>NC_053500.1:79331681-79676070 GCF_905171775.1 Rana temporaria | reverse complement strand
GCAGAGGCCAGTAGCGTTCTGCACTGTTGGCTTCTGTGCTGGACCATAGCAAATGGCTTGCTATAGGTGCTCTCGGAGAAAAGGAGAAGTTGAAAGCACCAGCGGGGGGCACCAGAAGAGGAGGTGAGGGGCCATTCTGTGTATAATTATGTTTTTTGGAGGGGAAGAAAATTATGCCTTTAAAATCGTTTTAATTAAGGAATCCTCCTCCAGTAGCCCTGACAGCAAAAATACAAGTGAAGGCTTTTAATTACACAGGGTTAACAGAGAGAAAAACAGCAGCCAGCAGATGTGAAGTACAAAAAAAAAAAAAAAGAATGGGGCAGATCCACAGAGATCTGCACCCGCGCAGCGTAACAGAGATACGCTACGCCGCCGTACCTTACCTGGCGTTATTTCGAATCCTTAAAGTTTTTGCGCCGTAAGTTATGGTGGCGTAGTCCATCTCTGACGGCGGAATTCAAATCGGCGATTAGGGGGCATTTCATTTAAATGAAGCGCATCCCCGCGCCGAATAAACTGTGCATGGTCCGTTTCTAAATTTCCCGCCGTGCATTGCGCTAAATGACGTCGCTAGGACGTAATTTTTTTTATTTAGACGTGAATTACGTACATTCCGATTCACGGACGACTTACGAAAAAAATAAAAATAAATTCAAATTAAACGCGGGAACGACGGCCATACTTAACATGGCAAATCTAACTATACGCTGCAAAACACCAGCTTTAACTATACGCCGGAAAAAGCCGACTAGAGACAACGTAAGAGAATGCTACGGCCGCGCGTAGGTTCGTGGATCGTCGGAAATAGCTAATTTGCATACCGGATGCGGAAAACAACGCAAACTCCACCCAGCGGACGCCGAAGTATTGCATCTAAGATCCAAAGCCGTACACCTGTCGGATCTAACCCAGATGCCGTTGTATCTTGGTTTGAGGATTCAAACTAAAGATACGGCGCAGGAAATTTGAAAGAACGCCGGCCGCCGGCGTACTCTCTCTGTGGATCTGCCCCAGTGTGTTTTAAATTGCATAACATCCTATGTAATTGCTGTGGAGTCTATTACTGCAGTAACTGCATGATGATTGGCCTATGCATTAGCAGGCTGTAGGTTTAACTGTGTTAGAACACCATAGATCTTTATAATGAGACTTCTTTTGAAATGATGGGAAAACTTGTATCACTCACAATTGTTATTAGACCCAAGTTCATTGTGTTTGAGTTTAATGTAAAGATTTCAAGAAAATAACAAAATAACAACTTTACATCATGCAGTGGTGAGTTAAAGGTAGGGTCGGCTCTATAGAATAAGTTAAAAGGCTGCTGATCTTTAAAAATAATACAAATGTCATAAATTCCAGTTATCAGTAGTAGCAGCCTGGGTTAGGTTCTTTCCTTTCCAATACATTCTAAACAAGATCCCACAACAGAAATAAGGAGAATACATAGGCACTATGGTAATGTATGAAAATGTGTTTTTATATTGGATATTTATAAAGGAGGTATTTCAGCCATTGTGTTTGCTGTAAACAGGAGAGGATACCCAGATTCACAGTACATGAAGAATACAATAGCTTTACTGAAGACCTTGGGTATTGAATGAGAAGAGAACATCTAATCTGCAACCAAAGCAAAGCGTAACATTTGTTTCTACTCTTTTATATACGTTTCCTTTGTACTTGAGAATCAGTATACATTTATCATAAGCTGAATATTTAATGGAAAACATGATTGTTAAATGTTTGACTGTTACAGGTCTTGTCATGTAATATACGCTACCAGTCAATGAAAATCAATAGACAGGATCCAGTACTATTCTAAAACTGTTATCAACCTATATTATTGTGCTGGGAATCTTCACTCACAAAATTGTGAATACTCATTTTTAATTATGCAATCATGTGAAAAGCATCTACACACAGTTTGGTATTTAAAACATAACTAAAGGGAGCTATACTTGACTTTCCTCCAATGGTCTCTCACCAGCATCTAGGTAAGTATTGTATTACATGTCTCTTCTGCAATAAAGAGCCCGCTTTCTCACAGTGATGAACAGGGGGACTTTAGTTCAGCTCTAAAGTGAACAGAAATGATTTTTTCACATAATTGGATAAGTAAAGTGAATAGTAGTGTTTGGGTGAAGGTTCACAACTCAGGTATCACTCCTGCTAGAACAGGCATACAGGACCAGCAAACAAGTGGTTCTCTTCATTCCCATCATAATAACCCACATTACCTGCAGCACCTAGTATCTTCAGTCTTTCCATCCCACATTTGGGCTCATCTGCAATGAAAATCTCTTTCCTGATTTACATTTTGGGGAGTTCCAAACCCCCGCTATGAGTGATTATTGAATACAGAGATGTGATAGAATCTGTGTCACTCACCAGCAATTTATCATTATTATTACATTAACAAGGCTTGTGTGTATATATTCAACTGAATGAGGAATGAGTTTAAGCACACCTGCCTTACTGGGAAATACTTAAGGTGCCATTGCTGGTGTTCTTCTGAAAAGGTTAGTCTTCTTACTAGATTCAGTACTGACCAAATTATTGACCTGGAAGAAGCATTCTAAAAGTGAAGTTAGAATTTCCAATGGGCTTACATGAAATTGTTAAAGCCAAGGTGTCGGTAAGACAGGCAGACTTTTTCATGAGAAATCTGCAGTATCAGCACACATATCTTATCAATGAATTGGGAGTTGTAGTGACCAAACTATTCTAGTTGAATACCAATGTGTGATTCATTTTTCTGGGCAGATTACATTGCATCGGCATATGGCATTGCGTCGCACCATGTCTGTATAATAGGAAAACTCTATTCACATGATTACCAGGTTGTGGAACCAGAGCATGCCAAGAACATTTCAGCCAGTCCCTCAGTAGATCTCAGTTTGCCGACCTGTTCTGCTAATCACCAATTGGGTGCTTTTACCTTAAACTATAAAACTTTATTTTTTTCTTAAGATAAGACTAGACATTGAGTGGGATGGTCACAACTCCTTTTACCGTTGGGGTCCCCCAAGGTTCTGTACTTGGACTTTTGCTATTCTCGATCTACATGTCCTCCCTGGGTCAGCTGATAGCCTCCCATGGCTTCCACTACCATTTATATGCTGATGACACCCAAATCTATCTCCCTGCCCCTCAGCTCACCCCATCAATCTCCTCACGCATCACTGATTTACAAACAGACATATCAGCCTGGATGTCAAACCACTTACTCAAACTGAATCTATCTAAAACTGAGCTCTTAATATTTCCTACGCCACGTGCCCCTTCCCCTGACTTCTCTATCAAGATCAATAGCACATCTTTCAGTCCGTCCCCACTTCCCCCGGGTTCTAGGGGTACCTTAGACTCTGAACTGACCCTTCAGGTCCACATCCAATCCCTGTCCAAATCATGCCACCTTAGCCTCTGCAACATTTCCAGAATATGCCCCTTTTTAACTAATGACACCACCAAGCTTCTTTGTCACTCCCTGTTCATTTCTCGCTTCAACTACTGCAACTCCCTGTCATGGTCTTACCTCTTTGCAGGCTTCTCTTCACTGACATGTGCTGGCAGCCATCTTGCTTCATTGGGTTCTTGTAACCTGCCTCACCCTGCGGCTCCTCCCTCCCACTGGGAGGAGCTGACTACTCAGCATATATATATCACGGCAGCTGTAGCATTTCCTTGCTTGGGCCTCTCGTCCGATACCTCATCTATGATCGTGCTGCTTGCTCCTGGTGACCTACCCGTCTACGGACGTTCCTTCTGGTTCCTGATTCCCGGCTTCGTTTCACCCCGTCTCTGGCTACAGACTACGGCTTGGCTGACTTCCATCCCTGGCTATCGACCCTGGCTTTGTTGGACGACTCTTCTGGCAGTTTCGATCGTCAGCGTGGACTTTGATCTTGCGGTTTGATTTTCAATAAAATCCCCTTATTCATTTATTTGTGTTGTACGTCCGATTCATGCTTCCATGACATTAGGCCCAAGCCATGAATCCTGACGGTACAGGGCCATACACGCTACCCATGCTGGTTGCCAGACTTGATCAGCAGGATTGCCTGCTGGGTCAGTTTGCTCAGGCGTTGCAAACCCTGCTTGCACGCACTGCTCATCTTGCTCCTGTTGCTGATAGGCCGGTTGTCGCTCCTGTTTCCGCTCCTTCTGCCGCTCCGGTTGTTGCGCCAGAGTCTACCCCAGCACCCGTTGTTGCACTTGCGGTGTCGCGGGGTATGACCGGTTCTGCCCCCCTCCCACAGCGCTTTGGGGGTGAGCCAACTCAGTGCCGTGGCTTCCTTAACCAAGTGGACATTTATTTCGAGTTGCTGCCACATGCTTTTCCTACTGAGAGATCGAAGGTGGGCTTCCTGATCTCGCTGCTCTCGGACAAGGCCTTGGCCTGGGCAAGTCCCTTATGGGAGAACAATAATCCGGTGGTTGCCGAGTTTTCCGGTTTTGTTGCTTCCCTTCGGAGGGCTTTCGATGTGCCGGCTCGCTCTGCCTCTGCTGCGAAGCTCCTCATGTCCATCAGACAGGGTTCATGATTGGTAGCCGAATACGCCATTGAGTTTCGTACCCTGGCAGCAAAGGTGGGCTGGAATAATGAGGCCCTGGTGGCGGCCTTCTCCCATGGTCTCTCTGACACCCTGAAAGATGAGATTGCGGCTAAGGACCTACTCGTGGAGCTCGAGGCTCTCATTTCTTTCCTGATTTTGATTGACACCAGACTCAGGGAAAGACCTTCCTTTAAGGAGAGCCTGCGTAGGCCTCCCAGCAGATTGGCGCCTATGTTTGCTGTCCCACCCGTGCCTCCCTCTCCTCCCATGCCTCCTGGGGTTGACATGTCTGGGGGTGAGCCCATGCAGCTGGTGTTTGCTCGCCTGTCTGAGGGGGAGAGGGCACTTCGGAGACGTGAGGGTCGTTGCATGTACTGCGGTCTCAGTGGGCATTTTCGGTTGTCATGTCCGAACCGTCCGGGAAACGCTCGCACCTGAGATCCTGTCGGGGACAGATCTTGGGTGGAGTTTCTTCGTCCCCGGTTTCCCGTGTTGATAAACCTCTGCTCACTGTTGTCCTCTCCTGGGCCGGGGGCTCGGTGGCGGCCCAGGCGTTGGTGGATTCTGGTGCTGGTGGTCTTTTCATCGACAGTAGATTTGCTGCCGCAAACTCCATTCCTCTGCAGGCTCGAGCTTCTCCGCTGGTTCTTGAGGCGATTGACGGCAGACCCCTCCAGCCGCCACAGGTGACGCATGAGACCCTTCCAGTGGAGATAGCTATTGGGGCCGTTCACAGGGAGTCGGTCTGCCTTCAGGTCATTTCGTCTCCTCACTACTCGGTGGTCTTGGGGTACCCCTGGCTCCAGAGGCATAATCCAACTTTCGATTGGAGATCGGCTGAGATCCTCTTGTGGTCCCCACAGTGTGGGGCTAGTTGCATCCATGGGCCTGTCAAGGTGTTGTGTGCCTCCTTGGACTCCGTGTTGCCCTCTGAATACAGGGAGTACCTAGATGTATTCGATAAGGTGCGCGCTGGTGCCCCGCCTTCACCGCCCATACGATTGTGCCATAGATTTACAACCTGGTGCCATTCCTCCTCGTGGCAGGGTATATCCACTGTCGGTTTCTGAGAATGAAGCCATGGAGGAGTACGTGAGGGAGGCGCTTTCCCGGGGGCACATCCGCAAATCATCTTCCCCATTGGGGGCTGGATTTTTCTTTGTAAAGAAGAAGGGCGGAGAATTGAGGCCGTGCATCGACTATAGGGGCCTAAATCGCATCACGATTAAGAATGCATACCCGATTCCGTTGATTTCCGAGTTGTTCGACCGTCTCAAGGGGGCAAGGGTCTTTACCAAATTCGACCTGAGGGCTGTGTACAACCTTGTAAGGATCAGGGAGGGTGATGAGTGGAAGACCGCGTTCAACACCAGGACCGGTCATTACGAATCCCTGGTTATGCCCTTTGGGTTGTGCAATGCGCCTGCAGTCTTTCAGGAATTTATCAACAATGTTTTTCGTGACCTGTTGCAGCAGTGTGTAGTGGTCTATTTGGATGATATCTTGGTATATTCCGAATCCATGGAGGTCCACATTCCGGATGTCAAGCAAGTGTTGCAACGGTTACGAGAGAACAAGCTTTTCTGTAAGCTTGAGAAATGCAAATTTCACCGGTCCCAGGTTACCTTCCTAGGTTACATCATTTCCGCGGAGGGGTTCTCCATGGACCCTGAGAAGGTTTCGGCAGTCCTACAGTGGCCACAGCCCCCTGGTCTTCGTTCATTGCAGCGCTTTTTGGGCTTCGCCAATTATTACCGGAAGTTCATCAGGGACTTCTCCATGCTGGCCAAGCCTCTCACAGATCTGACCAGGAAGGGCAGTAATCCCCATGATTGGCCGTCCGAGGCCATCCTGGCTTTTGAGGCTCTAAAATCAGCCTTTGCTTCGGCTCCAATACTGTCTCATCCCAATCCTGGGTTGCCCTTCGTCCTTGAGGTGGATGCGTCTGAGACGGGAGTAGGCGCCCTTCTGTCCCAGCGTTGGACACCAGAGGGACCCCTGCTTCAATGTGGGTTCTACTCCAGGAGACTGTCTCCTGGGGAATGCAACTACCAGATTGGTGACAGAGAGCTGTTAGCTATCGTGCAGGCTCTCAAGGAATGGAGGCACTTGCTCGAGGGTTCTGTGGTTCCGGTTCTCATCCTGACGGACCACAAGAATCTGACGTACCTTTCTGAGGCCAAGAGATTAACACCCTGTCAGGGCAGATGGGCTCTGTTCCTGTCACGCTTTAATTACGTGGTCTCCTACTTACCCGGTTCCAAGAACGTCAGGGCGGATGCCTTATCACGTCAATACTCCGAGCTGTCCAGGGAGGATTCGATACCGACTTTCGTCATACCTCCAAATCAGATCCTGGCCGCCATCCGCACCAGCTTGACCTCTCCCCTTGGAGAGCAGATTCTGGCGGCCCAATCTGGTGCTCCCTCCGGGAGACCCAATGGTAGGTGCTTCGTGCCTGAGGAGTTGCGCACCCGGCTGTTGCGAACCTACCACAACTCCAAGACCGCGGGGCATCCTGGTAAGAATCAGCTATCCTGGGCTGTCTCACATTTGTTCTGGTGGCCTTCTCTACGGTCTGACATTGCCGCATACGTAGCGGCATGCTCTGTTTGTGCCCAGAATAAATCTCCCCGGCATCTTCCGTTGGGACTTCTACAGCCCATTACCAATGGGGAGCGCCCATGGTCACACCTGGGGATGGACTTCATTGTGGACCTTCCCGTGTCCCGAGGCCATACGGTCATTCTCATGATTGTGGATCGGTTCTCCAAAATGTGCCACTGTGTTCCATTCAGGAAGTTACCCACTGCACAGGAGTTGGCCACGGTTTTCGCCAGGGAGGTCTTCCGGTTGCACGGTTTGCCTAAGGTGATAGTTTCGGATCGAGGGAGCCAGTTTGTGTCCAGGTTCTGGCGTGCTTTTTGCTCTCAGTTGGGTATTCGACTCTCCTTCTCTTCGGCTTACCACCCTCAGTCCAATGGGGCCGCAGAGCGATCCAATCAAGCCCTGGAGCAATTTCTTCATTGCTATGTCTCCGATCATCAGGACAATTGGGTTGACCTTCTGCCATGGGCTGAGTTTGCCAGGAATACGACGGTTAACTCTTCCTCTGGGATGTCTCCCTTCATGGCCAATTATGGGTTCCAGCCTGCCGTATTACCAGAGTCATTCTCTCCCCAAGATGTTCTGGCTGTGGAGAACCACCTTTCTACCCTACGTGCTTCATGGGTACAGATCCAGAGGTCCCTCGGGGTCTCTGCGCAATGCCAGAAGCTTCAGGCTGATCGCAGACAGTTGCCTGCTCCTTCCTACCAGGTCGGAGATCGGGTATGGTTGTCCACTCGCAATCTCAACCTCCGAGTGCCCACTCCTAAGCTGGCTCCTCGTTTTGTGGGTCCCTTCCGGGTGCTCCGCAGGGTGAACCCGGTTGCCTATGCTCTTGCGCTTCCACCTGGTATGCGGATTTCCAATGTGTTTCACGTGTCCCTGTTGAAACCACTAATATGCAATCGTTTTACCTCCTCGGTTCCTCGGCCTCGTCCTGTCCAGGTGGGCGATCATGAAGAGTATGAGGTGAGCGATATCCTGGACTCATGCTTGGTCCGTGGCCGGTTGCAGTTCTTGGTCCACTGGCGTGGGTATGGTCCAGAGTAGCGTTCCTGGGTGCCTTCCGCAGATGTTCATGCTCCTGTCCTCCTCCGAGCCTTCCACGTGCGCTTTCCCCAGAAGCCGTATTTTGCGTCGCGGAGCAGGGGCCCTTGAGGGGGAGGTACTGTCATGGTCTTACCTCTTTGCAGGCTTCTCTTCACTGACATGTGCTGGCAGCCATCTTGCTTCATGGGGTTCTTGTAACCTGCCTCACCCTGCGGCTCCTCCCTCCCACTGGGAGGAGCCGACTACTCAGCATATATATATCACGGCAGCTGTAGCATTTCCTTGCTTGGGCCTCTTGTCTGATACCTCATCTATGATCGTGCTGCTTGCTCCTGGTGACCTACCCGGCTACGGACGTTTCTTCTGGTCCTGGATTCCCGGCTTCATTTCACCCCGTCTCTGGCTACAGACTCCGGCTTGGCTGACTTCCATCCCTGGCTATCGACCCTGGCTTTGTTGGACGACTCTTCTGGCAGTTTCGATCGTCAGCGTGGACTTTGATCTTGCTGTTTGATTTTCAATAAAATCCCCTTATTCATTTATTTGTGTTGTACGTCTGATTCATGCTTCCATGACACTCCCTCCTCATTGGATTACCTTTACATAGACTTTACCCCCTTCAGTTCATCATGAATGCACCTTACCAACCGTTCAGTGTCCTCCACCCCTCTCTGCCAATCCCTCCACTGGCTCCCACTCACCCAACAAATAAAATTCAAAGTACTTACAATAATTTAGAAAGCCATTCACAACTCGGCCCCCAGCTACATGACTAACCAAGCCTCTCTCTTCGGTCCTCCCAAGACCTCCTGCTCTCTAGCTCCCTTGTCACCTCCTCCCATGCTTGCCTCCAGGATTTCTGCAGAGCTTCTTTCAACCTTTGGAACTCCCTACCCCAATCTGTCCGACTGTCCCCTAATCTATCCATATTTTGACGATCCCTGAAAAGTCGTCTCTTTAAAGAAGCCTATCCTGCTTCTAAGACTATTTTATTTCCTCTATCAGCTCATCCCCCACAGCTATTACCTTTTGTATCACTTGACCCTCCCTTTTTAGATTGTAAGCTCTAATAAGCAGAGCCCTCTGATTCCTTAGATTGTAATGTCTGCCTTCATTTTGTTTAGCGCTGCGCAAACTGTTGGCGCTATATAAAACCTGTAGAATAATAATAATGGTAAAGATTATTTGAACAAACATGGCAGTGGTAGGGGAATAGATTGGTTTTAAAAAGTCTCCAAAATAAAAACAAATGTTGGTTGTTACCTTTTTTTTTACTTTTGGTGAAAGCATTACTCCCTTTATCAGTACACCAGTTGTCCTCCATTAAAGTACCCACCTTTATGAAAAAGAGCATCCAGGTTGATATCCGATTATCAAAAAGTCGTATGCTCAGAGCCCTTGTACTGTAGTGAAACCATTTTGTGTGCCAGATTGGTATCAAAAACTGGGACCAAACTCAATGGAACTAAAGATTAAAATTACAAAACAACATATTTTATTAGTTTGCCTTTTCTTTTACTAGATTAATATATTGCAGTAGGGGAAACACACTGTTATAGAATAGCCAGAACATTTTATTTGTAACTAAGCAACTGGAAATGTTTTATTGGCAGCAAACGCATTTGTCAGTTTGCCACAGCATAAATGCAAATTTATGACATTCCTTATCCGTAAGGTGAGTACAATGATGGAATGAAAGAAAAAAGTGAGGCCTGTGAAAGTCAGCAGTTTCTAATTTATGTATTTTTTTTTCCATTGCATTTTTCATTGTAATAGGTAGTTAAAATCCAAACATGTGATTGTCATGTATAGCACGTAGCACAAAATCCTGCTAGTACAGTACTAATTTCTTCCTCTGAACTGATCTCTAATCCGAACTCCCACTTTTTCATACTCTAGTGGTGAGCCTGTCCCATAGCTCACGTAAGCTGCAGGGTGAATGAGCCGACCTGCCTCTCATTGGAGTAAAGTAGAGGGGAAGTTTAGAATTTAGTTTAGAGATGCGTTCAGAGGATGCTTTTCAATATGCCTCAGCTGCTTCTGCTAAGTAACTTTAACATTCACATTGATTGGTATATGGAAGACCTGCAGCTCAGACACAAGCAAAAGCTCATAATTATAGGCTTTGAGTGGTGAGAAATTATAATTTAGGTTGTGGTGGTAAATAGACAAGTGATGTCTTGATGTAGCGTCATGTCACAAGTTATAAAACAGACCAGAAGCTCCTCTAAGTGTAGCAATATGGTTAAATTAAATGAAGGTACAACATTTAGCAAGTCACATGGTTGATGGCACAACCAAGTATGCAGGCATCCAGGGTAAAGCTTCTCCACATAGACCATCCTCCGACAATCCTCCGCACCACCATCACCATCATCCCTTCCACGCTGCGTGCCTCGCTTTCAAATTGCTCTACTACAGAAGGGTAGTCTTCCTGGTCACAATTGCAGACTGACAGCGGTGAAAACTGCAGGGAGGATATAAATATAAATGTTGTACCTTCATTAAAATGTAACCATATTGCTAGAGTTAGAGGCGACTCTCTTCTCTTTTATACACTGTAGCTCCAGTTGGATTTTGCTTCTAATCCCCTTGTGGAGACTGCACTTTGTGGATGGACATTTTATGGTTACATGACCTATCACATTGCTATAATCTTTTCATATGGACTATATACTGAAGTATTTATGAATAAATGGTTGTGGAACGAATCATCTGAATTTCCATTACTTCTTATGGGGAAATTTGTTTTCATATACAAGTGCTTTGGATTACAAGCATGTTTCCGGACTGAAATTATGCTCGCAATCCAAGGTTTTACTGTGTGTATGTATATATATATATCTGTGTGTGTTGATGTTGGAGAGTCCCCCCACACGTCCTGTCTAGTAAAGCATTAGCATTACAGGAAGGGAATATGCAGAACATTTTATGATGTCTTGTACAGCAGTAAAAAAAAAAAAACGAACCCTTCCTTACTCTATCCAAAACTATGAAAAACTTAAAATAAACCTTTGGGCTTGACATGCACTTGCTTTATATCTGACATTTACTACTGTGTAAGATTTGTTTTATGCACTTTTAATATTTTTACATTTGTCATCATATAGCATTGCTTATGTGTTGTAATTTCAATTTCCTCCTCAAAAGTTAAATAAAGAGATTAAAATAAAAATGCTAAGACCTCTTCTGCGCAAAAGCTATTAGCATGTTTATGAATGGATATAAAGGTGAAAGGAAAACAGCGCTGTCAATAATGAATGTAAGTAGCTGCCTGCACAACAGATATTCTGTATATAAAGCAAGTGAAAAAGAGAAAGTGCGGCGCTCAAATTATTACTCTTGTTATGCTCAAAAGATATAAGTGTACATATAACCTCCGTGTTATACTTAATAAATTAATTAGATTGCACACATAATATGAAAACTATGCAAATGATTAATCAAAGTGATAATATAACGCAATCCTTGACTGAACAAAATTGTGTTATTAAAAATTTTGTACATGATCCAAAATAATGTGTAGGTTGAAAATGCACCAAATGAATATAGTAAATAAATAACCAATATTATATAAATAAATACAAAGTGAAGCACCAAAGATGGAAATAAACCAAAAAAGTGCTAGTGAACAAATAAAGTATAAATTCCAAAATTGATCCACTGTGATAAAAGTGACTTTGTATATAGTTGTCTGTAGGCAATCCACCACCATGAAGATCAAAGGCTTATCAGACAAGATAGACCTAGCAGGGCATAAGCCTGAAGGATCGAATGAGCTTGTTGGCGTAACACACCCAGAGAGAGGTAAAGCAAGCGAAGCTTCCTAAGGGGCCAGGCAGAGAGACCAGGCGACGATATTCCACTATAGTGATATCAATAGGTATCAACCATAGGTTTAAGCAACGTTACTTCATGCACAATCCCCCCAGTGTAACATATGTTAACCAGTTGCCGACCCGCTCATGTACATTTACGTCAGCAGAATGGCACGGACAGGCACATCAACGTACCTGTACGTGCCCTGCTTGACGGGGGTCCGATCGGGACCCCCCCCCCCACGGTAAATGCCGCGAGTCGGTAAGCTGCAGAAGCGATCCGGGATGTGGGGGCGGCTGTTCGTTTTCAGCCACCCCCCTTGGATCGCTCTCAGCCAATGCCAGCGCCCCCCCCCCGCCTCTTCCTGTGTTTAGTGTAAACACAGGAAGAGGGAAGTGTGTGATCTCTCCTCGTGGTGGTCATATCGACCACCGCTGCAGAGAGAAGACATCACACAAGTAAGTTGCACCCCAACACTACTCTAACACCAGCACATTAGACACATTTGCCCCCCCCCAGTCACCGCCGATCACCCCCCCCCCCCCCCCCCCAGTCTCCTGTAACAGTGTCACTGAATGCAGTAATCATTTATTTTCTGATTGCTGCATTTAGTGTCAGTGTTGCAGAAAAAAGTGTTAGGGCAGTTAGTTTTAGCCCCCTTTAGGTCCAGGGTAGCCCCCTACCCCCCTAATAAAGGTTTAACCCCTTGATCACAGCCCTAGTTAACCCTTTCACCCCCTATTGCCAGTGTCACTAAGCGATCGATTTTCTGATCGCTGTATTAGAGTCACTGTTGCCGCTAGGCAGTTAGTTTTTTTTGAGGTTCGCCGCCAGGTTCTATAGCGTTAGGTACCCCCATAAATAAAGTTTTTAACCTCTGATTGCCCCCTAGTTAACCCTTTCACCCCCTATTGCCAGTGTCACTAAGCGATCGATTTTCTGATCGCTGTATTAGTGTCACTGTTGCCGCTAGGCAGTTAGTTTTTTTTTGAGGTTCGCCACCAGGTTCTAAAGCGTTAGGTACCCCCATAAATAACGTTTTTAACCCCTGATTGCCCCCTAGTTAACCCTTTCACCAGTGATCACCGTATAAGTGTTACGGTTGACGCTGGTTAGTTAGTTTGCTGTTTATAGCATCAGGGCACCCACCGTATATAACCCAATAAAGGTTTAACCCCCTGATCGCCCGGCGGGTGATATAAATTAAATTTTAGCGTCAATCAGGGTCTGCGTCGCCCCAGGTAGCGTTAGATTAGTGCCAGTACCGCTTACACCCACTCGCAAAGCATACACCCCCCTTAGTGGTATAGTATCTGAACGGATCGATACCTGATCAGATCTATACTAGCGTACCCAGCAGTTTAGGGTACCCAAAAACGCATTGTTAGCGGAATCAGCCCAGATACCCGCTAGCACCTGCGTTTTCCTCCTCTGCCCAGCCCAACCCACCCAAGTGCAGTATCGATCGATCACTGTCACTTCAAAAACACAAGACACATAACTGCAGCGTTCGCAGAGACAGGCCTGATCCCTGCGATCACTAACAGTTTTTTTCGAAGCATTTTCTACATTTTCCTTTCTATAGTCAGGTGCTTTTTTTACCTGTGAATCATCACCAGTGTACCACTAAATTTAGAGCCCAAAATGGCAAAGCGAATGTACACTGGTGAAGAGGCCGTCAGGATTCTGTGCATGTCAGATAGTGAAGAAGAGGAGGTCACGCATCTGACAGAATCTGGCTCAGAATACGAACCCGTTTACGACAGCGGCTCCATGTCAGATAGCTCGGACGACGGAGTGGTGGTCCCTGCTAAGGCCAGGCGTACCCGACCCCGTTCTGATGTTGTTGAGCAGCAAGAACCGCAGGTCCCTCGTATGGAGCAGAGAGCCAGTACTAGCGCCGCTATTCCTTCTGGTGGATTGGCAAGCACCAGCGGCCTAGTACACCCTGGTCGTTCATCCAGCACTGCAGTATCACGTGGTGACGTGGCGAGTCCCATAAGTGCAATTCAAGCTGGCGAGGTGGCAAGCACAAGTAGTGTCCCGCTGCCACCAAGAAGAAGACAAAGACAGGCCCGTCGTGCCCATAATGCCCTTCCTGCAGAATTCGCCTATCCTGATTGGGTCCCCACCACTTCTGCAGAACCCGTACTTCCCCCATTCACTGGCCAACCCGGTATTCAGGTGGATACAGCGAATTTTATGGCACTTGATTTTTATTCGCTGTATTTCACGGAAGATCTCTATAGATCTATTGTGGACCAGAGTAATTTATATGCTGGTACCTACATCGCCGCTAATCCCCAGTCTCTCCTTGCCAAAGAATGGAAACCTATTGAGGTTTCCGAATTTAAAACCTTTCTGGGCCTTACCCTCAACATGGGCATACACCCATTTCCGGAATTGCGGATGTATTGGTCCACACATCCAATTGACCATATGCCCGTGTTCTCTGCTCACATGGCCAGGAAACGATACGAGGCGATCCTGCGGTTCCTGCATTTCAGTGACAATGCACTTTGTCGGCCACGTGGAGACCCTGAATTTGACCGGCTCTACAAAATTCGGCCCCTCGTAAACCATTTCAACGAACATTTTGCAGCCTTGTTTAATCCCCAGCAGGTTGTATGCGTTGATGAGTCCCTGGTTAAATTTGCTGGCCGCTTGTCTTTCAAGCAGTACATTCCCAGCAAGCGTGCCAGATACGGGGTCAAGCTCTATAAGCTCTGTGACAGGGCCACAGGCTACACATGGAGCTTTAGGGTTTATGAGGGCAAAGATAGTCAGGTAGAGCCGGAAGGATGCCCAGATTACATGGGGAGCGCTGGCAAGATCGTTTGGGACTTGGTGTCACCCTTATTCGGAAAGGGGTACCACTTGTATGTGGACACTTTTTACAGCAGCGTGCCACTTTTTAGTCACTTGTTTGATCGTCAGATTGGAGCATGTGGCACCGTGCGACCTAATCGCCTGGGATTTCCCCAGAGGCTTGTAGATTCTCATCTAAGGCTGGGGGCGAGAGCCTGCTTCAGATGTAAAAATTTGCTCGCTGTGAAGTGGCGGGACAATAGGAATGTTTTCGTTCTTACCACCCTTCACGCAGACACGACAGTACAAATTCGTACAGCGACTGGTGTTGTGGAGAAACCCCTGTGTCCACGAATATAACCAAAATATGGGAGGGGTGGACCTCAACGACCAGTTGATGGCGCCGTATCATATTGCCCGCAAGACGAGACGCTGGTACATAAAAGTGTCTCTACATTTATTTCAATTGGCTCTACTGAATGCTCATGTCTTATACAGAGCTTTAGGACAGAATGGATCCTTCCTTCAATTCCAGAAGGATATCATCACAGAACTCCTGTATCAGGCGGTACTGTACCTCACCATCCCCAACCAAATGCAGTAAGCCGACTGCATGAGAGGCATTTTTCATATGCCCTCGAGAGTACCCTTACCCAACGAGCCCCCCAAAGAAGATGTCGTGTCTGTAGCAAGCGCGGATTTAGGCGTGACACCCGTTATTTTTGTTCCAAATGTCCTGCCTATCCTGGTCTTTGTATTGGTGAATGTTTTGAACGCTTTCACACACAAGTTAATTATTAGTGTAGGGTAAAAACATTTCACAGGCTAGGCTCACTTACACAGGGTCTCCCAAGATGCCATCGCATTTTGAGAGACCCAAACCTGGAACCGAAAAGTTGAACAGTTACAAAATAAAAGTGTTAAAAAAAAAAAGGAACAAATAAAAAAAACAAAAATAGTTGTCGTTTTATTGTTCTCTCCCTCTCTATTCTCTCTCTATTGTTCTGCTCTTTTTTACTGTATTCTATTCTGCAAAGTTTTATTGTTATGTTTTTTCATGCTTGCTTTTCAGGTATGTAATTTACTTTACTGTTTTCAGGTACGCCATTCAGCTGTTGTGCGGACTTATTTATCTTGACAGCAACAGCGTTTGCTCCCACGATATATAAAGCCGCGACTCCAGTGCTGTAGGAGGTGATTTCACCACCACAGTTAAAAAAAAGAGCATATATGCCGAAGCATGGGGGCAGCAGGGGCGGAGGAGCGATTTTGCTCCTAATGCCGCGTACATACGGTTGACATTCCTACGGAGGCTTTTCCGTGGAAAAGTCTGACCATGTGTACACGGCATAGAAAAGTCCGACCGTGTGTATGTGGCATAGAAAAGTCCGACCGTGTGTACGCGGCATAACTTTTTTGCGGGAGGATGCCCCCATGCTTCGGCATATATATATATATATATATATATATTAGGGCTGTGCGTTAAACGCAATATTAACGGCGTTAACGCAAACCCATGTTAACGCCGTCAATATTTTTATCGCGCGATTAACGTGGGAGCGCTCGGGGTGGACGTGCAGAGTGTGCAGCGGCGCGGCGCGGCTTACCTTCTCGCTGGATTCACAGGCAAGTTACTCACCTTGTCCCTGGATCCAGCGATGCCACCCCGCTGTGTGATCGAGCGGGTCCTCCTCGCTTGGCGGGTCCTCCTCGCTTGGCGGGTCCTCCTCGCTCGGCGGGTCCTCCTCGCTCGATTCACAGTGTCTGTGTGCCGCCGATCTCCGTTCCCTGCGACGTTACGACGCACGGGAGCGGAGAACGGCGCCAAATTCAAAAAAGTAAACAAACACAATACACACAGTATACTGTAATCTTATAGATTACAGTACTGTATGTAAAAAATACACACCCCCCTTGTCCCTAGTGGTCTGCCCAGTGTCCTACATGTACTTTTATAAAATAAAAACTATTCTTTCTGCCTGAAAACTGTAGATTGTCCAAAAGTGTCCCTTTATGTCAAAAATGGTTTTAGATCAGCTAGAAAACAGCGATCATAAATTATAATCACTTGCAGAATTGTGCGATATTTGTGGGGAAATTCGTCATAAATTAGATAGATTAATCGTGAGTTAACTATGACATTAATGCGATTAATCGCGATTAAAAATTTTAATCGTTTGACAGCACTAATATATATATATATATTTTAGGCACAGGTTGCGTTAAAAAATGTTTTATTTTTTACTATGTTTTTTTTATTGGTATTTGCTTTGCAGGTATGGTATGATCTTACTGTTATACTGGAATGTTACTTTGTTTTAATGTTAACCATCATTTGCTTAGCAGGTACGCCATTCAGTTGCAGCGCGGATTTATTTAGCGTGACAGCAACAGCGTTTGCTCCCACGATATATAAAGCCGCGACTCAAATGCTGTAGGAGGTGATTTCACCACCACAGTTCAAAAAAGAGCATATATGCCGAAGCATGGGGGCATTAGGGGTGGAGGAGCGATTTTGCTCCTAATGCCGCGTACATACGGTTGACATTCCTACGGAGGCTTTTCCGTGGAAAAGTCTGACCATGTGTACACGGCATAGAAAAGTCCGACCGTGTGAACGCGGCATAGAAAAGTCCGTACACACGGCATAACTTTTTTGCGGGAGGATGCCCCATGCTTCGGCATATATAAATGGTGCATGTATGCCCATCATTAGAAGTGGGTGGATGAAGGGAGGTATTCTAATGGTGGGCATACCCACCGATCAATCTCTTTTTCATTCAGCCAACAGGCTGCATGAAAAAAAAAGGTTACAATACATGTCCAACAAGAACCATCAACGTACTGGTATGTTGCTGGACTTTGAATGGTTATACCAGAATGATGCCTGCGGGTTTAGGCATCATCTTGGTATCATTCTTTTCAGCCAGCGGTCGGCTTTCATGTAAAAGCAGTCCTAGCGGCTAATTAGCCTCTAGACTGCTTTTACATTCAGTGGGAGGGAATGTCCCCCCCCCCCGGATATAAACAGCGCCATTGGGAATATGGGAAAGCATTTTATCACACCGATCTTGGTGTGGTCAGATGCTTTGAGGGCAGAGGAAAGATCTAGGGTCTAATAGACCCCATTTTTTTAAAAAAAGAGTACCTGTCACTAACTATTGCTATCATAAGGGATATTTACATTCCCTGAGATAACAATAAAAATGGTAAAAAATAACAAAAAATGGAAGGAACAGTTAAATAAAATAAAAAAAGCGAAATAAATATATAAAAAAAAAAAAAAAAAAAAGCATCCCTGTCCCCCCCTGCTCTTGCGCAAAGGCGAACTCAAGCGTCGGTCTGGAGTCATATGTAAACAGCAATTGCACCATGCATGTGAGGTATCACCGCGAAGGGCAGATTGAGGGCAGTCATTTTAGCAGTAGACCTACTCTGTAAATCTAATGTGGTAACCTGTAAAGGCTTTTAAAAATGTATGTAGTTTGTCGCCACTGCGCGTTTGTGCGCAATTTTAAAGTATGTCGTGTTTGGTATCCATGTACTCGGCCTAAGATCATCATTTTTATTTCATCAATAATTTGGGCAATGTAGTGTGTTTTAGTGCTTTAAAAAAAAAAAAAAGTGTATTGTTTCCCCAAAAAATGCGTTTGAAAAAACGCTGCGCAAATACTGTGTGGAAAAAAAAATTGCAACACCCACCATTTTAATCTGTAGGGCCTTTGCTTTTAAAAAAATATATAATGTTTGGGGGTTCAACTTAACTTTCTTGCAAAAAAAAAATATGTTTTTATGTAAACAAACAGTGTGTGACATAAGCTTCTAAATGTTGTGCATAAAATGCCAGGACAATTCAAAACCCCCCCCAAATGACCCAATTTTGGAAAGTAGACACCCCAAGCTTTTTGCTCAGAGGCATCTCAAGTCCATGGAATATTTTAGATTTTGACCCAAGTTGCGGGAAAAATATATAATTTTGCGCAAAGTTGTCACTAAATGATATATTGCTCAAACATGCCATGGGCATATGTGGAATTGCACCCCAAAATACATTCTGCTGCTTCTCCTGAGTACGGGGATACCACGTGTGAGACTTTTTGGGAGCCTAGCCGCGTACGGGACCCCAAAAACCAATCACCGCCTTCAGGCTTTCTAAGGGTGTAAATTTTTGATTTCACTCCTCACTACCTATCACAGTTTCGAAGGTCATAAAATGCCAAAATAGCACAAAAAAAACCCAAATGAGCCCATTTTGGAAAGAAGACACCCCAAGGAAACTGCTGAGAGGCATGTTGAGTCCATTGATTTAATTTTTTTTGTAATAATGACAAAAACAAAATAAAAAATAAATTGTCACTAAATGATATATTGCTCACACATGCCATGGTTATATGTAGAGTTGCACCCTAAAATACATTCTGCTGCTTCTCCTGAGTACGGGGATACCACATGTTTGGGACTTTTTGGGAGCCTAGCCGCGTATGGGACCCCGAAAACCAAGCACCGCCTTCAGCATTTCTAAGGGCGCAAATTTTTGCTTTCACTCCTCACTACCTATCACAGTTTCGAAGGCCATAAAATGCCAAAATAGCACAAAACCCCCCCAAATGACCCCATTTTGGAAAGTAGACACCCCAAGCTATTTGCTGAGAGGCATGTTGAGTCCATGGAATATTTAATTTTTTTGCCCCAAGTGATTGAATAAATGACCAAAAAAAATTAAAATAAAAAAATGTACAAAACATTGTCACTAAATGATATATTTCTCACACATGCCATGGTTATATGTGGAATTGCACCCCAAAATACATTCTGCTGCTTCTCCTGAGTACAGGGATACCACATGTGTGGGACTTTTTGGGAGCCTAGCCACGTATGAGACCCCGAAAACCAATCACCACCTTCAAGATTTCTAAGGACATACATTTTTGATTTCACTCACACAAATCTTGAAGGCAGTGCTTGGTTTTCGGGGCCCCGTACGCGGCTAGGCTCCCAAAAAGTCCCACACATGTGGTATCCCCGTACTCAGGAGAAGCAGCAGAATGTATTTTGGGGTGTAATTCCACATAAGCCTATGGCATGTGTGAGAAATATATAATTTAGTGACAACGTTTTGTAATATTTTTTTTTGGTCATTATTCAGTGACTTGGGGCAAAAAAATTAAATACTCCATGGACTCAAAATGCCTCTCAGCAAATAGCTTGGGGTGTCTTCTTTCCAAAATGGGGTCATTTGGGGGGGTTGTGTGCCATCTTGGCTTTTTTTGGCCTTCAAAACTGTGATAGGCAGTGAGGAGTGAAATCAAAAATGTATGCCCTTAGAAATCTTGAAGGTGGTGCTTGGTTTTCGGGGTCCCGTACGCGGCTAGGCTTCCAAAAAGTCCCACACATGTGGTATCCCCATACTCAGGAGAAGCAGCAGAATGTATTTTGGGGTGTAATTCCACATATGCCCATGGCATATGTGAGAAATATATAATTTAGTGACAACGTTTTGTATACATTTTTTTTTTTGGTCATTATTCAATCACTTGGGGCCATAAAATTAAATATTCCATGGACTCAACATGCCTCTCAGCAAATAGCTTGGGGTGTCTTCTTTCGAAAATGGGGTCATTTGGGGGGGTTGTGTGACATCTTGGCATTTTATGGCCTTCAAAACTGTGATAGGTAGTGATAGGTAGTGAGGAGTGAAATCAAAAATTTATGCCCTTAGAAATCTTGAAGGCGGTGCTTTGTTTTCGGGGCCCCTATGCGGCTAGGCTCACAAAAAGTCTCACACATGTGGTATCCCCGTACTCAGGAGAAGCAGCAGAATGTATTTTGGGGTGCAATTCCACATATAACTATGGCATGTGTGAGCAATATATCATTTAGTGACAACTTTGTGAAAAAAAAAAATCAGTTTGTCATATTCCCGCAACTTGTGTCAAAATATAAAATATTCCACGGACTCCGACATCCCTCTCAGCAAATAGCTTGGGGTGTCTACTTTCCAAAATGGGGTCATTTGGGGGGGTTTGTGCTATTTTGGCATTTTATGGCCTTCGAAACTGTGATAGGTAGTGAGGAGTGAAATCAAAAATTTGCGCCCTTAGAAATGCTGAAGGCGGTGCTTGGTTTTTGGGGCCCCGTACGCGGCTAGGCTCCCAAAAAGTCCCACACATGTGGTATCCCCGTACTCAGGAGAAGAAGCAGAATGTATTTTGGGGTGCAATTCCACATATAACCATGGCATGTGTGAGAAATATATCATTTAGTGACAACTTTTTGTAATTTTTTTTTTTTTTTTTGTCATTATTCAATCACTTGGGACCAAAAAAAAAAAAATATTCAATGGACTCAACATGCCTCTCAGCAGTTTCCTTGGGGTGTCTACTTTCCAAAATGGGGTCATTTGGGGGGGTTTTGTACTGCCTTGCCATTTTAGCACCTCAAGAAATGAGATAGGCAGTCATAAAATAAAAGTTGTGTAAATTCCAGAAAATGTACCCTAGTTTGTAGACGCTATCATTTTTGCGAAAACCAATAAATATACGCTTATTGCAATTTTTTTTTACAAAAGACATGTGGCTGAATACATTTTGGCCTAAATGTTTGACTAAAATTTCGTTTATTCGATATTTTTTACTTTTTGTTATAAGAAAAATCATTTTTTTTCCAAATTTTCGGTCTTTTTCCGTTTATATCGCAAAAAATAAAAATCGCATAGGCAATCAAATACCATCAAAAGAAAGCTCTATTTGTGGGAAGAAAAGGACGCAAATTTTGTTTCGGTACAACATTGCATGACCGCGTAATTACCAGTTAAAGCAGCGCAGTGACAAATTGTAAAAACACCTTGGGTCTTTAGACAGCGTATTGGTCCGGGGCTTAAGTGGTTAAGGAGAGAAATTGGGCCACATAGTATATTTCCGTTTAAAAAGTGGTCATTTATTAAATAAAATATAAAATGGTCATTCACATTTGAGAAGACAAGTCAAAGCAAATAGCATCAAAATAACGCAGTGGCATCAGCAGAGCCCTTCCCGACGCGTTTCTCCTAATAAGGCATCATCTGGGGTCATATAGCATTGCTTATGTGTTGTAATTTCGATTTCCTCCTTTAAAAGTTAAATAAGTCGATTAAAATAACAATGCTAAGACCTCTTCTGCGCAAAAGCTACTAGCATGTTTATGAATGCAATCATGATCTAAAGAACAGCTGTACCTTACTAACAAGTGTCATTAAATCCACCAGACAAAGGTGGGGCAGGTGAGGAAAGGGGGGTAGTAAAAAGGTGTTTATCGATATTTGCTAGAATTGTACACTTGACCTTTTAACCACCTCAATACAGGGCACTTCCCCCCTTCCTGCCCAGGACAATTTTCAGCACTATCGCACTTTGAATGACAATTGCATTGTAACACTGTACCCAAACTACATTTTTATCATTTTCTTCACACAAATAGAGCTTTCTTTTGGTGGTATTTAATCACCTCTGAGATGTAGATTTTTTGCTAGACAAACCAAAAAGTCCAAAATATTTTTTTTTATATTTCTTTGTTATAAAATGTTGTTTTCTCCTTCACTGACGGGCACTGATAAGGCGGCACCAATATGTAGAATTGATGGGCACTGATGGGCGGCACTGATATTCAGCACTGATTGGCACCACTGATGGGCACTGAGAGATAGATGGCACTGATAGGCAGCACTGATGAGGAGGTACTGATTGGCATCTGACATGGGCGTTGCTGGGCATTACTGAGGGGCACTGACTGGCACTTTGGTGGGCACTGACTGGCAGCTGATGGTGGCACCTCTGATGGGGCTGAGCTGATGATCAATGCGTTGATTATCAGCTCAGAGCAACCCCCCCCCCCCTTCTGACAATCGGCTCTCCCTGTCATCATGAACTGAGGAAAGCCATTTACTGGCACTTCCTGGTTACACGCTGTGATTACTGTTGACCACGTGGTAAAGAGCCTACTTTAGAGGCTCTTTACCTAGATCGGAGTTGCAGTGTGTCAGAGTGACACACCACAACACCGATTGCCGCGCTGCATGCAATCGCAGCTTATTCTGCTGGACGTCATATGACCCCCAGTCAGGATAACAGAACCGCTCCCCAGCCATCATTATGCTATTGGCCAGACGGGAAGTGGTTAAAGATGAATTTCTGGTATGGCAATGTTTACATAGGTCCAGCTTGGACCATTGTAAAAATGTGCCGTACCTGTGGAAGCTGTATTCACTATAGCAGACACCACAACTAGTGATTTCTACTAGCCTTCAGATCCTGTGCAGAGTGACTGCCCTGCTGCATTGTAACACAGGAGGTCGCTTGATCAGCATGGGTGCCAGTTAGGGAACACTTTGCATTCTCCCAATGAATGGACAAAGTGGAGAGGTGGGGCAGTGATATCACAGATTATTCAATGGGATCATTAATTGTGCCAATGGTTTCTCTCCGGGTCTTGGGTTGAATCACACCAATTTATGTGCACATTACAATGTGTTTGGGAGACAAGATGTGGAAGCATCGATAGGAGGAACTACAGTAAATGGAGGCTGCCAGAGTAAACTAGTAACCATTTCAGGGCTGTATTTTTTTCCCATCAAAAAAAAAAAAAAAAAAAACACACACATACAACATGGGAGAAGCAGACATGAAGTCACTTTTATTCCTAATGGATCCACATAATTTTGCTGTGTGAAACAAAAATGATGCTGCAGTAAACATCAGTGCAGGGTTTCCTGAAAAATGGTTAGAGGGAAAGCTTTTTATAAAAAAAAAAAAAAAAAAACTTTTGCACTTTTATTGCATAATCTATATCATGTCTCCTATAAAAACAATTTTTTTTTATAAGAGAAGGTGCCAATTGCGTGACAGCAAATTTGCTAAGATTATACAGCGATCCATGTATGCACAGCTCAGTGTTACTTTGTCCTGGGTTGCCTGGGGCTCTAGGACAAAGCAACTTACATATACAAAAGTTAAGTGATCCTGGGCCAACCAATCAAGATGACTGAAGACACTAAGCTCTTAAAGTGATACTAAATAAAAAAAAAAAAGTGTTAATGGCAATAATTCATTTACATAAATATGGTTTCCTATGGCCCATCCTCTGCCAGCGTTCCCTTCTGTCCGCTGCAGTCACTGCTGGTTGACATGGGAGCTGGATCAAGTCACTGAACGGTCATTGAGTAGTCTAAAAAAATTATTATTAAGAACAGTGGAACCTCGGTTTAAGAGTAACTTGGTTTAAGAGCGTTTTGATTTGCGAGCAACTTTAAAAAAAATTCTCACTCGGTTTACGAGTGTCGACTTCCAAGACTAGCAGAATTCAAGCTAAATAGGCCTGCAGTACCTCATTTGGCCTGAGGTACGGGGGCGCAGAAGACGAGCAGAGCCAAAAATAGGCCTGCAGTACCTCGTTTTGCCTGAGGTATGGGGGCGCAGGAGCCAAGCAAAGCCAAACATTGGCCTGCAGTACTTCATTTGGCCTGAGGTACAGGGGCGCAGAAAAATAGGCAAAGTGTCCTTGGGCCTTTTCAAAAGTTTTTTGGCGCTCTCTGGCTGCATTCGGTATTGCATCCTATTAAAGTCAATGCGGAACAAATTATTTTCGTTTCCATTGACTTTAATGGGAAAACTCGATTTGCTATGCGAGTACTTTGGATTAAGAGCATACTCCTGGACCGAATTATGCTCGCAACCTGAGGTTCAACTGTATATACATCTTTGTTACACAGGTTAGTCAGTATAGGTGGTAGAAAGAAGCAATTTTAAAATTATTTTTGGAATTCCATTTAAATTGTTATTTTCCTTGACCATTTCCTTGCCTACACTTTGTGTATGGTGGTCTATTTGGCCTGGCAAAACAGGATATAATTTGTTTTTCCATTTAAGATGTTCTATGTTTCATTAAGATTTAAGATGACTTCTACACTTGATTATGTCTGCACTGGCTCCCATATTAGGGTACCTAGGTGATGGAAGACTCCAAGTGCAGAATGAAAGTGATTATTTGCAGTAGATGGATGATATTTTCTGGATTTAGATGGTTTGGTTTTTGACCACAAGATGTGGCCAGGTGGCTGTGGCATCAGAGACCTTGGTTTCTGTCTTTGATTTTAGTCCCACTTGGCAATAACCCATTTTATGTATTTGTGGAATGACATTACTATCAGAGTAGTAACAGTTACTAGTTCTCATTCAGCCTGTTAGAGCTTTCCCTACTTCTTGACTTCACTATATCTTTATAAGGTCCGTTTGTGATTGCTGCTCATTCTATGCTTAAAAGAGGAACTGCAGTCTGCTCACATAATTTGTAAGAAAAACATCTTTGCCATTCTGAAGCTTCTTTCAAACTACTTTGCATATTATTTTATATTTAATGTGATTCTGTACTTGCCAAATATGCTGCAGAAATTTCCCTCCATTAAAGGGTTTGTAAAGGAATTTCTTTTTTTAGCTAAATAGCTTCCTTTACCTTACTGCAGTCCTGGTTTCATGTCCTCATTGTTTGTTTTTGCTCTGATGTTGCTGTAATCCTTCTCTGTTCTGAACAATTCCTGGTTGTCTGTTTCCTGATGGAAAAAGTCATGGGAGCTTTCTTTCTGTGATCACTAATCAAGGAGGTGTGATTACTGTGTGTCTAAAACCACTTAACACCAATCAGTTTTGTTTTACAAACCATCACTGCCCTGTATTGGCTCTGAGTCTCTGTACATCACATAAGCAGGAAACAGCATGCAAAAACGAAACTAAAACTGCAGGTACATTATATGATTATCTATTTTTTATCATTTTTAAAAGGAATCAGTTAACCATTATGTCGCTATACCCTGTAAACAGTCATTTCAGCAAAAAAAACATTTTTCCTTTACAACTCCTTTAAGTCTGGCTGCAACCATTTTAAATGTGGGAAGCTAAAGCTGCTGCCTATTAATTTCCTGGATTTACACAGAGGCACACCTCCAGCTCTACAGCTCTCGTTGGCCCTGTTATAACACATCCCCCCTCCCTTCAGGGCAAACTCTCAAGAGAGAGAAAGCCGTGCCTGATGTCATAAGCCCAGGCTTTTTACCAGACAAGAAACAGGAAGTGAGCTATATAAAAGGTATTCACTGGCAAAAAAAATATGTTTTACTATCCAAAGTTAAAACAAGGGCAGAAGATTTATTTGATGGAAAGTTGAAACAATTACCAAAGGTCCGCTTTAATAAGAAAAAAAAATGTGGGATGAAATACTAAGGGCCCATTCACACCTGAGCGTTTTGTAGCCTGAAGCTATAAAACGCTAGAGGGGAAAAAATCCATTCTCAATAGAGATGGTTCACATCTCCACTCCAAAACACCTGAAGTGGAACGCCTGAAGCTCAAACAAGTTCTGGACCCCTTTTTGTCGCTCAAATTGGGCTGATTTGGGCGTTTTTGAACGTTTGTATTCCCATGGAAACGCTCGATTCAAGCGTCTAGTGCGACAACGAGCGTTTCTACGGGCGTTTTGTCGCTTTAATCTGTTCTGTGAAATAGAATATTCACCCAGGAAGAAGATAAAAAAATCTACAAACATAGCAACAAATGATGAAAGATATGATCATTTTTCCTATTGGCTAAAATAAAAAAACAACGAAGTTCAAAAACGTCGGACAACGCTGTATGCAAACGTGCGACAAAATGCTCAAAAACGCTACGCTCAGGTGTGAATGGGGCCTTATAGCATTGAAAGAAAAAAAAAAAAAAAAACTTGTGTTCACATGGGTACTTCTATGCAGTAATTGATATCACTTAATTGTTAACCTATTACAGTGGATGCATTTGTTTTGCAGGAATGTGAGCACGTACAATATTATATATATATATATATATATATAGTTGTCCCAATACCACTTTTGTAAGACCGAGTACAGGTGCCGATACTTTTTTAGGTGGCACGCACTGATTGGTGGCACGCACTGATGGCTAACAGTAATATGTGGCACTGATGGCTGGCAGTGGCACTGATGCATGGCCACTGACGGATGGCTGCCACTGATTGATGAGCACTGATAGGTGGCACGCACTGATGGCCAACATCGATAGGTGGCACTGACTGATGGGCACTGACGGATGGCTGGCACAAATGGATGGAGACTGACAGATGGCTGGCACTTATGGGCACTGAAATAAATGACATGAGAGGAAAATAACGAAACTAGTATTTTGCTATGCTGCTTGCGACTCCCATCTTGTTACACTCTGCAGTCGAACGCATAAAAGCAGCAGCGGCCATCTTGTTACACCCAGCCCGTACTATATGGGCTGGGTGTAACAAGATGTCCGCTGCTGGCTTAATGTGGCTGAGTGCAGGGTGTACCAAGATGGGCGTCGGGATGTCCAAGCACTGACGGCAACACAGAGCGTCACTTTAGTTACCAAATGTGACGGCTCCGGTCACCGATGATGCGGATGGACCCTGCACCTCTGCCATGCCAGCTTACCTGCTTGAGGACTCGATCTCCACCCGCTGACTCCACCCTATCGAACACCGCCTCTCCCATCCCAGGTATCAGATTAGGCATCAGGAGCATTTGTGCGAGTACAAGAATGTCACAAAACCTCCAGGGAGACCCATTGTATCTGGGAGGGGCAGTCTTACAGACAACCTCAGCAGATACATAGATAGGTTCCTACAAACATTAGTGGCATTACTATCTTATACTAAAGACAATACATCTTCTCTGGATTCTGGATGGCCTCCACATCAATGGTGACATACAATTAGTTGCCATCGTCATGGAGGCCCTATACAGTTTCATTCCACATGACATCGGTCTCAGTAATTCGACATGTTCCCCCCCCCCCCCCCCAGTGGTGAAAAAAATAGAACCCTGTTTAAAAATTTCTTACGATTAAAAAAAAAGATCGTCTGGGGAAATCCAAAATCGGTCAAAAATCCACGCATGCTCAGAAGCATTGAACTTTTTTTCTCAGCACGTCGTAGTGTTTTACGTCACTGCGTTGGACACAATCGGATTTTTAACCGATGGTGTGTAGGCAAGACTGATGAAAGCCAGCTTTATCAGATATCTGATGAAAAAAATCCATCGCCCCGTTTTCATCAGACGAACCGATCGTGTGTACAGGGCATTACAGAGTGAATGGAGGTGGATTTTCCACCCCAATGCCACCACACCGCCTGGCCTCAACGAGTCATTTAATTTTAAACCCTTCCTGCAAGGATTCCAGTCAGGGGTCTGTGGATTGGACCTCTAATCTACGATCCATATCCCATGGGTATATTTATCCATGCTCTTATGGCAAAGCATGGTTGTGTATAAAACTACATAGGAGTATGTTTACTATGTATGCAATTCCTCCCCATTTCTTTCCTTCATTTGCTTTTAGCGATTTTGGTTTGTTTAATTAATTGTACCTGTCAAAATGATTGCAGCCAACATGGCGCAATGCTCTGCCTCATCGACCACATCTGAGCAGGGTTGCTTTCAAGCTCCTTCTTAGCTGCTTTAACTAGCCATACAAAGCCATTTTAACTTCCTGTCGGCACCAGCAATCAGGATCAAGATACTTGTGATTACTCCTTTACATGGTAGGTCGATTTGATCCCTTCATTGCAGCACTCAGCTTTTTTTTTTTACTTTACTACTACATATTTACTATCACCACTATCTTTGTCTTCCACAAACAGGAAGCCACTAAGGTATCTTGCACTTCTTGGCCGACCCTATACTAATACCATTAGTGGGAGTTCTTGCAGTCACACTGAGCACATCCAGCTCCTGCCCTTTGTTGTTTGGTGCCTTGTTATCTCAGAGCTTACCATCTGTCCCACCATATAACTACAGTGCAGGCAAATTCCATCCCTGCCAGGTCCCCCTCATGGTTCATTGGTGATCGGCTCATGCAAGTGCATATCAGTTTTCCATGCCTATTATACCAATGTCCAAATATGTTCATTTTATAGATGTATGTATGCATGCTTTAGATGACATTCAGTCTATGAAGGACCTAGGGGTCTGAAACATGTCAGGCATCATCTCCTACAGCTACGTGCAATAGCCCTTCATACCAAAGGGCATTTACATTCATGCCTGTATTTTTTGTACTGCAATTGATTTTACTTTTTTCTACTGTATAGATCAAATGTTTCTAATAAACAATACTTTTTAAAATACTCACCTGGTCTGTCCTTAAAAAAAATCCTGAAGGGGTTATGCTGTGCATATGAGCACTAGGTTTGTTTTTATATGCTCAGAGAAGGTCCTATACAGCAGTGGTCCCCAACCTTATTTGGCATCGGGGACCGGCATCGTTGAAGAAAATTGTGGAAAGGCCCAAGGGGGTGTATGCGCCTTTTCGCGGGCAATGGCTGGTGTTATCGCTTCAATCATCCCGGCACCATGATTGATATGGTGTCAGGATTATTGCAGCGCATTATTTCTATTATATTGTAATATACAATGAAATAGTTCAACTCACCATAATGCAGAATGAGCCAGAGTGTCACTCGCTACGTCACCTGCCACCAGATACAGATTGTCACTTCGCCTGCCTTCATGTGCAGCTTGTCACTTGCCACCAGATGCGGAGGGTCACTTGCCAAGTTGCCTGTCACCAGATGCATTTTGTTCCTTGCCATATCGCCTGCCACCTGATTCAGATTGTCACTTGCCGCGTCACCTGACAGATGCAGCTTGTCATTTGCCACCAGATGTGGATTGTCACTGCAGTGGTGGCATCACAGGTATTCTGAGGCAAGCCTGGAGTAGTGACTAGTGAGGGAGAGCAGCGGTAATGGGGGGGGGGTGAGAGATCTAATCTCTCTGCTCCCCTGCCACACCTCCAGCAGTGTATTGGTAATCTGCCACGCTGTGTCTGTGGAGGAGCAGTGATGCGGTCAGACAGTGAGATGATCCTGCCTCACCTCCAGCATTATAGCAGCCCCGCTATAAAAATCTCAGTACCCTAAAACTACACCAAGGCATTATGAAGTTTATTCTGCGAGATGGGGTAGCAATCTGAAGCCTAGAGGCCATAGTCAAACCCATAAGACTACAAACTATAAATAGTTAAGGCAAGAAAGGAATCAGTATATAGAAGGATAGTACCTTGAAAAGGGGGGGGGGGGGGGGACCAATCTTGTTAGCAGCCCTCAGTGAGTTGCATTGATGGCAAGTATTTTATGGTCAACAGAGGAGCTTGATGTATATTTTCTTCTTTTGTTTAGGTAGAATATTCCAAAGCGTTAGGTTTAATCTGAAGGGGGGTGGGGGGGTGTGTCATTGGTTATGCCACAAGCTAGCAGCTGAATACAGTTTAAGACAGGAGCTGGTAGAAAGACATATTAGCCGCTGGAGTTATTGTACTTTGTTTTTTTTCACCAAAATGGAAAACACAAAGGTTTTGGTCTACCTTAAACAGGCGTTAACAGCTGCGTGGAATTTCTTGGTTTAAAATAAAAAATTCTGAAACGCAACATGGTTTCTCATCCCCCCCCCCCTGTAATGGGTGGAGCAAGAGATTGGAGAGGTCTCTGGAACATGGGTGAAAGGGGGTTCATCTCATTGATAGTTTGTGCCATGCCGCACTGCAAAATTGTTCTGACAAACCGGTCAAAAAAAATAAATAGGATAAAATGTATACCATTTATCTACAGAAACACTGATCATAGAAAGTGTTTAGTCTAAATGCATACCATTTCCCCAAGACCAGATCACAAAAGGCAGCCTGGTTTGTATACAAGGTAACCCCTGACCCCTCTACACAACAGATACTCCGCCCAGCACTGCAACCATGATACCTTGTATTGTGACCCCACTACATCTGATACCTCTAGCACTATAGCCATCCCAGCACCATTATTCCATCCATGTAGTACCCCCTTTTCCAGTGGAGATACAGTGCATGTAAACTGTTGGCTCTGTGCCCACCTTCAGCACTGCACTCACCTATACCAATCAAGCAGGCAGAAGGAAGGGCTGAGGAGAGAGCATCCCTAGCCTTTCAGTGCAAACTATGCTGCACAGCTGGGCTCACCATCCACAATGCTACTTCTGCAGGCAGGTTCTCCGTGCTGCCGACTCAGCAGCTCCCACCCCGCAGCCTTCAAGCTGCATGGGGCAGGGTTTAGAGCATCACTGGCGCTCCAGCCCGTCCCCTCCCTGCTGGTTGTAAAATGGGCATCGTTCTGTACAGCTGCCAGCATGCCTCCCCTGCCATCAAGGGGCCCCCAAATTTGGGGCAACATGGGCTCAAGGAACAGCTGCTTTTGGGAAGTGCAGGTCCCCCCTCTCCCATTTAGCTGAGGGCAGTGCCCAGGTGCCCTCACATTAAGACAGCCCTGATGTCAGGTGCTCAAAGGGTCTGAAGCCATGATGTCACCCACTGGCTCTCATTGCTCCTCTGGTCAGTGCTCCCTCCCATCTCTTGCAGTAGCTGCTCACTGACACAGGAAGCCACTTAAGACATTCTTTGGCAACTAAACATGTTGGGTAGTCTGACATGCTTGTTGGCAGATGTTTGGCCGACACAGGATAGATTTCTCTCAAAGTACCATTAATGCCTTACATAAAACAAAACTGTATGACAGTATTGCACAAGTCTGTCCTTGCCCCCTCACCATGGGTCCATGTCAAAGGTCTGATATCTAAGAGGGTGTGTTTTTAGTGTTGGAGCACAGAAGTGATCCCATAGTTTACAATCACCACTTCACCCATGGATGGACTTGGTTTCCATTATGGAGTTTTCACATTAACCACTTTAATACAGGGCATATTTACCCCCTTCCTGCCCTGGACAATTTTTAGCTTTCAGCGCTGTTGCACTTTGGGTACAGTGTTCCATGATTGCACAATTGTCATTCAAACTAAATCATCTTGTTCACACAAGAGCCCTTTTGGTTGTATGTGAAGGTTTACAAGCTTTGTTTTTTTCACCTTAATGCATCCTATGCATTAAGGTGAAGAGGGGAGAAAAAAAAAAACACACACACACACACACACACACACGTCTGGTGCCCCCGCCCCCCCCCCGGTTTACTTACCTGAGCCCTGAATTTGAGGGCGTGATTCTGGGTTCTATCAAATGAAGAGCCGATCAGCCATGGGGAGATTGATAGCAGCGCGACCATTGGCTCCCGCTGCTGTCAATCAAATCCAACGACACAGCCGGCCGGGCCAAGTCATGCAATCAGCGGCTTTGGATGCCGATTGTATGACATGAGAGGGCGCCCACAAGGTAACCCTCTTGGTAGAGAGCTTCCCAGAAGGGGGTTAGCTCTTGCAGGGAGGAGCTGTGAGAGCTGCCGTGGGACCCTAGAAGTAGACGATCAGGGCCACTGTGCAAAACTGCACAGTGGAGGTATGACTTTTAAACAAAGGGAACTTTTAGTGTCATTTTAATCACCGACTTTTTTGCTTAATGAAAAAGTTCCTTCGCTTGCTACAAGATGTTGAAAATTCATAAAATTTAGGGTTGTCCCGATACCAAAGCATTTCCACTCCAAATACTTTTACTTTGTGCAAATGCTCCGATGCTTCACCCAATACCAGGGCAGTCAGGGATGATCAGTGCGCAGGGGGAGTTGCAAGCACCGATATCCCCGTATAGATTTCAATAAAGTTTGACAGCTTCTCCCCGGACCCTCCCCCCCCTTTTCAGCTGCTTTAGTGAATGGTGGTGATTGGTGCTTTTAACTCCCCCCCAAAAGCTGCACAGATCACCGCTGACTGTCCCTGTATCCTTCAGTTCCCCCCTCCGCACTGCTGCTGTCCCCCTCAGTTCTGCTCTCCCCTCTGCGCTTCGTGTCCCCCATCTATGCTGCTGCTCTCCCCCACCGAGCACGGTGTCACCCTCCGCTCTCCCGCTCTGTCCCCCTCCATATCCTCATCCCCCCCCCTCTGTCCTCGATCTGTCAGGATGGACAGTGCTCCACTCGGCTCCTACCTTTTCCAAATGAACAGAGTCAATCGCTGACTGTCCATTCATATAACTGAATCACGTGTTTACGATGCTTCAGTTTATGAATGGAGAGGAGCCTCCGTCTCCTGTCGATTTATTTTCAGTGCAGCTGAGGCTGCCGAGAAAGGGACCAAGGACAGATTCCCCAGTCCCTCTTAGTCTCAAATCGGTAACCGTATCGGCAAGCACTTGTACTGTCTTAAAAAAAAGTGGTATCGGAACAACCCTAATAAAAAAAAATTATCCTAAAATGTATTCTGCTACATTATTTTGGTGAAAATTACTCAAATCAGTGCATTTAGTATGAAAGTTCACAAACTGTTATATATCTGAAAATGTATCAATCCTGATGTACTGGTCTATTTGAGGCCCTAAAACGTTAGTAGAAATAACTTTTTTGGAAAGTAAAAAAACAGTCCAAGGTATTTAGTAAGAGGCATGCAGGTTTTTTTAGTTTTTTTTTTTACATACTGTCACCAGTGCAGTACAGTGTCATAACTGGTGTGCTGTGATCAGGAACACCGACTAGTGATTGTTTATTTTTCCACCACAATTCGTTTTTTCAAACACATGGAATAGAGCAATATAAAATGCTGAGAACTGAGATGTATAGAAATGTGAATGTTGTAGCAGAAATAAAGCCACTAAACTTTAAGATTTTTGCTATGCTTTTATTTAACATTTGAAACATGTAAGGCATATGGCAAAATTGGGCAGAAAAGCATTACACATCATTTAATCAGCATTGGCACAAAACATTTGTTCACCTCTTTACACACATAAAAAGCGGGCAATTTTTATAAGACACAAGTGACAACTGAACAAAAGGAATGCTAATCTAAATTTGTCTCATCGGTTAGTTCAGTTAAAGGGATACCTTGCCAGAAAGACTGCATTTATCTATTCAGAGAAAAACCTGAGCTTGACCCTTGAGTTAACAGTATACAGGAAATGTGGCAGGGCTACATCACTTCCTGTTTGTGAGGGAAGCACAAACAGCTACCCCAGTCCAACCACAAGGTTCAAATGAATGGTAACGAGACTGACAATTTTATTTAGCAACTGTAAAAACAAAGTTGTCCATTTTTATACTGTAGTAGGTTGCTGAAAGGATATCATCCAGAAAGACTTGAGATTCAAACACAACAAACACTCCATGTTTTTTAAAAGGTTGTGAAATATCTTAATACACGGTGCCACTTGGCAGGCACAGCATATAAAGCTTCATGTATAAAAATGTTTGACTTTCATGGCACTTTTGCTTTTTGTCTTCAAATTGCTAAGTTTAAGTTTATATTGAGCGTGAACGTTGTTACTCTAGGGGGCAAAAAACAAACAAAAAAAACACAACAACTTTGGTCCAAGTAGATCTATTGCCCAAAGGACAGAGATTCTTTCAGAAACTTAATACATGGCGCACATAGCTTTTCTTTGCAATGTCCAAGCTAGACATAGGGATGACTGTCAAGCATGGTCACTTAGCATTTTTTATATGTGTTAAATTCTCATTCAGTACCAATGACATCCAAATCATGGCAACGGACTCCCATCTGGCAAAAAAGTACAATTTTAGCAAATGTCCGCCTATTTGTAAGGTATAACCCTTCATAAGCTGTTGTAGGAAAATAAACTCCGTAAAGAAGCGCACATTGTAGAGGAAAAAAAACAAAAAACAAGCAAGCTTTGGTCTAAAACTTGTGGCAGATAAAATGACTTAATGTTTGATAGAATAGTCACAGTACATTTTGACCTCTGACTCAGCATAACTATACTTTTAAACCCTTTTTTTCTAACCACCTATTATTCCTAAACAGGGGACACCAAGTCTATCCTTTCTCCAAGGTCTGCAGCCATACTGAATTTGTTTTGTGCTTCCCAGGTCACTACACTAATATACTGAGCCTGTAGAACAGTTTTGGTTCAGTGAAAGTTTCACATTCTATCACTGAACCATAGCTCTGCCCTAGAAAAAAAATGTTCTTAATATTGACTCTAAAATGTAAAATGACTGGTTGTTGCATAGTCTGAGCCAAACTAATGGAACCAGTCAATCAGGATATGCATCTAAAACTGCCAAGAGACTGCCATACTATTATTGTAGTTTGAGTTTTGCAGACAGCCCTGCATCATCTTGGGCTTGCCATACACAATTTGTCTGTAAAAAAAACAAAAAAAAAAAAAACTGTAAATCTCCTTTAAGAGGGCAAACAGACCATCCAATTCACATAAAACAGCCCTTGTACTGTATAGTTTTAGAACTAAAGTGATATTGTACAACCAGGCTGTATAGTGCATGCCCAGACTTCGAGCTGGGGCAGTAGCAACTCAGATTATAGCCAAAAAATAAAATCCAGTTTTGGGCTATAGTTTACACATTCCTAAATAACAGAATTTAAGGCTGGGTCCACACTGCCATGCGGAGCAGCTCACAGCAGGGGTCCGGTGTGTCCCTGTTCAGTTTCAATCAAAAATTTGGCTGGATTCAGACCTGAAAACGGACCAGAAGCATAGGACTCCTGTGCAATTCGCTCTGCAGCCAGCGCCATGTGAACTGGTGTTCTGTCAGAATTGGTAACGGAAGGGACATTTCCTCACCATCTTGCTACACCTCTCTACCATAGTAAAGATGCACGGAGAAGGGGGAAGCGGACATCTTGTTACCACCGGAGTCTAGAATTTTACACTTTGTTTTAACAGTAAATTAAATGGATTATAGTGAAATACAGTATTTAAAACTGACTGTTAACATGTTGAATTTTAAAAGCAAGCCTGCTAAAAATCAGGCAGAAGTTCTTTAAAAATTCAACATGTAAACATATATGGGGTTGCAAGCACTGTATTTCAGAATATCAACTCAGTTTACCGTGTTAAAAAAAATGCAAAACTCCGATGGGTGCAACAAGATGTCCGCTTGCCCCCTTAGTGTATTTTTACTGTGTTGGAGCGCAGGGTGTAGCAAGATGGCGGCGACGAAACGTCACTTCTGTTACCAATTCTGACAGGTCGCCTAATCAGACGGAATACCCGCTCCATTGAGCACCAGTCACAATCACCCGACATTCATATTGGTTGCAGTAAAATCTACATCCAATTCTCAATAGTGTGAACTCAGCCCAAATCCTCATATTACAATATGTTGCCTATACATGTACCAATTAGCTTAGAAAACTAAATTGAACTGGAAAAAAAAACAATTCATATAATTCATTATCCCAAACTAAAATCTACAAATCGATTTGTGTCAATGAAAATCTATACTTTCTGGAAACATGTAAGGAGTCAGTTAAGTGCCAAGAATTCACACCTTGTCTCTGATCAATATTTAGGAATATGTGCTAGTTTTTGCTCCATGGCTACAAAGAAATTACTGTCTCTAGAAGCTATATCTTACAACTTGCCCAGTTACTCATCCACACAAAATTTTTAATGTAGTATGCAAAGCTTTTGTGAAGGATTTATATACCAAGAACTTGTGACATGGCTCAGAGTGCCTAAACCTCCACTGGCATGTCATTTTAAGGCCTCATGCACATAGGACATTTTAAAAATGCCAGCACTACAGCAGTGCTAAATGCCCGTTTTTTTTTATCCGTGTTTAGCCTCTGACAGTTTGTGTAGATGGACACATAGGCCAACATGGAGGGACTTTTAGAGGCAGTTAAAAACTGAGTGCATGAGCCCTAAGAAGCCAACTTGTTGGCTTTGACAGGCATTTATGCACTTTAGAGGGCAGAGTTTAATGTAATAGACTCAAAAATCGTAATACAAACTAGCTACGATAGAAAAAGGGAGCAATATGCTGCTCAATGTTAGATGTTCATGCAACACTTGATATCTTTGGCAAAACTTGTGCTCTAGGTCTGCACTTGAATGCATACAACTTAGTCCCCAGACACGACAGCACACATTTAGACGTTTAACAAAAAAGAAAAATTGTAACAGTCAGACCTAGCTTCAGTGCTAAAGACCATCTACAAACTAAATTCTCAAAATATACCAGCATGAAACACTACTGAATACTGAAAACTCAGTCAGCTGTCTATACCTTCAAGCTAGGCTTTTACACTGCACAAAAATTACTTTTGCCCAACTGGATTGGTGGAAAGCAATTTCACAGCTTTAAAAAAAAAAAAAAAAAATTGTCAGTTTTCACATTTTGAAGTCAAGCATTCTTGTTAAGTGCAATGCCAGACAGACAATAAGTCAACTTATTGTGCATGTTCCCACTCTACCTTCCAATACCAAAATAATGCAGTACAATTATGAATTTACTTGCAGGACCTTGGTATGCTTATCTGTAACTGCCCACACAATTTTAAACAATGTCAACTGTTATCCCCCCAGATCAGATGGTTTAGATTAGACTAGAGCCCATGTCAATGGCATCAGCTGGACATTTGTTAGAGATGCTTGGCTGTACAGGAATGCAAAACCCATTAACAGGCCCTTTTATTCAATTCCTTGCCCAATTCATTCTTTACAATGCAAGCAATCCTGAAATTCTAACAGTTTACAAGACTTGACTATGGCAAAAGTGTTTGTCAGACTAAAGAATCCATGCATTGGTTTCACTTCTAGACTACAGCAGGTCAAAGGGAGCAATCTGCTCATTGTGCTTTAGGCTACATTTAAAATAAAAAATATATAGTACAGAAGTTCTCAATTTTAGACAAAACCGTTGACCAGTTATAAAAAGTTAGCAATGACAGGCAACTTAGCCCATGAAGTTGGAAGCTAAATTCTAGAGATTACAATCATGAAAAACTGCTCACAATAGGCAACCTAGTTTTTAAAACCTCTTGTAATCTACAAAGCTAAAAACATACCAATATTTTGGTCATCTGCCATTGTTCTAGGATGCTAGGACTTGGCATAAAAAGCATCACAAAAGTAACCTGTAAAAATTCTGGGACACTAAAGATTCCATTTCAATGAGTGCAGACAGACAACCATTAATACGTTTTTTTTACAAACTAAAAGTACTCTAGTGTAAACGTTTGCATTGAACCACCTCAGTGTAAACAGCAAGTTAACATTTTTCAACTTTACAAGTTAAGGTGGCCATAAACATGAGATAATTAAGCAGTTTGTGCCTGAACATTAAACCATTCTAATGTATATGGCCAGCTTTAACAGTTTGAAAAAAACATTTACTTTTAATTGGCACCATAGAAAGTAAGTTGGCACATTGGCATTTGTTGTGAATTGGATTGTAAACATGTGGTAGTGGTCCAGCTAATGTGATGTATCCTAAACAATTCAGGTGGTTAATGAAAGCACTCAAATAAGGCAACCGTGAGCATCAAGAATTTTTAGCCTTTACACAAGAAATTAGAAAGGCTTTCCTGGTTTGGCACAAAGCTATAGAGGTTCAACTGTATTTTGCACCCACCATAAGGTTATATAAAAACAGGTCTTCTAGGAACAAAAATGTTCATGACTGAGGCAACAGGTCAGCATATAATACTAAAAAAAAAAAAAATACAGCTTCAAGCCAGCCAGTGAAGTCAAGTTAACATGCACACATTGTGTTGACATCAGCTAAAACCATTGCCAAAAGCTTGGGACTAGCATTAAGTTGGCTTGGGCTAATTGACAGCACAGCTCCTGGGGCTGAACCAATACTGTTTTACACATTAAAGGGCTTGCAAACTAGCACTGTTCATTAATAAAATGGCAACCTGAACTTTTGACTTTAGCTCATGTTAAAAATAAAAAATGTAAACATTAACCTGTAGAAAAGTTAACTGTTCAAGGACACATTTCAAAATGTGCAACAGGATCACCTCAATGTTTAATGCAGAGGCCAAGAAGCACTAGTTTGACAAACAAAAAAAAAAAAAAAAAAAAAAAAAGTGTGCTTCTTTAAAATGTGCAGATTTAACAATTTTTTTGCAGTTGACCTTTTTCTGACAATTGACTAGCGTTGGTCAGTCAATTAGGACCCAGTGCTGCATTTAAATATGGCATTTCTAGGCATATGTAGCCCTTGCCTCTTTTTTAGACATTGGAAAAAAATTGTCTGGAAAGCCATTCACCATATGCACCCTTCTCAACATCCATCCCTGCACAAGGGGTTGTAGGGACCACGTAGATGCAGTTCATGGTATCCTTCCAAAAAAGGATCTCAAACCAAAATGGACAAGGTGTGGGTACAGGCGAGTACATCGGGATACACATCAGCAACTTTGCATCAGCACATGTATGGGCTAGATCAGCCAGTGCTAAAGAATTTGATGAAACAATGTAAAGCAGAACTTTTGGCAATTAAATGTTACAAAATGTATCCTTTGGTTATGGAGGTAAAGTTTAGAATTTTGCATGTACTGCCAAAATATGGCTTTTAGTGCTAGTTTTTCAAAATGACTGAAAAACATGAATACAGCAGCCATTAAAAGCATTGCTGCTCAATCATTTGTCCCACAAGGCTCATCCAGCCACTAAGGTGCATAGGATACTTAAGGTTATCCATTAACTTTTAGTTATTGAACTTCCAATATTTGGCCATCAAAAAACATTTAAAATGCTGGATAGGGACCGACCATCATTAAATCCACCATCTGTTTTATTAAACATGTGCTATTCAGGCACAAAGGCCACACAAAATGCTAGGAAATGCCACAGACAACTACCAATAATTCTACAGGAAAGCAAAGAATTCTTTATGGGTCAAATCTTAAAACGGGTGCTTTCATTTTTGGTAGATGCTGGAGGTAAACAACCTGAATGTTTAAGTCTGAGAGACTAAAATTTCTGCACCCCTGCTGCAGGGCCCCCCCATTTCCTCTTGGTATTTATATTGATACTAAATGCGACAGGAGAACACAGGGCATGCAACTAAGCAGGAACACCCAAAACTCAGGTAGGCTTGAAAAGAATCAGATTTATGGCAGGGAGAGATCACCTTTATGTCTTTGTCAAAAAGTCAACTCTTCCAAGACTTCAAGCCAAATACCAGCCAAAACCTTGTATATAAATACAAAGCAAAAATTAAAGCCCCCACCAGCCGGGTTATTTCCATTTGCGTGCCCATTTGGGGGGGGTGGGGGTCCCCCTTATTTTCTGGTCAGGAACAAAAGTGATAAATTAGGAAATCTACCCAAGGGGGAACACAAATTCCAGTTTTAACCCAGTATACTGATCAAAGTTTTTATGCTGTGCCTTTCCACAATTACCTGCCACCCACCCCTCCTAAAGGGCACAGGGTCATAAATTTGGTACAATCTCCACATCGAGGGGACAGAAAGACCTGACAGAATTAACGCTTCTCCAATTCTAATTTAAAAGGCTGGGGTTAGGTTTTACACACCACTTCTGGGAGCATATTAGGAAAGTTTCCATTGTTTGATAAGCATTGCCATTTATTAATACACTATTTATGAAAGATTGTGGCACTAAACTGACCATATGTAAAATACTACAAAACAGCAAAGAAAAAAAGTAATGGAAATACAAAGTACATTTATTAACAAAAACAGACACCACAGTTTGTATGAATAGTTGAGCATTAACATTATGAACCATCTTCAAAAATGTCCCCTATGGTGGAAATTGACATTTTACTTGCCCTCAGAAAAACTGCAACCCAATATCTGGAATGTTATTGTGTAAAGACCAAAAGGGAGTACAATGAAAATTCTCCTTTTCCGTAAAGCAAAACTGCAGCACCAAAACCAACTCTACAGTTTGGCTTTAGAGACTTTGAAGTGAGATTTCTCAACATGCAATATCCCCAAGTGCATGGTAAGGGTGTTGAAAGTATAACCCACTCACACCAAAATGCTCTTAATGGCAAGTGAGCAGGTATATAGGCATTTTACAGGAGGGCTCAGACATTCTTCCCCAAACACACACACTAGGACAGTTTTCACAATCTGCAGGACTCTGTGCTTGCATTTCATCCCTTTAAATTTTATTCTTTTTTTGCCTCCTCTTTTGGCACTTCAGGCATCAGGATCACTTTGCCAACATTCTTCTTCTCCTGCATTTGTCTCATGGCATCACCCACCTGCAAACAAACCAGATAAAGATTGGATTACATTTTTTTTCACTTAAACGGTGCTGGAGGTCAAAAAGTCTACAAGACTGATCTGGCTGCACCTAGAGTGCTGTTCAGTTCTGGGCACCAGTACTCAGGTAGGATGTACTGGAAATGGAGTACAAAGAAGGGCAACAAAGCTAATAAAGGGTCTGGCGGATATTAGTTATGAGGAAAGGATGCGAGCACTGAACTTATTCTCTCTGGGGGAAGAGACGAGAGGTGATACGATTTCAATTTTCAAATACCATACTGGTGACCCCACAATAGAAATAACATTTTTGCGGAAGAGTGTTTAAGACACGTAGCCACTCATTAAAATAAGAATAAGGTTGACCTTAAACTACTTAGAGGGTTCTTTACTGTTAGAGTGGCAAGGATGTGGAATTCCCTTCTACAGGCGGTGGTCTCTGTGGGGAGCATCAATAGTTTAAAAAACTATTAGATGAGCACCTAAAACGGCCACAACATACAGGGATATACAATGCAATACTAACAATCAAGCACATAGTTTGGACTTTTTTCAACCTCACCTACTATGCAAAATACTAATTTGCAACCTGTCCCCTGCAGGCTCTAAGACTAGAAGCAGAGGTATCACAAGACTGCCGACCACTCAGTTCTCCCATTTTCATTGAAAAGAGTGGCAAATGTCAGGCACCAGTTCTGTGTCTCTGAAGCACCAGGCTCAGGGAGAAGCAATAAGACTGCTGCTGCGGCATCTAGATGGATCCCAACAGTGTCTGGATACATCCAGAGACTGGAGCGGCTCTGATGACAGATTTATCCCACTGTCAGCTGCATCTGGATTTCAAAAATAAAAGTGCAGTCCTTTGACCCAGAAGTATGGCTCAAATAAAAAATTAAAAATAACTTAGTCACCAACTTGCAGGTAAAGCACAGAAATAGATTTTAAACACTTGTGCAAGTATATTCATTACCATGCATTTTTTTTATTGAATACCTGCTCGGAGGAGAAAAGAGGAATACTATCAAGCGTCAGGTATTTTCAGGCAATCATTAAAATATAGGACTAAATGCATGCACATCATCTTTGCTGAAATAAGTCTAGCAGCAGGATCTTCAAGTACTTTCAGCGTTCATCCTTACAGAGGTGAACATTTCTCCAACAGCATATACATAGACAGTGGAGCACCAGTGCTCTTTACCGGGCAGCCTTTTGACAATTTACACTTGTTCAGCCCCCTACTGAATTTGCAGAGACACCAATTTAAAAATCAATAGAAACAGGTAGCGACCATCTGGGTAAAAATTTGTGAAAACGCATGTTTTGGGATGCTGCACTGCCAACATAAATGTAGCCCTGTAGTTTAGATTACATACATGCTTTGTTGGAGAAATGTTCCATGGGCAGATCCTAAGGGTGCAGTAATCCTGTCAGTAAGTCAGTAATTTGTGCCACTAATGACATTCATTGTAAATACTGTCTGTTTAAAGAGGGGAAAACCGTTTAAATAGCTTTAGTTAGAAGGGATTTTTGCTTCCTTTAAAGCAAGCTATGTACCCTATTCAAAAACTAGATTGCTTGAGCTGAAATTTTGAATATAGCGATTCATAAGCTCCATTGAGCAGGTAACCATCACAATATTCACTAGCCATCTCAGCACAATCTATTTCTGGGTTTAAATTACAAGATAGCAACCCTAGTAGGTTACAGAGGTTACAAGACATGGCATTTACAGGTAAGTCAAAGACTTTATCCTCTCGTGTAGTAGTGACATGCCGGATTCAGACCCTGGGGATGTCCAAGCACTGAATGAGTAAGCAAGAGCCACATAGGAGGTTGGATAAGGTATAACTGAAGACCAGATGGCAGCCGTGCAAACCTGGCCAACAGAGGCTTGATGTCGGAATGCTCAGGAAACCCCCATTGATGCTGTAGGAATTTTCTTTCAACAAAGTTCTTAAGATTACACCTAAATGTAAGCTCTATGAGAGTAGTTTTCTTCTACACCTAGAAACAGTAGATTATGAGTCAGCATGTCCTTTGCAAGGCCCTGGCAGACCAGTCAGTCTGTTCTGTAAGAAATTGTGATTCAGAAAAACAGATAAGACATTTGACAAAGGAGGATTTCCAAGTAAAAATTGTATATTTTTCCCGGAAGTAGTTTTGGTTTTTAGCAATATGGTAATGAGGGTCAGTGATGTCCCTGTCGCGCAAGACTTGGGCTTCAGTTATGCTGTTAAATCCAGTGACTGACGCAGTATGAACTGGGAGGTCCTGAGCCAGGTCTGGCCTGTTTGGAGGAGACCAGGGATAATCTAAAAGTCTGCTTACAAGGTTACCCTGGGCCAGGTTGGTGGAATAAGAATCAAAATCGGTCTCAAGATTAGCATTTTATACTGGAGGAAAGCCATATCAATTGGAATGGAGTCCAGAGAATTGCCAGAGCATCCAATGCCAGCATTAGAGGATGCTTTGTGCCAACTAAACTTGCTGAACCTGCAGGCTAGGATGTTTACAGCTGGAAGTTCCCCATTTCTGACAGATTGAAGGTCAGGATGAAGTGTCCATTTCCTCTTCAGGCGGTGGCTGCTGAGGCAATTCACCATCCAATTTTCCAATCCTGAAAGATAACCAGCAGGTAGACAAGACCTACCCCCCTTGGGAGGCTCATAGTGTTGTCCGATTTTACCACAATTGGATCACCCTGAAGGGAGGGGGCTGCAAGAGGGTCCTAGTATTTAGAGCCAATTTATGGATTTGTTTCCAGGATGTTGATGGGTACCTCGACATTTTGGGTAACCATTTGGTGAGGCTGGCATTCAAGGGTGTGGGGAAAAAAAAACAAAAAACAAATAAAAAAAAAACCTTCCCTACCACCAAGGTTGGTTTGGAAACACCAAACTAGGGAGTTCCTTGTTTGGAGAGGTCAAGAAAAGGAGTATGCTTGTTCCAGGCCAACAAGAGGTTGTGTTGGAAAGGCTTTGAAAGGAACAGTCCTTGATAATTTGCACCAACATACAATTTTTCAGGACAAAGGGTTTCGGGGCATGTCCCCCTTCTAAGAACTGCTTAGACCTTTAAGGGGACATATCCCCAAAAAATCCTGAAAAATTGTATGTTAGTGCAAATAAGTATCATGGACAGCAGTCGAAATTGTACCAATATTCTCAATTCCTTTTAGGTAATTGTAGCCAAACAGGACAGCCCTAAATGAGGCAACTGAGGCCCAGAATCCAAGAGAATCTCACTGAAGGTCCTGATCTTAGGATGAGAGCATAAAATCGCATGCATTTTGGGCACAGCCCAGAAAACAAATCTATGAATTTTAGGACGGAGGGAGGGAATGAGCAGATTTGCAAAAGCAGAAATTTGGAAGCATCCAAATAGTATTTTGGATGTTTGCAAATAGTTAGAGATTAGTCCTTGAAGTAGGTGGCAAGCCAAGTACCCTGTACCTGAAACTAAGAGGGCATGAAGGGGTGCAAGTGCCTTTTGTAAATCTGGGTGCAGTAGATGCCCATAAATGACAGTACAGGAGGTGTTACTGCTTTCTTTTTTTAAAGCCACCAAGTGAACCCACAGGTCTGACCCAAAGAAAGGCAAACTGATGCCACCACCCACAGACACTTTGGAGTAAGGTTTTCTGGTGGACTTGGTAAGTCTTGCAGAGAAAGGATGGAGATTTGGATTTAAAGATGAAGTTTGAGGAGAGAGGTGGAGGTAGAAAACCCTTGAAGGGGGTTTGTAAATTTGTTGCAAAAAGTTCTGGAGCCACGTCGCACGACAGTCTGCAAGTGCTCAAAGGTTTACTCATAGAAGACAGGATCCTGCTTGGTTGTTTATTTCCCTTTTTGACTGGTAGATAAGCCATGGAAATGTCCAATAAAAATGCCAGAATTTTCAGCATCTATGCCAGATAGGCTGCTCGTTGCGTGTCCGATACAGCTAAACCTAAAATTAGATGCAGAGACCATCGTTTGTCCTGCACAGGTCAAGGGAAGTTACATTACTGAGCAGCTTGTGCTGCAACCGTGAGTGGAGATGGATACAAGCTCCCCCCCCCCCCTTTAAATATTCCCTGCATTTCAATTGAAAGTGTATATGCCGTTTAAAAGTTCTGTGAAGGTAAAAATTTGCTCAAGACTCCAAATGGCTTTTGCAAGTAAAGCTACAAAGTTCACCTCCAACCAGCCTTAAAATACAAAGACATTAGGATGACATTTTATATTGTGCAATTACATTTAAATGTTAGGATATAGAATGGCTTTCATAGGTATTCTAAACCTTATGCTTTTTTAGAGCCAAGTAAAAGCAGTTCACAAACTCAGCTGCTCCTTAAAAGAATCTGGGTGGAATCAGCCAGTGTTCCCATAAAATGAGGAAAGTGTCCCTGTAGTTAAGACATCTGGAGAATGACTTTTCTTTGGCGCAGTTACCAGATGTCAGTACACAGGGAAGAAATAAAGAAAAAAGTCTTCAAGAGATCCAAGAACAGCCTTTTGAACACTTCCAAAGCAGCACAATACTGACATGTCATGATCTGCAGTGTGCTTAAGCCATGGCACTGAATGTACCGTTTTCCTCAAGATGCTACCAAGAGGGCAGCAAGGGCCATCAGTACTACAGATCCCCCCCTCCCATGAAAAAAAATAAAATAAAGCGTTGATCGCCGCCATTACAAGTATAAAAATGTCATAAAGCCTTCCCCTATTTTGTAGACACTAACTTTTGCACAAACCAATCAAAGGTTTATTGCGTTTTTTTTTTTTTTTTTACAAGAGAATACGCATCGGCCGAGAAAAAAATTTTTTTGGGGGATATTTATTATAGCAAAAATAGGTTTTCAGAATTGTTGCTCTGTTTATAGGGCAGAAAAACCGCAGAGGTCATCAAAATCCAAAAGAAAGCTCTATTTGTGGGAAAATATAAATTGTTTGGAGCCACGTCGCACAACTGTGCAATTGCCAGTTAATGGGACGCAGTGCCGAATAGCAAAGTGGCCTGGTCTTTGGCCAAATGGTTCGGGGCTGAAGTGGTTAGATATTTGATCTTGCAATGTTGAAGCCCAGCACCCAAGATTACGCAAAATAAAAAAACACACAAGTACAATTATTTACAGTATGTACAAAGGATTGTCCATTGACCATTTGCTTTTACTGTAAAAATTTAACAAAGGCATTTTGACTTGCCTGTAAATAATAAATCCGAGTCCAATACAGAACACAAGCTGAATATTCATAAACCCAGGATTCAGCAACTGGTATCTTTAGGTGATGTGAAATGGGCAAGCCTTTGTGGACAGGCAAATATTGCAGCTTAGCAATGTGGTGGCTGCATTTGTTTTCTTATAGGTCCCCTGTATTCATCTAGGGAAATATTTTAGAGCTCAGGGCAGCCTTTCAAGCTCTCATGGCCTTCACACCTCTTCTAGAGGTGAAGTGTCCTTATCAGGATGGACAACAAAGTAGCAGTGTCATATATCCAGAGACAGGGAGGCTCCAGGAGTCGGACGCTTTTGAAGGAAGTTCACCCCATACTAGAATGGGCACAAGTGCACCTGTTAGATCTGAGGGCAGTGCATGTCCCGGCAGCACAGAATCTGTTGGTCGACTACCTAAGTCGAGAGACACTTTCCAACGAGTGGTCCCTGAAGCAACAGGTATTCTCCATTCTTACGGAAACTTGGGGAGTACCAGAAATCAACCTAGCGGCCACACTGAAGAACTCCAAGTGTCATAGGTTCCTGTCCAGAGCCCATTCTCCATCAGCCGAAGGAACAGACTGCCTAGTCCACCAGTGGAACTGAGAGCTGGGGTACATTTTCCCTCCAACTCCTCCGATTGAGAGATTCCTGTCCCGGCTTCGGAAGTCCTCAGCCACGGTTATTGCAGCAATACCGTTCTGGCCTAGGAGGCCATGGTTTATGGCCCCCGTTACAACTGAGCACGCAACCTCCAATTCATCTTCCAGTAACCAGGGATCCCCTAAATCAGGGATATGCAATTAGCGGACCTCCAGCTGTTGCAAAACTACAAGTCCCATCATGCTTCTGACTCTGGTGTCATGCTTGTGGCTGTCAGAATCTTGCTATGCCTCATGGTAATTGTAGTTCTGCAACAGCTGGAGGTCCGCTAATTGCATATCCCCGCCCTATATCAAGGGAAATTCTTCCATCCAGCCTCAGAGAAGCTGCATCTGGCAGCTTGGAAGTTGAGGGTTAGGTTAAGGGAACAGGGATTCTCCCAAGAAGTAATTTCGACCCTAATGCAGGCTAGAAAGAGTTACACTAATGCCACCTACACTAGGATCTGGGAGAGATTGTCGATGGCACAGCAAAGAGATTGGAATCCTATCTATCCAGAACCATCTCATTATCCGGAATTTCTTCAGTCAGGGCTTAGCAAAGGCCTAAGCTCGGGTACCCTGAAGGTTCAAGTATCCGCCCTTTCCGCCAAGACGGGTACTAGATGGGCTCTTCATCCTCTGGTGGCTCAATTTCTGAAGGCCTGCATGAAGATCAGACCACCTAGGAAGCAAGCTTTTCCAACATAGGATCTCACAGTAGTACTAGAGGCCTTGTCAAATCCACCCTTTTTTCTGTTCAACGTAGTCTCACTATGGAACCTAACTCTAAAGATGACTTTCCTTATTGCCATCACTTCAGCTAGAAGGGTGTCAGATTCAAGCACTTATGGCTGCGGAACCCCATTTAGTGTTCTTCCCTGACAGAGTGGTACTGAAACCTTTAGACTGGTTTAGCTTCCTCCTTTCATTATAACCAGGACATCGTCCTTCCAGCTTTCACTAATGAGGGGCGAGCCACATGCCTTGGATGTCAAGTCAACCATCTCCAGTTACCTCACAGCTACATCTCATCTGAGGAAGATGGATTCTCTTGATTATCCCACACGGGAGCAGACGAGGTCAGGCAGCTACCTCCCGTACCATCGCCTCCTGGCTTGTGAAAGCTATCAAAGAGGCCTATTCCATTCAGCAATGTACAGCTCCGGAGGGCATCAGGGCTCACTCGACTAGGGCAGTGGCCACTTCATGGGCAGCATATTGCGGGATTTCACATGCAGAGCAGCAACTTGGTCTTCCCCGACACACCTTCATTTCTCACTACAGAGTGGACTTCGGCAGATCTGTTAAAGCCAACTCCTCAGCGCTATAAAGATTACGGTTTTCTTGCACCCTCCCGACTGGCAAGTTATTTGCCAGTGTGTGCTGCCATGAATGCATCAGAAAAACGGAAAATTGTATACTCACCTTTCCGTAATTCCTTTCCTGACGCATCTTCATGGCAGCACACAGATCCCCACTCTTCTGTTTTGTTTAGTGATGATATATACAGAGAATGATGCGGGATGTCTCGCCTTCAAATTTATAGCTAACCAATCCTGTCAGGTTGTGGGGGCGGAGTCACAACCCAGTGTGTGCTGCCATGAAGATGCATCAGGAAAGGAAAATTACGGAAAGGTGAAAAATATATATATGTATGAAAAACCCATGCTGCATTTTTGCTACACTGTGCTGAACACAGTAAAAAGCATTAACACACTGGAATGCACCAGACACCAGTACAGTGGGGAAAAAAACGCACAAGCATAAAAGCATCCAGAAGACCAACAATTGCCTTTGTGCAGGGGGAATACACATTATAATTTTAGCGCATATATTTTATAGTTTGAGATAATACTGAAATAAGTCACCATTTCAGTTTTCCTTTATTTTATGGTGATAATTACTCTGCAGTGGAAAAGCTGCTGCCTAGAATTAACCCTTTGGGGAAAGCACATTTTGATCACTCTTTTCAGAGGTTATAGCCAGTTGTGAGTATAAAATTGTGGTGGTGATGCAGTGGAGGATAACAGGAGAGACTACAGAGGATAAAAAATAAAAAAAATAAAGTCTACACACCCGTTAAAATTTCAGGTTTCTGTGATGTCAAATATGATAATTGTTTTCACTTTTTCCACCAATAATGTGACCCATTTGTAAAACTCAATTGAAAAAACAAACTTCAATAAAAAACTAAAATAATGTGGTTGCACAAGTTTGCACACCCTCCTATAACTGGGGATGTAGCTGTATTCAGAATCAAGAAATGTATTCAAACTCATGGTAAATAGGAGTCAGTACACACCTGCCACCATTTAAAGTGTCCGATTAACCCCAAATAAAGTTCAGCTGTTCTTGTAGGTCTTTCATGACATTTAATCACATCCTACAGCAAAATCCATGGTCCGCAGAGAGCTTCTAAAGCATCAAAGGGATCTCATTGTTAAAAGCAGTCAGAAGGGTACAACATTTTTAAGGCATTAGATATACCATGGAACAGTAAAGACCATCAATAAGTGGAGAAACTATGCAACAGTGACATTACCCGAGAACGTGATGTCCCTCCAAAATTCAAGAAGACAAGAAAACTGGTCAGGGACTCTGCCAAGAGGCCTACATCCAACAATAAAGGACCTGCAGGAATATCTGGCAAGTACTGGCTGTGTGGTACATGCAACAATCTCCTGTATTCTTCATATGTCTTGATGGGGTAGAGTGTCAAGCCTTTTCTTAACATCCAAGCCCAGCTAAATTTTGCAAACACATCTGAAGTCTCCCAAAAGCATGTGGGAGAATGTTATGGTCTGATGGTTGAAAGTTGAACTTTTTGGCCATAATTCCAAAAGATATGTTTGGTGGGAAAAAAAAAATTAACTGCACATCACTTAAACCATACCCACAGTCAGGGCTGTGGAGTCGGTAGATAAATGTTCCGACTCCTCAGTTTTATGTACTTCCGACTCCCGACTCCTCTGTATTAATATGCGAATGTATTTTATACATTCCTTGAGGGAAAGAAACGCAACCTACCACAGGACTACTGGCTGGGAAGCCGACAGGCTACTGTATTGCACAGTTTAAGCAAAAGACACACAATGAAAACGTTTTTTATTCTAAAATATGATTTTCCTAGGAGAATCCCATAGTCATGTTTAAAGTTTAAGCTAACAATCGGAGTTTACAAGTTTTTATAGCCTTAGCTAAATGACAGCAGTTTTTCCAATGGTTTACAGCTTCAGTCTTGAACTATTGGCCCTCCATTCCCTTCACTTATACAAGTGTCTCACTCTCTAGTCCTGCAAAAAACATATTTATTTAATCCCTTATCAGTGAGAGGCTAGGTTACACATGGACGCTGCGTTCCCTGTAAAAGCAGAACACAACACTATGGAAAGTATAAGTATTGCAGCTCCTAATTGTGCGTTGCATGCCATATAGTGAAGCACATGAAAAGCATGCTTCTTCACGGTCACTTAACGTGTTCGTTTTGCGGTTACGTGAGGCACTGCATGCATTGGTCTTTATTCTTACAGTAGAGAAGTCATTAATTATAACTTTTTGTGAATTGGGACATTTAAACTTGCTTTTTTTTTATTCCAAATTTAAATTTAGTAGGAGTCGGAGTCGGTGCATTGTTTGCCGACTCCAGGTACCCAAAATTTCCCCCGACTCCACAGCCCTGCCCACAGTGAACCAAAGGTGGCGGCAGCATCATGCTTTAGGGCTGTTCTTCAGCTGGACAAGGGACCTTCGTCAAAGTTAGAGGGAATTCTGAACAGTTCCAAATACAAGGCAATATTGGCACAAAACATTCAGGCTTCTGCTAGAAAGCTGAACATGAGGAAGTTCATCTTTCAGCATGACGACCCAAAGCATACATCCAAATCAATGTAATGGCTTCACCCGAAGATTAAAGTTTTGGAATGGCCCAGCCAGAGTTCAGACCTGAATCAGACTGAAAATCTGTGGTGTGATCTGTAGAGGGCTGTGCACAGGAGATTCCCTTGCAATCTGACAGATTTGGAGTGTTTTTGCAAAGAGGGCAAATATTGACAAGATGTGCCATGCCGATACTCGTACTCAAAAAGTGCTGTAATAAAATCAAAAAGGTGCGGCAACAGGGTGTGTACACTTATGCAACCATATATGTTTATTTTTACTTCCTCAATTTGAGATGTGTTTGTTCAACTTTGTACAGTAAAGGTGGAAAAAGTTCTGAAATAGTCATCTTGGTCTCATTTTTTCACATCACAAACCTGACATTTTAACAGGGTTGTGTAGACTTTATATCCACTGTATGTATACGTTTTGGCACTTTGCGCCCAGTGCCCTTTGAAAAGAGACATCACCGATTTACAGAAGAAATTGGAAAGCAATTGACATTGTATATGGACAATGTTCAAGTTGACCAACAAGAATACTAAAATTGCATTTCCGATTTGAAATTATTCATGCACAGAAGCACTATGTGAATGATGAATTTATAGATTTCACACAGTTGAATAGTAGATAATACCAGGATAACAATTGAGGGAGGTTTCATAATGAGTGATGAATGAATCAGTGGCCATACTCCTGAAGGGATCTTCAGTTACTGGGTTCCTTGGTGATGGACCATAGCCCTATACCTGCATAGCACCCTTCAGCTAAACTACAGGAGATTTCCCCCCCCCCTCAATTAAAAAATAAAGTCCACCTTGAGACACAAGCACCAAACAAAAGGACTCAGTGCAGCAGGGTTATAGAAAAGGTCCTCTAAAGCTTTGCCAGTGTCCAATCACCTAAAAAAACACTTCTAAACCATCATGTATTAAGAGGTTTGTGTATTAAATGTGCTACACTAAAGAAACATGCCAGAGTTCATGTGTCCCCCAAATGAACTCCAAGGTGCAAACTGATCAAAAATGCAGACTGAAAATTGCAGTCAATGCAAAGTATAAATCGATAAACAATCGACCAATGCCCCTTTCACACTGGGGCTGTGGGTGCATCTGCAGTAAAGTGCTGCCATTTTTAGTGGCACTTTACCGTAAATTTTGCAGTGCTATTTGGCCGCTAGCGGGTTGCTTTTAACCCACGCTAGCGTCTGAAAAGGGTTAAAACCACCTGCATTGCCTGCAGTATAGCTGCAGTGCCCATTCATTTTAGTGGGCAGGAGCGCTATACACACTGCTCCAAATATGCTGCTAGGACTTTTAGGGTCCTGCCAGTGCACAAGCCCTTGGGCTTTCACACTGGAAAGTGAGCGGCTCTTTCAGGACGCCATTTTTAGCGTTATAATGCCTGCAAAGCGACTCAGTGTGAAAAGGGTCTAAATGAACCAGATATTAAATCATTTAAAAGTAATCAAACATACCTGCTCAAAAGGATATATGCTGTCTATTTTGGGCTTGATCCTTCCTTGCTTGTAAAGGTCAAGCAATTTAACCACAACATCTGTGATCAGCTCTGTTTCAGTATCCAAGTGGCCAAGATGGAAGCCGCACACAGCTTTGTTTGAAGGAATAATCTGCAGAGCATTTATGCTAAACTGGTTCCACCAAGTCTTTGCTAAAGCAACAAAGTTCTTCTTTTGTCCAGTTAACAAGTTGGCAGCACCTGTAAAATAAATGTATTATTACTATACATAGACTAGCGCTACACAATAGTTCAACAAATAGCATGCGCCCATTCTGGCAGAGTTTATGTACAAAACCTACAAGGAGAAAGTGCATCTATGGCAATCATAAAGCATGTTTTTAGTGTAGCGTAGATCATGCAAACTTCTTCCTCAAGTTATATTTATCAGTCTAGATTAAAGTAACAAATGCCATTTCAAATGTGTAAAATCTCAACTCCATACAAATTTGACTTTGGCAATATGTATTCTTTAGTGGCTGTGTATATTATACCCTTTTAGTACTTCTGATTACCAAGCCTTATATATAAACAAGTACATTACCTAGCTTTCTCGGATGCACATGGTGTGGGGTTTATGTGGAGAAAATGCTTGGTTTCTCAGAATCTTAAATAGTCTTGCCTTGGCCCTGGAATCCTGAATGTGTTGACTAATGCCCAGTACACACGATCCGATTATCGGACGAATGATCGTCAGTTTTTTTGTATGCCAATCTCACGTCGAATCTGATGAGTTTACTAAAGTCACGAAAATTCTCGTACAGCAGAAAAAACAAAAACAAAAAAAAAAAAAAGAAAATCGGACGTCATGTGTTGTAATGCATTTGTATTGCATATTAGAACGACAGCGGTACCGATTAATCGAAAATCGTGCAAATTTTTTTTTCGTGCATGTCCGATAGAATAAAAATCGGATGAACTGTCCTGATCGGCTCTCGGAAGCTCTGTACCAATGATCCGATTATCGTATGATCGTTTCAAAAGCAGCATTTTTTGTACGATTTTCGGATCGTGTGTACGGGGCTTTAGCCTTTTCACTTAGAGGTCTGCTGATAGGCAGCTATTTTTTGTTCTGTTTTGGGCAACCCCATTACAGTGACAGAACTGACACGAGTAGTTAGAGGCTCAGACGATCAGAGGCTGTTATACTATGGACTTGCTGTAAAAAGCCCTCCTGCATTAAAGGATATTGGCTGCCTTGCTGAACAGTGCAGGCAAAACCTGTATGGTTTAATGCTGCACATACAAAACAAACACGCATGTTAGTAAACCATTTGCTCACATGTGTGCTTTAGCAACATGTCCACTATAACATGGTTTTTAGTGCCCATCATATACTGATTGCTTAAAAGTTTTATGCGCATAATGCCCGAGTTCCAGGCTTGCATCCCTGAATGCACATGGCCCTACATGCTAGTACTCAGTTATTAGCCTGACATATTTAACAGGCTGCTGGCAGTGAAGCTGGGCGATGTACCTCAGGCACCATTTTTAGTGGCGCTTTACCGTCAATTTCGCAGCGCTATTCGGCCACTAGCGGGTGGTTTTACCCCTACTAGCAGCCAAGAAAGGGTTAAAAACCACGCAAAGAACCTCTGCATGGGCAGTATAGCTGCAGCGCCCCATTGATTTCAATGGGCAGAAGCGGTATAAACACCGCTCCAAAGATGCTGCTAGCAGGATTTTTTTAGCGCACTGCTCCAGTGTGAAAGCCCTCGGGGCTTTCACATTGAGAGACAGCGGCAGTTTGGTTTGCAGGTGTTATTTTTTGCGTTATAGTGCCTGCAAACCGTCCCAGTGTGAAAGGGGTCTAAATGCTAGTGTGCACAAGACATTAAAGTGGTACTAAAGTCTCACATTTTTTATTTAAATATAACAAACATGTTATACTTGCCTGCTCTGTGCACTAGTTTTGCTCAGAGCAGCCCAGATCCTCTTCTAGGGTCCCTTGCCGGTGCTCCTGGCCCCTCCTTTGCTATGGAGGCACCATGAGCCACAGCTCTGTGTTTATTTAGACAGCTACGGTTCAGCCCTGCCCCCCTCATTGGCCGATTGACAGCAGTGGGAGCCAATGGTACTGCTGATGTGTCTCAGCCAATCAGGCGGGAGTGCCAGATGGCCAAAGCACTCATGCACATTCCTGGATTTAGATAAAGCACAGGTAGGCATTAAGGGGGCTGCTGCACACAGGTTTATTTTAATGTATAGCATGCAAGAAAAACCTGCCTTCACAACCACTTAAGGACTGGAAAGATTTACCCCTTTAATGACCAGGCCATTCTTCAATACGGCACTGCGTCGCTTTAATTGATTGGGTACAACATCGCACAAACAAAATATGTCCTTTTCCCCCTACAAATTTCTTTGTTCGTATTTGATAACCTCGGCGGTTTTATTTTTTGCACTATAAACCAAAAAAGGGAAGAAAAAAAAAAAAGCTACATTTTGCTATAATGTATATCCCCCCCAAAAACGTACAATATATTGATTGGTTTGCGCAAAAGTTATAGCATCTACAAACTAGGGGATAGATATATGGTTTCATTTAACATTAATGGTCATCGATTTTTAGCAGGATTGTGGCAGACAGATCAGACACTTTTGGGACCAGTGCTATAAACACAGTGATTACTGTAGGACACAGAGGAGAGGCTCTAGGAACAGACAATCTCTACTGTTTACATTGACATATCCGTTCTGGCTCGGCGACTGTCTTCGTGCCCACTGTGTTGCACGAAACCGACAGTTTCTTCTTTCCCTTTTATAGGTTGAACTTGGACTTTTCATACCCAACTACATAACCAACATGTTCAGTGAAAGGTCAGCTAGCTTCAAACAAGTAAAGCTCCCCCTCCCCCTTTTTAATAAAATACACCCTCTGTTACTCACATGACTGGCCTTTACTACATTCATGACTTTTCAGGTTTTATCAGTATGCTCCTTGCACTGCTCCTCACATGATGAAATTAATCCAACTTTAACAAAAATGGTGTCAGAAAAAAAAGCTGCAAAGCCTCACTGCATAGGATTCTCTGCAATATATGTCTTCAAGGAACACTAAAGGTTCGTTTTTTATTAGATCAATTGATTTCTGTAAGCTAGAGCAGTGTTTCCCAACTCCAGTCCTCAAGGCACACCAACAGGTCATGTTTTCAGGATTTCCCTCAGATGAAACGGATGTGGTAATTACTAAGGCAGTGAAACTGATCAAATCACCTGTGCAAAATAATGGAAAGCCTGAAAACATGACCTGTTGGTGTGCCTTGAGGACTGGAGTTGGGAAACACTGAGCTATGAATGAATGACTTGTATAGAGCAACGCATGCGAACTGAATCGCCTCTGGGCGCTTTTTCCAGCCAGTATCTGCTTGGCTGGTGCGGTCATTTTTACCCCGTAGGATCATGACACGCTAGGGACACACAGTCATACACACATATATACTGGGCCAATTTGGACGAGATCAAATTTACCTACCAGCATGTCTTTGGAGTGTGGGAGGAAACCGGAGTACCCGGAGGAAACCCACGCAGACACAGGGAGAACATGCAAACTCCAGGCAGATGGTGTCGTGGTTGGGATTCAAACCAGCGACCCTTTTGCTGCTAGGCGAAAGTGCTACTCACTGCACCACTGTGCTGCCCTAGAGCATTTAAATATCACTTACCTCGTTTTTCCTTTTGACCTCCAAAATACAGTAATCCAGGTTTGAAAATGCCATTTCCTGTCACTCCTCTTCTTGCTTTCCACCAGCATCTGAGCCGTTTTGCATGGTGGAAAGCAGAATGTGCTCACCCCCTCCCTATGAGTACAGCCCTGCGTGAAGATGCTCTTATCCATCACAGGAATGGAGGCTAAGCCCACTTTAAGGAAATCCCTGAAAAAAAAACTTCAGCGAAGCCTATCCTGCCTTTCACGAGTTCATTCGCCAGTTTTTTGTATCACTTGACCCTCCCTTTTAGATTGTAAGGGCCCGGGCCCGATTCCTCCTGTATTGAATTGCATTGTAAACTCTGTTTGTCCCAAAGTTATAAAGTACTGCACAAACTGTTGGTGCTATATAAATCCTGTTTAAATGAATCAAGATATACTCCCATTATATAGATAAGTATACATAGGCAACATCTAACAGTTAAATATAACCCCCATTAATCTGTAGCTTAACGTTCAATGCACAATACCTGAGCAACTTTTATTCAATTGGGCGGACTAGCAGCATGCATATGTGATCTTGATGCAGTCAGAAGACAGCATGTGACAGCTCCACTCCCCAATGACTAGAGCAATCAGCTTGGCTCCGAATCATGTGAACACTGACAGCAATGACAATCGCATGCAAGCTGTAAGGTTTGTTTATAAACAAATTAGTGCGAGAAGTCCACATCAATGTGAAGATGGCAGTATAACTCCAAAAGAAGATTCATACAAAACTATCAGGCACATACCAAAAGTAAATTTAGACTGGTAATCTTGGCTTCAATTCTACTGGCATAAAATTGACATTTTCCTATATACTCACCATAAATTACCAGTTTTCCCATAGGTTTCAGCAGGTTGTAGGCTTTACAAGTGTCAGAACCTCCCAGGGGATCCATCACTATGTCTACACCTAGGGGTAAAATAAATAAAATCGTAAGACCACCTCAGCAACCTAGCCTTGTAGCTGCAAATACCAAAGTCATACCACAACTTAAAGCCCAGGCTTTGTTTGTAAAACTTGCCAGATCTGGGATGCCTTCATTCTCAACCCTTATTTCATCAGCAAAAAGCAGACTTGGCACCGACTTATAAAAATCCTTACAGCTTTATCAAGCTAGTTACATACAAACCCCCATGAGACATTGTCCAATTTGCTCCAGCAGGGGGAAAATGTTTATCGGCTCTCCATGACCCTAAAGCAATCACTTCCAGGACCCCTTCAATGGGGGGGGGGGGGAGAAGATGGGATGTTATCTGCATGCCATCAGCTTCATTGGAGGGCAAGTTATGCTTGAGAGGGTGTAATCATTAAAGGTAATCTCATTTTGAGCACCCCCATGCTCATATGTACGAATGTAAACTGAGGGGCATTTATGCACAAAAATGTTGATTGTGACATTCCATATCACCACATGTCAGCAATTCTAGCATCAGAGATCCTGGGTAATTCTAAAACGACAACCTGTAGGAGCTTTTGAAGCACTGCCTATGGAAACAGTATAGGGTACTGTGCCTCCATTTCACAGGCACATGCAATTTTAATGTTTGGCATGTTGGGTATCCACTTTGCACAACCTCATCTTTTATACTGCAGGAAATTAGGCAATATATTGCATTTGTGTTCCCTAAAAGAGTATTTACTTGCGTTTTGTTTCCAAAACTGTTTATTCTTTGTCTGCCTTCAGAAAATAATGTTTGCGTGCAGCCAGAAGATATAACAGTCAGTAGCCACTGCTCCAGGTTGGTCCATGCGATCTACACCTCACACCCCTGCCGGAAGGGTGCTCATCCAGCTTATATGCTGCACACAGAGTGAAATTCTGAACGGCCACACTCCAACACAATCCACTTTAATAGGTTTAAAACTACACAGGGCTAAACGGCATACAGTGTGGGAACAAGAGCAAGGAAGTTCAAAGCTCTGAAGTGGACAAGCATCCTGGGAACTTTTTCCAGATGGGGGGGGGGGGGGGGGGGGGGGGGGGGGGGGGATGTACAACTTTTGCTGTATTGTTGCATCAAACCCAACATATGTACTATGTTTGAGGTGTATATTTGACATATTTGTTTAGTTACTATAGTATGCATTTTCCTGAAGCCTGTATGGCAAAACATGTTGAAATAAAAAGTGTGGAAACACCAAAATTAAAAGGCACTGTCCTCTACATTTGACAGAAGATACTTGGGTGTATTAATGCTTTTAACTAGGGTTGTGCTGATAGTAGCATCGGTGTCAATACCGAGCATTTGCCCAAGTACTTGTACTCCCTGTCCCGTGAGCTCCTCCGGTCACCCTCCTGTCCCGTGAGCTCCTCCGGTCACCCTCCCGTCCCGTGAGCTCCTCCGGTCACCCTCCCGTCCCGTGAGCTCCTCCGGTCACCCCCCCGTCCCGTGAGCTCCTCCGGTCACCCCCCGTCCCGTGAGCTCCTCCGGTCACCCCCCCGTCCCGTGAGCTCCTCCGGTCACCCCCCCGTCCCGTGAGCTCCTCCGGTCACCCCCCCGTCCCGTGAGCTCCTCCGGTCACCCCCCCGTCCCGTGAGCTCCTCCGGTCACCCCCTGTCCCGTGAGCTCCTCCGGTCACCCCCCTGTCCCGTGAGCTCCTCCGGTCACCCTGTCCCGTGAGCTCCTCCGGTCACCCTGTCCCGTGAGCTCCTCCGGTCACCCTCCTGTCCCGCGAGCTCCTTCGGTCACCCTCCTGTCCCGTGAGCTCTTGGCAAAACCAAATTGCCCAACAATGACCTTAGCGGTCCAAGTTGGGTATGTAGGAAAATTTCCCAATAAGTTTTAGAAATGGTTACTTGAAGTGATTTCTAGTTTTTTCCCCGGGTTAAAAATTAAGGCTCGTCTAGGGCAAGATTTGTATTATGTCATGTAGCCCATATAATTTGTTAAAGCAGCATGCTGGGGTGGACAAGTGAAGATTAAATTTGAATGCTTATGGCTGTTGTAATCATTCCAAAAAAGACAAAATCTAGCCCTTCCATGAAGAAACGAGTCTGACAGGCTGTCACCATTTGTTATTAGGATTCCCAAATTTAATACACAGCTATAAAGTATAGTCACTACCTTTAGGGGCTGAGCTTAATCATGCTGCACACAAGGAAGCCACTGGATACAGATTTTGTGCCACTACAAGCTGTATGCCAAATTGGAGTTATGAACACTGCAGTTTACCTGTGTGTACTAGCCATTGTAAGAGGCAAAAAAAAAAAAAAAAATAGCACTTGGGACTGATGCAATTTATATTTTGGAACTTTGCATTATATTGACATGATATATAAATAAAGTCACTACACATACATTGCTCTTTATGTATTATAGGCGTAGCACTGTACTTTGTACCTTTAGGAGAGATTTTCTTAAGTTCATCCACATAATCGCTTGTCCTGTAGTCAATTGGGTAAGTCACACCATGTTCTTTAAGTGCTTCATGCTTTGAAGAAGAAGCAGTTCCAAATATTGTAACATCCTCCACAGTTTTACAGAGCTGTACTGCTGCAGTGCCAACACCACCTATGGAACAAAATACATTACATAAGAGGCCAATCCTTGTTGCCCACTCTGATCATACTTTTTAAAATCCGAAATACTTGCATACGTCCATAAAATCAGTCCAAAAATTACAGACACGTTAGCTAGGTACATACAGTCAAAAAGTTTTAGAACATCTCCCCCTTGATCGCCCCCGTTAATCCCTTCCCTGCCAGTCTCAGTACAACAGTACATATTTTTAGCACCGATTACTGCAATGACGCTGGTTCCCCCCCAAAAAAATACAAAAAATTAAATTTTGCTGCGGACAGAACACACACACACACACACACACACACACACACACACACTATTTTGTAGATGCTATAACTTTTTCACAAATATAGGCCTATTGCAATTTTACCAAAAATATGAAGCATACATATTGGTCTATACAGAAATTTGTTTTACATTTTCTGGAAATTTGTTTAAGCAAAAAGTAAATATTGTTTGCAAAATTGTTGCTCCTGTTTATAGCACAAAAAAGTCAAATACCAGCAAAAAAAAAAAAAAAAAAAGCTTCATTTGTGGAGGGGGAAGCACATTTTGATTGGGTACAGTGTCAAACTGCAATTGTCAAAGCAGTGCAGTGCCGCATTGCAAAGTGGCCCGTTAAGGGAAAAATATTCTGGTCCTTAAGTGGTTAAACAAGCTGAGATTAGAAGTAGATTGGTTTCTTTGCAAAAAGTGAGCCACTTTCGCACTCTCCAGCTTTAGTAAATAAACCCCATTGAATCCTTCCTCTCCATTCATTTAAAAAAAAAAAACACAGGGGCAGGCTTCAGCGACTGATCTGATAGATGACCCAGAATCAGGGGCTTGGAGAGACCCCAGTCGCAGCACAAAGGGAGAAACAAAAAAGCGCAGTGCAGGGGGGCTGCATGCTTGTCAAGTTAGCGGGAAGGGGTTAATCTAAAAATGTCCACTCAAAGCCACATTTTGCAGATGCAAGAACGCCACAAGTGTGTTTGGCCGTTATAATGCATGCAAATATTTTTGGGGAAGTTCTTCCCAACGCTGTTGCAGAAGTTCCCACAAATGTGTTGTACTTTGAACTAGAGCTGCACGATTAATCGTCAAGAATAGTTATCGTGATCTTTTTCCGTTTTTTGACACAGGGTTTCACGATCTTGGACATGAAAATAAAGAATTTCCTCTCAGCCAAAAGTCAAAGTCTGGCCAGCCTGCCAAGTTTTGAAAACATTCTTTATCAGTGGAAAGTTAAGTCTAAACATTGTATCACATCAAAGGAATAAACTTCTGTATGTAAATTAGGGAACATTAACCACTAAACACCAAACTTTTCTGACAGCTCTTTTCAAGTTAATCATTTTTTTTTTGCTAGAAAATTACTTAGAACCCCCAAACATATATTTTTAGTAGAGACCCTAGAGAATAAAATGGCAGTTCTTGTAATATTTTAAGTTGCACTCCATTTGCGCAGCAGTCTTTTTAAATAAAAAAAAATGTTGGAAAAAATTACTTTAATGAATTTAAAAAAAAAAAAAAATAGCCAGTAAAGTTAGCCCATATTTTTTTGGGAAAAACGTAAAAGATTTTATGGCGTGAGAATCATGATCTTCATTCTAAGCAAAAAAATTGTGATTCTCATTTTGGCCAGAATCGTGCAGCTCTACTTTGAATATATGGGATAATCATCCACCCAGCCTTTAGTCTTTGAAAGTTTTCATAGAAGCTGTGTGGAAAGTGTGGACAGTCAGGCTTTTTTTAATTCGTTCAAATATTAGAATAAAAAAGCCTTTGCTTTGAGACCACACGTACAGGCGATACATGAAAAATTTTAATATTGTGCAAAAGTTAATTTCACCAATGCAACTTAAGGTGAAAGTATTAAGACAATTCAAGCCGTGATTTGTCATAATTGTGATGATTATGGCTTACAGCTCATGAAAACCCCAAATCCACAATCTCATAAAATTAGATTACATGCAATCAACAAAACAAGGATTGTACATAGAATATTGGACCTCCGAAAAGTATAAGCATGCATATGTACTTGGTTTGGGCCCCTTTTGCAGCAATTACTGCCTCAATGTGGCATGGAAGCCATCAGTCCGTGGCACTGCTGAGGTGTTATGGAAGACCAGGATGCTTCAATAGCGGCCTTCAGCTCTTCTGCATTGTTTGGTCTCATCTTTCTCTTGGCAATGCCCCATAGAGGCATGGGGTTCAGGTCAGGCAAGTTTTCTGGCCAGTCAAGCACAGTAATCCCACAGTCATTGAACCAGGTTTTGGTGCTTTCGGCAGTGTGGGTAGGTGCCAAGTCCCGCTGAAAAATGAAGTCAGCATCCCCATAGAGCTCGTCTGCAGAAGAAAGCATGAAGTGCTCCAAAATCTCCTGGTAGATGGCTGCGTTGACCCTGGACCAACACCAGAAGAGGACATGGCTCCCCAAATCAGACTTAAAACTTCACACTGGACTTCAAGCATCTTGCATTGCATGCCTCTCCATTCTTCCTTTATACTCTGGGTCCTTGGTTTCCAAATGAGATGCAAAATTTGCTCATCAGAAAAGAGGACTTTGGACCACTGAGCAACAGACCAGGTCTGTTTCTTTAGCCCAGGTAAGATGCTTCTGATGTTCAGGAGTGGCTTGACAAGAGGAATATGACATTTGAAGCCCATGTCCAGGACCCATCTGTGGTGGCTCTTGATGCACCGACTCCAGCCTCAGTCCACTTTTTGTGAAAGTCAACCACTTTTGACAATCCTCTCCAGGCTGCGGTTATCCTTGCTGCTTGTGCACTTTTCCCTTCCACATAAAACTTTCTATTAATGTGCTTTGATACAGCACTTTGGGAACAGCCAACTTTTGCAATTGTTTAAGGCTTTCCCTCACGGAGGGTGTCAATGATGGTTTTCTGTACAACTGTCAGATAGCAGTTTTTCCCATTAATTGCGATTTCTACTGAGACATAACACCTGCAAAGGGTTTCTGAGCCTTTCCTGAGTCTGGCTTAATTGGATAGAAGTGATGTAATATAAGGGTGGTGGCGCAGTTTAAGGATGGTTGCTGGATATTCTATCACTGATGTGGTTAATAACCAACATACCATATAGGGTGAGGGTGTGTAAGAAAAATGTCGGACACCTCTGTGCGGTGGGCTCATTAGGAGGGCCCTTGAATGGGTTCAGTAGGTGATGCTATTTAAACAGTTTCAGGACCCAATGCTGGGAGTCTGAAATCTATTTGTGTGTGAAATGTCTCAGTGATAAATGGTGAGGATATAGTGAATATCAGCTTTAAGCGACCAGTGCTAATTATGATGCCTAAGGCCAGTAGGAATAGGTGCACAATGGTCAAAAAATTATGAAAAATTTAAAACATGGACTTTTTTTGTTGCAATAGAATCTGATCCAATCCTGGTGTACAAGTGTATATCAATTGTAAGTATATCAACTCTAAACTGAAAAAACTGTCTGGTCTAGGAATGACCATAAAAGAGAACCATACAATATAAATCAATCAACCAAAAAACCATAGGCTCTGAAGTGTCCACTGATTGAAGAAAATGAGAGCTCGATATAATCAGCAGTATGAATAACAGTACATCATAATATATTGGGTGTGAGATGGTTAATGGTCAAAGAAGGGAAGAAGCATAATCTCTGCCTTGATCTTCAATGTGTCATCTGTGCTCCCCCTTTTAAGTCCCCACTCACCAGATAGATGTCCCCAAGAAGGGGTGTTGAGCCTTACGGTATCAGTGGAGGTCTGCTGTTAGCTTACCAGCCATCTTCAGGAGGTATGGTGTCCTCAGCGGGGTGCAGGAACCACGTGGAGCGTTGTTTAAAATAAAGAGGAAGAATCCACAGAATACCAAAAATACTCTGGGCAATTAAAAAAATGGTTTAGATATCCAAAATAAAAAAAACTTGCTCACAGGCAAGGTATAAAAAAAAAAAACAAGTGTCAGCGGTGTAACAAAACTGATCCCTAGAAGTCAAACCCGGGTATGTGCCGATATGGCGAGCGTGTGGTGTATCGGCTTGCGTTTCACACCTCACTGTTCTCGTAACCCGGAAGTGACGTTGACGTGTGACGTATGACCCTGCCAAGTCAACTGATGCGTTTTGTCCAATAGACTTTCAAGGTGCTGACAGCCTCATGCGTCCTACGTCCATATATACACTAAACGGCAGCCGGGTCCCTCCTATGTGGGCGGGTACAATCCTGCCCCTACTGCATGTGGGTTACCTGGGTCACGGATGCAGTCTAGCAATGCCGATATTACCCAGTAAAACATCACAATGCTTATATACAAAATTGCTTGTGTAAAGATTAAAATTAAGAACATCTGTCAAAAAGGGTATAATATCTAGACAAGAGTACTCCTCATTAGCACCAATAAATGAAAAAAAGGAAATTCTACACAAATAAAATGCTGGAAAAAAAAAAGGGGAAAAAACCCTGTCGTTATGGGACTAAGAACAATGTAAAACAACGTGTGGGGCTTGGTGCAGTAATGTCCCCATACCAGATATAGATATTAAAGGTATATAATAAATATGTGCATTGGACATAGATAAGTGCTATAGGAAGAAGTATAGATAATGTATGAATCATACAGATATTCTGAAATATTGCAGTGCCAGCGATTCCCTACTTTAATAGATGGGAATAAAACTTGGATAGATGTAAGCCAGAGGTTGGCTAGTGACATCAGTAAATGACAGAGGGAGGGGGTGCATGCCAACCCCAAGTGACTGCTATTGGCATCAGCAGCGCCCCCTCCTGTAATTGAGTGGCATTCAGTGTTTGAGAGTTCATGAACAAATTTGTATATGTTGGGTCGTGCCTAGTATCCCTTCTGTATAGGAAAATGGTGTGTTTAATAAGTGAATGTCAAAGTGCGACTACTAATCAAGATCGAAGCCAAGGATGGGTATCCCACTGAGGTGGTGATCGTTCCCTCTCCTGGTACATGATGGGTGGAAATGGTATAATATCTTCATTCGGTTTTGTAGATGCACCAATAAAGTGCGAGTATGGGACAGATCAGGGCAATCCCTTTGTTTGAGTTGCTGGGGTGGTGATTTTAAACATTAAAGATGAGGAATGAAATGGAAAAACTTATTAAAAGTGGAAAACACGTAAAAAAAACTGAAGGGCAATTCAAAAATACTGTAGGATAAAAAAAAACTAAGGACTTATGTCAAAAAAGGGCGAGATATGAACATCTTGAGCAAGAGGGAAGCAGACTATTTAGTGGCGGAAGCCACAAAAACACCAGTCATATCAAGTAACCAAAATTCATAAGAGACAGATTAACCCGCCTGGAAGGCCTGTTAGCGGCATAAATTCAGTTTTCTCCAGATTAGAATACCTGGACCAATTTTTGAAACCATTGGTACCACAGGGAAGGTCCCACCTTAAAGACAGCACACAGCTAATCAATGAATTACTGGGATTCAGAGGAACAGAAAATTACCTACCGGCCATCGGTGTGGAATCCCTGTACACAAGAATTAAACAACTCAATGGACTGAAGGGAGTAGAAAAAGCCCTGCATGAATTAACTGAAATGAGGCAAGAACAGATCTCCTACAAACTGGAAGGCCTTAATTTGGCCATGGAGAACAACCACTTCTGGTACAATAAGGAATATTTTGTACAAACAAGAGGTGTAGCGATGGGGGCCCGCTATGCCCCTAGCGTAGCTAATTTATGGACATGTGGGAAGAGGAATACGTCTACAGCCATAACATAACACAGATGAAACTATAAACGATATATAGATTACATTCTGTGGGAAGGAACATCTGAAACATTAGAAGCTTTCATGGAAGACCTCAACAACATATATGGTATCAAGTTTACGGGCAAATGGCATGAGATCATAAACTATCTGGATCTTCAAATTTTTAAGAGTGAAGATGAACTTGAGGCATGGAGGAGCTCAGCTATGAGGAAAGATTAGAGGAACTGAATTTATTCACTCTTGAGAAGGAGAATTAGGGGGGATATGATCAACATGTACAAATATATAAGAGGTCCATACAGTGGACTTGGTGTTGTTATTCACTTTACGGTCAACACTGAGGACAAGGGGGCACTCTTTACGTCTAGAGGAAAAGAGATTTCACCTCCAAATACAGAAAGGTTTTTTCACAGTAAGAGCTGTGAAAATGTGGGACTCCCTCCAGACATGGTTCTGGCCAGCTCAGTAGATTTCTTTAAGAAAGGCCTGGATACTATCCTAAATGTACATAAAATAACTGAGTACTAAGATTTGTAGGTAAAGTTGATCCAGGGTAAATCCGATTGCCTCTCGGGGGGGATCAGGAAAGAATTTTTTCCCCTGCTGTAGCAAATTGGATCATGCTCTCCTGTTTTTTTTTTGCCTTCCTCTGGATCAACTGTGGGTATGGAGTTGGGTGTATGGGATTGTACTGTTTATTTTGTTTGTTTATTTTTTGTGGTTAAACTGGATGGACTTGTGTCTTTTTCAACCTGATTAACTATGTAACTATGTAACTTTGCACCCAAACGTTCTTGAAAAAAAAAAAAAAAAAAGCCCGTAATGGGTAATCTAGTTGCCACCACCCGAAGTGGAAAACCAACATTCCAAAAGGGCAACTACGGATAAGAAGGAACTGTAATAGGGTTGAAGACTGACAGACAGGCGGATGTTTCTAATAAAGACGTTCACAGAGAAGGGCTATCAATTACCACAGTTGATCAAACTAAAGGAAACAATACGAAATACAGATAGAACCACACTATTAACAAAAAACACAAAAAGGCCAATAAGAATCCCAATGATATAGCCTTCATCACGGGGGACAGCACCCAACACATTCAGCTGGAAAAAGTCATGAAAAAGTACTGGCCTATTTTGAAGGAAGATAGAATATTGGGAAACATCCTGCCATGCAAACCTAATTTAATTTACCGTAGAGCACCTACCCTGAGGAACCACCTAGTGCATAATGTAGTCAACACACCAAAAACAGTGGAAATATGCCCAGAACTGAAAGGTTTTTATAGATGCCAGAGATGTCTTCCATGTAATAAAAGCAACAAACAAGCCAGAAGACGTCTGAAATTCAAATCAAGTACCACCAATAAGGAATTCCAAATAAAAGAGCTCATCACCTGCAACAGTACGCATGTCACTTATGTAGTGGAATGCCCTTGCAAACTTCAGTACGTGGGACGCACTACAAGACCGAATACGAGCGCATATATAAAGAAAAAAAAATATAGGGAAGGGATTCCCCAATCAGTCTATCGAAACATTTTAGCGAGGTGCACCATAAGGACCCATCACAAATGATCTTTTATGGGGTAGATATATCAAAGGACCACTGGAGAGGAGGAAACAAGAAAATAGATATCCCAGAATGAAACCGAATGGATATACCGGCTGGGGACTCTAGCGCCTGGAGGCCTGAACCTTGATATAGACCCAAATTGCTACATACCAAATTATTAGAACTCTCATGCTCACCATATATAGGGTAGCACAGAGATATAATCAAAAGAACTACACACAACACATGGCGGTAGCAACTCAAATAGTGGGATTGCCCTGATCTGTCCCATACTCGCACTTAATTGGTGCATCTACAAGACAATAGATATCATACCATTTACACCAGGGCTTGACAAATTTGCTTTCAATCTAGAAGCCATCTAAAAGAGTTAGGCACCAGGGTTTTTTGTTTTGTTATGACTCTAATGAGCCCACTTAGGGGGAACTGTCGGATTCAACCTCCTGAGGTCATATATTGTCGTTGTGTAGAAGGCTGCACATAAGAGCAGGCGGCAAGCCTGCCCAGAATCCGTATTGGAAAATGGACAGGGCTGTACGCCACGCTGTCTTACATGCAGACAGGGCTGCTGTTAGAATCATGGGGCCTGGTACTGCCCTGCCAATCAGTGGTCAAGAAATTCCCTGCTCCACTGCCACATGTACACAGGATCCATGTATATGTGTGGCTGTGGGTAATGCCTCAACTTATGATTGGCAGTGTGTGTGGTGTGGGGGCAGTAAAAATGCAGCGAAGGCAGTTTAACCATCCCCCAACCAATCCCCCTTAGGCTGAAAAAGCAGGGTGTTTTACACAACATCCCATCACTACTGCTGCACTATGGCAGTAGTGCCTTGGAAGCATGAGGAGTGATTGGAAGAAGGTAAGACTGGCTGAGCTGGACACTTTTATTGCCCCCCCCCCCCCCAAATACAAAAGTAAAGACCTAACAGCATCTCACTGTGCTTATGTGATCGTTATCATAATGATGATCACACGGTACAAAAGGTGCTTGCATTTCTGTATGTATGGATGTGTCTACCTTCCAGAAAGCAGAAATTGTGAGCCTGCCCATGCATCAGGAAACCTTGTGCTGCCTGCGCTCTGACACTTCTCTCTTCAATCTCCCGCTGCCCGGCTACAGCCCCGTCCTCTGCCCTCAAGTTGCGGTGGGAGGAAAGGAGAATCACTCCACCAGAGATCGTGCGTCAGCCGCGGCCAGCAGGAACTTAAAAAAAAAGTGTGGCATCGGCTTTAGACACTGGCGCCCCAAATTGAAAAAAAATAGTCCCTCGCTAATCACCACCTGGGAACAGCAGCTATGCTGTTTATAATAACAATCCAGCATTTATGCCGTGTTCAGCCTCTCCTTCAGCCAGAGGAGCAGGGCGCTCTGGTGCCGGCGAATCACTGACTCTGGATCCCCATGTTCATGAGCCGTGCCACCGCCGCCTCCCGCAATACCCTGGGACAGAACGGCTGCAGCAGTGGGGATTACAGACTACTGGGGATCCCCAGCTGGACCGCACTCGTTCCTCCCGCTGCGTCAGCGGCTGCTGTGCCACTCTTCCTGCTCCATCCCCACTGCCACCGCTAATCACGTTCCGGCCAAGACCCCGACAGAAGCCAGGGTGCAATTTCTAGTCGCAATGGCGACCTGGGATTTTGAGCCCCGACTTACACCCATCATGTACCAGGAGAGGGAACTTAATCTTATTGATGTGCAACAGATCACCACCTCAGTGGGATACCCATGCTTGGCTTCGATCTTGATTAGTAGTTGCACTTTGACATTCACTTATTAAACACACCATTTTCCTATACAGAAGGGGGATACTAGGCATGACCCAACATATACAAATTTGTTCATGACCTCTCAAACACTGAATGCCACTCAATTACAGGAGGGGGCGCTGCTGATACCAATAGCAGTCACTTGGGATTGGCATGAACCACCTCCCTCTGATTGTCATTTAAACAGATGTCACTAGCCAACCTCTGGCTTACATCTATCCAAGTTTTATTCCCATTAAAGTAGGGAATCACTGGCACTGCAATATTTCAGAATGATATCTGTATGATTCATACATTATCTATACTTCTCCCTATAGCACTTATGTCCAATGCACATTATAAACCTTTAATATCCATCTATATCTGGTATGGGGACCAAGCCCCACACACACACACACACACACACACACACACACACACACGTTTTTTTACATTGTTCATAGTCCCATAACGACAGGGTTTTCTTCCCTTTTTACAGCATTTTATTTGTGTAGAATTCCCTTTTTTTCATTTATTGGTGCTAATGAGGAGTTAACTCTTGCCTAGATAATTATACCCTTTTTGACAGAGGTTCTTAATTTTAACACAAGCAATTTGTATACAAGCATTGTGATGTTTTACTGGGTAATATCGGTATTGCTAGACGGCATCCGTGACCCAAGTAATCCAATCCTACTTCCGGGAAACACACGGCATATACCTCCCGGCTTAATCTTATTTGTCTTCTGCATTCTGACATGACCGTCATTCGCAAACATTCCAATTCTCCACACTAGCGGCATTGCTACAGACTATTGGCACATGCAGTAGGGGCAGGATTGTACCCGCCCACATAGGAGGGACCTAGCTGCAGTTTAGTATATATGGACGTAGAATGCATGAGGCTGCCAGCACCTTTGAAAAAGTCTATTGGACGAAACGCGTCAGTTGACTTGGCAGCGTCATACGTCACAGGTCACTTTCTGGTTACAAGAACAGTAAGGTGTGGAACGCAAGCCGATACACCACACGCTCGCCATAGCGGCACATACCTGGGTTTGACTTCTAGAGATCAGTTGTGTTACACCGCTAACACTTGTTTTTATACCTTGCCTGTGAGCAAGTTTTTTTTATTTTGGATATCTAAACCATTTCTTTAATAAATTGCCCAGAGTATTTTTGGTATTACTCCATGTGGATTCTTCCTCTCTATTTTAAACGCTCCACGTGGTTCCTGCACCCCGCTGAGGACACCATACCTCCTGAAGATAGCTGGCAAGCTAACAGCAGACCTCCACTGATACCGTAAGGCTCAACACCCCTTCTTAGGGACATCATCTGGTGAGTGGGGACCTAACAGGGGGGAGCACGGATGACACATTGAAGATCAATGCACAGATTATGCTTCTTCCCTTCTTTGACCATTAACCATCTCACACCCAATATATTATGATGTACTGTTATTCATACTGCCGAGTATATCGAGCTCTCATTTTCGTCGATCAGTGGACACTTCAGAGCCTATGGTTTTTTGGTTGATTTATATTGAATGGTTCTCTTTTATGGTCATTCCTAGACCAGTTATTTTTCAGTTTAGAGTTGATATACTTACAATTGATATACACTTGTACACCAGGATTGGATCACAGATTCTATTGCAACAATTTCCAGTTTTAATTTTTCATAATTTGACCATTGTGCACTTATTCCTACTGGCCTTAGGCATCATAATTAGCACTGGTCGCTTAGGGCTGATATTCACTATATCCTCACCATTTATCACAGACATTTCACACACTAAACACAGTTTCAGGACCCAATGCTGGGAGTCTGAAATCTATTTAATAGGGTCACCTTACTGAACCCATTCGGGGGCCCTCCTAATTAGCCCACCGCACAGAGGTGTCTGACATTTTTCCTACACACCCTCACCCTATATGGTATGTTAGTTAACCACATCAGTGATAGAATATCCAGCAACCATCCTTAGGCTGCGCCACCACCCTTCTATTACATCACTTCTATCCAATTTCATACTCCTACCTCGGGAGATTTACTAGGGGGGCAGTAGCCCATACACCCAAACCGTAGCACGGAATCCAATACATTTTACCTAGTTATGGCTTAATTAGCCGATTAGAGTGGGACACTGAGCCTAAAATATCGAACCTTTTCACAATATTCAAATTCTGAGATTGTCGATTTGGGGTTTTAATGAGCTGTAAGCCATAATCACCACAATGACAAATCACAGCTTGAACCATCTTGCTTTGCATGTAATGAGAATCTCATCTATTAGTTTTACCTTTAAGTTGCATTAGTGACATTTAAATTTTGCACAATATTCAAATTTTTTGAGTATTGCGTGTAATGGTTTGGGGGAAAAAGATTAACAGGTGCATGAGAAGAAAAAAAAATTGGGAGCAAAAAGATCATCAAGTTTAGCCATTTTTGGTTTATGCAGTTTTGCAAAATTAAATATGGCATTTTCAAAAGCATCCTCACCAGCACTAAATATGTATGCATAATAGAAAACAAATGAGTGAACAGATCAGATCTTCACTGCATCTGCACGCCACAAACCAAAACCTATTCAATTCATTTTTATTATTCAAAGCAAACTCCTCCATTTAGGACTCCATGATTTTGTTGAGATTTTACGTTAAAAAGGAACCCCCTAGCATTACAGCCGTGGCCATGTTAAGGGCAGTTGATTCATGTAGCATTTACTTGATGGAAGTAGTCCTAGGCTCAGGCATGCAAGCAGGAGGGTGTGCTTGGCTGAGAAGCCTCCTCCTGGGGTGTAGGACATTTGCTTAGGAAAGGAACCAGGAACAGAATAGATAGAAAAAAAAGAAAAAAAGTGAACGATTTAAACTTTACGGCTAGCAGCATGAGGATTAAAAATAGTCAATGTTGATTTGGAGGACTTCTACTTTTTAGAGCCCAGCCTCCATGATCATGACAGTCTAGGCTCAGAGAAAGTCAAATGATGGTGGCCATGCAATTACAAGACTCGTGACATCTTGTGGTGGTTCTGGATCAAAAATGTTTTGGTGTTGTGCTTTCTCCCCCAGAGCTTGCTTTGTGTTGGCTCAGTTTCCCAAAAAACTGTTGAGAACCAGCCACATCCACTGCAACCTCATCTTAATTTAGCCTTTCCTTGTCCATTTATACAGCATATTGGTTTTACACAGTTTATAGTTTGCATATATTCTGAAGTTAAAACTGCTATATTTTGTCTCCCCTCATGGCTCTATGCATCTTATGGATGCATAGAGCAGTGTCAGGAGTGAGCATGCAGCAGTGCCCCCCAGGGCAAGTGGCTTTCCCTTGGGTCAGTGCTTGAGGGGCAGAGGGATCCGAAAAGAGGATCAGAGCTGCTCTGTGCAAAACCACTGCACAGAACAGGCAAGTATCACTCAGGGTTAGGGTTTCCTGACGCAAGGTTGATTGCGAAACGCGTAGAGGCTTCTGGGTAGCACGTTGGGTGGAAGTACATCACACGTCATCCCCTGCCGCCGAACCGCAAGGAAACGGAGGCGTGGAGCGCACGCCGACCGAGGATTCACACGCTGGTGAGCGGCTTCTGCGCTCGGTACTGCTAGAAGGACCCGCTGCTGGTCTGAGGCACTACACTTGTGAGTGAGCCTATGTTTTTACTAATAAAGCTTTTTCAGATATACTGCACTGATAGACCCGGACCCTCTTATGTCTAAAATCATCCTATGTCCACTAGGGGCATAGGATGACTGAGAAATTATATCTTGGACTATTTAAGAGGGGATTATGCAATTATCCATAATATTTGCCAGGAAATCTGTGAGAACTGGTTGCCGTTTGTTGATTTTGAACTCAAAGGGTTAATTGAAAGAGAGACTCAATCATAATGTGGGGACACATACTGTTAGGTGTTAATGTCATCAACTCCAGCCCACCTATCTGGTGTGATGTAAATGAATCTAGGATGGCTTCTGAGGATCTTTCATTGTGGCTTGTGATAATTGACCCGGCTATTGTGTGAAGGTCTATTGATGATAATGTATGTATTGTAAGTTAACAGACAGCCTAAAGTTCAGGTGCATCAGCTGTAGTCAATTAGCTCATGTTAATTTATGTTCTGGTGACCTCTTTAAACTGTATACAAGGTTGTATTTTTGGTTCTATTAAACACTCCATGTTTAGCACACAAACAAGTCTCGTGTGTTGAGGGCAGCTGGAATATCTGATATCTATATCCAGACTGATAGGAAGCGGTATATGACGGAAGCACTAAAGCGGAGTGTGGGGCGTTCCGTTACATGCACCATAATGAGTCCCTTGTTTTTGAGATATTAAGGCACTATGAGAAACCTTGTGAACACAAGGGAGGAGGATTGCTCTAGTGGCTATAAGGAAAGAAATAATTTGAGGCCTTCTATTAATCTGAGTCTGGTGAGTGTCCATTTTAGCAGTTGGTGACGTGGCATGATTTGGTGGAATTGCACGTTTATTTATATACCCACTACAAGGAGCACCATGAGCATTGGAATTCATTTGTTTTTTCCCCATATTGGATTAACTTTCTAGAGACGTTTTCAAATTTTTCCATAAATAATATTCTACATATTTTGTATAATAGTGAGCACTTAATTTTTTCTATGGGGTTCTTTTCACTGGCTTGTCATTATATTGAATTTTTTAGTAGGATTGGCACAGTAACACATTCTTGTTTTCAGGTGTCATGAAGTGCTAGTTTGCAATGCATACTAGCACATTATGACTTAAAACCTTTCGATTTTGAATTTTTGGATGCAGTTTACTACCGCTTAAAGCAATATTAAATCTGCATGTCCCAGATCTTCATTTACACTCAGTATGCTTGATTATGCATGTGAAGCAGGACCAATTTTTCTTCATTACTTAAGTACTTTGAGATTAACTGACTGCACCATGTGAGTGCAAAGTTAAGAGGCTGTCAATTTCGTCCACGAAAATATCTGTCATAGTTTGTCAGCTGCATGTTTTCAGTGACAAAAAAAAAAAAAAGCTGAAGTCAATTGACAAACACTATGCTGAAAATAAATTCCAATTTCCATGAAGCAAGAATGCTTACCCACCTGCATTTGTGCTTTCCTCTGAGCTGTCCAAGCCCCCGACTATTGGCAAGCTGTACTGAAAAACTAAGACCCCCCTTTCACACTGAGCGTGTTTTTTGTCCGCCAGCAGGATGGTTTTACCCCCCCCCCCCCAGAGAGGGTTAACTCCCATTCCAATGGGCAGAGCGTTTTGGGAGTACCAAATACTGTGCTCCCAGCTCGCCCTAAAGATGCTGCTTGCAGGACTTTTTATAACATCCCGCAAGCGCATTGCCCCAGTGTGAAATGTCACAAAAAATTCCTGTAAAAAAAAAAATGACTTAACCACTTAAGGACCAGAAGGATTTGCACCCCAATTGACCAGGCTGACAAAAAAAAAAAAAATCAGTTTATGCCGATATATATTTCTGGCAACAAAAAAGCTGCAATAAGTGTATATTGATAGTTTGTGCAAAAGTTATTGCGTTTACAAATTACGGGATAATTACATTATACAGGATTTATTGAGTCAAGTTTGCACAGCACTTTATTTAGGGACTTTTTTAACTATCAATTGTGGCGATCTGATTTAGCAGGACTGCGACATTACGGCGGACACATTTCACCCCAAATGACATTTTAGGGACCAGTGACATTACTACATCGACCATCGCTATAAAAATGCACTGATCAATGTAAATGACACTGGCAGGGAAGGGGTACACTAGGGGCGATCAAGGGGTCAAGTGCATTCCCTAGGTGTGCTGGGCTTACTGGGACATGACAGATCACTGTTCCCAATCACTGGGAACAGAAGATGACATGTCCGTCAGAAGAGGGTGTCAGCCTTGTTTACACAGGCAGATCCCCCATCCTGCCTCTGTACTAGGCGATCAGACAGCCGTTAGACATGGTCTGTCCAACCTGCAGGCATGCTCCTGCAGCAAGAGCGCACACCTGCCAACATAGATACAGCGATTCGCGCAGGCGCGCCAACCTGCCTCCGCAAGATGGTGGCTGGTCAGCAAGTGGTTAAATCTGTTACAGTTCTCTTTTGGATAAGGTTTTATATTAACCGATTTTAAAAAGTTTCTCCAACTTATTCTAAACAAGTTAAATTTACAATGGGCAACTAACTGGATACCAAAATGGACAACGTTTAACAGCAACAGCTTTAGCCTTTAAAACGCAAGTAAAATTAGGTATTAGTATTGGATAACAATCCAAGATGCCACAAGTCTGTCAAGTCCAATTAAAAGCCTGACAAGGGCAAGGCTACAGGCCGGCCACCCCCCCCCCCCCCCCCCCAACCACACAAACAGCTGTTGGCACTGGAGAAAGCCACCTTCAAAACTTCCAGGTGGCACACAAATGGCAGATCCTCTCCCTGTACTTTTTCTGGCACCAGGAATTAAGGGAGCTCATCTGTCTCATTGTAAACAGGTTTTGAAGCCATTAGAAAGTCACAAACCTGACATCTGTGCCTTTGTTGTGATTTTTGAAGATTGAATAATCCATTGTAGCCACTATTACAAGTCAAGGGCTTGTAAAAAGCCCATCAACTTTAAAGTGACTTTCTTTATAAACCTATCTTATACTTGCCTGCTTTGTGTAATGATTTTGCACAGAGCAGTCCCAGTCCTCTTGGGTCCCTTGCTGGCATTCCTGCCCGCCCTGCCAAGTGCCCCCCACAGCAAGCAGCTTGCTATGGGGCACCCAAGCCACTGTTGTGTGTCCAGACACTGAGCTGTGGCTAGGCCTAACCCCCTCACTCACTGACAGAGGGAGCCAATGGCACCCACTGTGTGCACGCAAGCCAAATCAGAGAAAAAAAAAAAAAAGGGAGTTCAAAGGCAGTCTCTCATGCAACATTGCTAGACAGATGGGGCTCAGACAAGCATTAGGGGAACTGCTGCACACAGAAGGTATTAAAAACTGCCTTTAATCTTTGCCTGGATGCAGGTACAACTTTAAAAATCTTCAGCCATAATACTGACCAGACGGGAGCATGAGGTCAGGGCACAACAGTTTCTAAGACACCTGAATCATGAAGACTGGCTCAAAGACAACTTGTGAACCTTGGAGCTGGCCATGTATTAGATTTACAACGTTGGCCCCACACTGCTTGTTTAGGGAGTCAGATCTCACGCATATGAGTGCCCTTTCATTAACAAGGCAGCAAAAGGTACCCAAAAAAAAAAAAAAAAGTACATCCATTCTTTGAATGCTTTTGTAGTCAGATCTTTTGCTGTTCAATGTTTGAACTAAAACAGGAAGAACTCTGCAGCTGGACAGGAAGATCGACATTACATACAGGAAAATGTAGCGGAAACATGTTAATTTTGTCTTTAAAGCAGGATGTGAGGTCATCTCTGGAATGACTTCTGAACTTGCTAATCAATGATTGTCTATTCCCACCATTTACTTCCATCAAGGTAAAGAAGCCAATTGAAATTGCACATCATTTAACCCAACTTGGGAGGAAATGGTAGCAAGCCACATTTAAACTTCAATTACATTTGGAATTTAGTATAACCCCCTAGCAAATCCTGTAAATGCAAAAATACAACATTTTTGGGAGAGTTAAGCGATTTGCACAATACCACAAATCTAGATTGTGACAATCACATAGTTTTGCCATTTTCACAGTTTGAGCGATCTTTGGCAAGCTCTCTAAATAAAACCAAACAAAAACTAAGGATTTAACTAAAAGATTGTAATTGCGTTTACCTTTTAAAATTCCATTGCTCCAAACCTTTTGCGTCCCACACCCCTGGGCTCCTCATGAGTTTTGTTCAGGTTAGTGCAGTCTACCAAGCTATGAAAATGAATGGCATTAACTACTGCTTTAAGGTAGGCTTTGCTATGTGTATATGTGGCCTATAAAAAAAAAAAATTAGGGAGGTGCAGAAACAAGTCCAGTGATCCAGAACAAGGATAGTGCAGCAGTTACTGATCTTCATTACAGGAAACTACTGCACAGATACTGATCACTGTACAGATCTGAAGAGAACAAAAACAAGGATTATAAATGCGCCTTTTGTAGTTAGACCAGGGCTTGACAAATTTGCTTTGAATCTAGGAGCCAGGAACACGGCATGTCTCACCGAGCTCGCGTGCCGAAGCGACCGCATATGTGAGCAAGGCCCGCATATGAAAGCGGTGTTCAAACCACACGCGAGGCATCACCGCATTTGGTAGAGCGAGAGCAAAGCAATAATTCTAGCCCTAGACCTCCTCTGCAACTCAAAACATGCAACCTGTAGAATTTTTAAACTTCACCTATGAAGATTTTAAGTGGTAAAAGTTTGTCGCCATTGCATGAGCGATGCAATTTTGAAGCGTGACATGTTGGTTATCAATTTACTTGGCCAACATCTTTGACAATATTAGAATAAAAGATTGGGCTAACTTTACTGTTGCTTTTTTAATTGGTGCATTTTCCCCCAAAAAGTGCACTTGCAAAACTGGTGTGACTGAAAGTATCGCAACAACCGCCATTTTATTCGCTAGGGTGTTAGAATATATAATAGTTTGGGGGTTCTAAGGAAAAAAGATGGGCAGGCAGTAAAAACAGAGAGGGGAAGCCCCATTAGCATTGCTGGTTAGACAACAGCCACCACAAGGGGGTGCCAGATTCCAGAAGGAAGCATAGGACTGCAGAAGGCAGGTGGTGCGCACGGAGACAGGATACCCCAGCTGTGCTGCCCCAGGTCGCCAATTCTAGTTGCAAATGCGACCGGGGTTTGTCAAACCCCGACTTTGACGACATTTTCTTATCCTGAAATTCAGGTTTTGGAAAGGCAATTCTTACAAAGCCAGGCTTGACCTTTGTAATACCAGCATAAATTAAAGCTGAACTCCAGGAATAATCTGTTTTGCATAATTGGCCCAGCTTGGTACAATGCAAGTATGCATCCCATACCTGATAAGCTGAAGATCATTTAGTCAGCACCACTACGGGAATAATTGCCATCTGATCTAGGCCCTGGTTCTGTGAGTGGCTTTACACATGCACAGAACAAGTGTTCGCCAACTCAGCACAACTTTATTCACAGAACACTTTCAATTGATACAAGGCGTTCAAACAATGAGACAAACATTGCGACACCACCCTTCATCTCCATCTTGTAAAATCTGTGACCACCTTGACACACGAATATCAGTGATGCCGAGCAAGTAACCCTCTTTGCACACAGAGGAAGCAGCTGGCACAGACCCCAACATGACCTGGAAGATTGTGGCCATCACTTTAGTAGCCCCCCGCTACAACTATGGTAATTCAGTCTCCCCAGTAGCTCATTAAGTAGGAGCTTACTTATTTTGGAGGCTGGACCAATGCAAGTATTCAATACAGATCATTTGTAAAATACTGAAAATTCTTACCTGCTGCCATGTGGATGAGGACACTTTGTTTTGGTCTCAGATTGCCAAAGTCAAAGAGAATCATGTAGGCAGTTATATAGTTCACCAGCAAGGCTGCAGCCTCCTCAAAGCTCATTCCTGCTGGCATAAGGAATGTGTGGCTAGTCTGAACAGTAACCAGTTCTTGCCATAAACCAAACCTGTTGAGGACCATAACATTGTCTCCAACCTGAAAGACAAAAATTAGGAAATATGAAGATTTGAAAACGTCGTCATTCTAGATACATCTTTACACCGTTTCATTTTAGATGCAAGTTACAAGATGTGGCATTTAGGAGTTATGCAAATTGGGAGTCCCACAAAGGACATTTTAGGCAGGGCAGACAAAAGATCCCCAAAAACAATGGAAAGTTCCCCATCCCCCACGTGAATGCACACATGTAAAATGGATGGCACCAGATGAGGTAAAGTAAGCAATAACTAATGTTTAACTTTAAACTGGTAACCTGTAAAGGCTTTTACAGCGTTTCCGATTTTTTGGTACCTTAACCACTTAAGACCCGGACCAAAATGCAGCTAAAGGACCCGGCCAGGTTTTGCGATTCGGCACTGTGTCGCTTTGACAATTGCGGTCGTGCGACGTGGCTCCCAAACATAATTGGCGTCTTTTTCCCCACAAATAGAGCTTTCTTTTGGTGGTATTTCATCACCTCTGCGGTTTATTTTTTGCGCTATAAACAAAAATAGGACAATTTTGAAAAATGCAATATTTTTTACTTTTTGCTGTAATATCCCCCAAAAATATAAGAAAACATTTTCTCAGTTTAGGCCGATACCTATTTTTGTAAAAAAAAAAAAAAAAAACGCAATAAGCGTTTATCGGTTGGTTTGCGCAAAATTTATAGCGTTCACAAAATAGGGGATAGTTTTATTGCATTTTTATTTTGTGAAAATGCCATAGCCGCTCACTGTATCACTCGGCGCGTCACTGGATGTGATTGACAGCAGCGCCAGCCAATGGCTGCACGGCTTTCAATCCATCCACTCTAGCCAATCAGCGGCCAGGCTGAGTGGCGAAGAGGATGTCGGGGCTGAGCGCGGGACTTGCGAGGGGTCAGGCAAGTATAACAGGGGGCCGGTATACTCTGAAGTTTTTTCACCTTAATGCATAGAATGCATTAAGGTGAAGAAAAAAAAAAAAAAAAAACGTTCCTTTAACCACTTGCTGACGGCCGTACGACTTTGTACGGCCTCAGCGCGGCTCCCAATCCCTAACAGGCCGTCTTTTTACGGCCTCCCCTTTTCGCGTTCCCCGCGCGCGCAGCGGGGAACTGCTGTGCTGGCCGTGTCCCTTGGACACAGCCAGTCACAGATCGCCGTGAACGGCCAATCGGAGCGGCCGTTTCCTAGGCGATCTGTGCGGCCAATGAGAGATGATCTCATATGTTTACATATGAGATCATCTCTCATTCCCGGCTCTCGCAGACAGCGGTGCTGTCAGGGGAGAGAGGCGACGGATCTGTGTCTCTTGTACATAGACACAGATCGGTCACCCCCCCCAGTCACCCCCCCTCCCCCACAGTTAGAACACTAATTAGGGTACACATTTAACCCCTTCCTCACCCCCTAGTGTTAACCCTTTCCCTGCCAGTCACATTTATACAGTAATTAGTGCATATTTATAGCACTGATTGCAGTATAAATGTGAATGGCGCCAAAAATGTGTCAAAAGTGTCCGATGTGTCCGCCATAACGCCGCAGTCCCAATAAAATTCGCAGATCGCCGCCATTTCTAGTAAAAAAAAAGCATTTATACAGTAATTAGTGCATATTTATAGCACTGATTGCAGTATAAATGTGAATGGCGCCAAAAATGTGTCAAAAGTGTCCGATGTGTCCGCCATAACGTCGCAGTCCCAATAAAAATCGCAGATCGCCGCCATTTCTAGTAAAAAAAAAAAAAAAAAAAAAAAATAATTCTGTCCCTTATTTTGTAGGCGCTATAACTTTTGCGCAAACCAGTCGCTTATTGCGATTTTTTTTTTTTTTTTTACTAAAAATATGTAGAATACGTATCGGCCTAGACTGAGGATAAAAAAAAAACGTAAAAAAAAAAAATTGAGCTATTTATTATAGCAACAAAGTAAAAATATTTTATTTTTTTTCAAAATTGTCGCTCTATTTTTGTTTATAGCGCAAAAAATAAAAACCGCAGAGGTGATCAAATACCACCAAAAGAAAGCTCTATTTGTGGGGAAAAAAAGGACGTTAATTTTGTTTGGGAGCCACGTCGCACGACCGCGCAATTGTCAGTTAAAGCGACGCAGTGCCGAATCGCAAAAAGTCCTCTGGTCAGGAAGGGGTTTAAGTGCCCAGTAAGGAAGTGGTTAAGTGAATTTTTTGAAAATTTGCATTTGATAAATGGCTGTGCACATTTTGGGGCAACAAAAATTTAATATACATACTCCAGGGTTTTTATGTTTGGGGTTCATTCCAAAAAACAAACCTGATTTTAAACATGACAAAAATCTATGAATTGGCCTGGGCAGCAAGTGGTTAAGGTATAAGTGAATCAATACAGAAGTAATTTTGCAAGTCGCCTCTGAAGTTGTGGGCAGATCCCCTTGCCGAATCGCTCAGCAAGTTGTGTTGCCCCTGTATGAACCGGCTCTGATGCTTTGTTTCCACAACAACCAACATTTTTAAAATCCAATTGTCACAAGGACAGAAAGCGAGGTGAAATTGTCTGAACAAAGTTAGATTTCCCTATGCCATCCAAAGAACAAAAAAAATAAAAAATCTAATAGGAATTGCACTTTTACCCGTTTGCCTTAGATTTAACTTCACCCACAGACCCATCTTGTTTGTAACCCAGGAGCCGCTTGTATAGTAACAGACATATCAGGAATATGAAATATTTGGGTGGCAAACACTTTAAAGGCACTGGACTCATGATAAAGTAATGTTTAGAAAACATACAAGCAGCCAACATTTACAAGTCTGATGGACCAGGACATGCATTAAAGGGGTTGTAAAGGTTTGTTTATTTTCTAAATAGGTTCCTTTAAGCTAGCGCATTGTTGGTTCACTTACATTTTCCTTCAATTTCCCTTCTAAATGGCTTTTTCATTGTTTTGTCTGAATTTCTCACTTCCTGTTCCTCCTCAGTAAGGTGTTCAGTAAGCTGTTCTAAATGACTTTCCACCGCTCGGATGGAGGAAAGTTTACTGAGGACAAACAGGAAGTGAGAAATTCAAAGAAAAACAAACATTTAGAAAGGAAATCGAAAGAAAAGGTAAGTGAACCAACAATGCACTAGCGTAAAGGAACCCATTTAGAAAATAAAAAACGAACCTTTACAACCCCTTTATATAAAGTGTTTTAGCCCATAGGCAGGAAAGGCCGTTTCCACCTCCTCTTCCCCTGCTGCTCAATTCTTAGAATTCTTTATTCATCTAGACACCACAAGCATCAGACACAGGCCCCCATTGTGGAGCAGCACATCATAGCCGCCTCTCACCGCTTCAAGAATGCTTTGTGGGATCTGCTTAATGGCAAGACAAACCAGAGAGCTGCTAATATAGCCTGGTTGCTAGCTAGAATTCACAGATCTCAGATGATTGGTTAGTGAAATGTGTTTATCTAAAAAGAGAGACTTCGATTTGTAAACTAGACCTTTTCTTGCAATGAAAAGCCTGCTTGCAGATTTTAGGAGGTGCAAATATGAGGATTTCTGATTGATCATTTGATGGCATCGATCAGAATCTGTTCATGGTAGAAAAAGTCATAGGGATTTCAAATCCTCGGACCAGCAAAGCGGTCGAGACAATGAGTCCTTTGGGGGGGGGGGCGGAAGAGATTGCTGACATCAGGTACAGCGGGACCAGATGTGATGGGGAGGGGTCCAGTGCAAGTTCACCTTACAGATTTTTGAAAAAGTGAACTTACACTTTGTACAATTAAAGGTCCACAGGACTAGATATGCAGTTTACTGTACATTGATGGGAAGGATATGCTTGGGGACATCCCACTTGTCAAGATTTAAGGAGCTGTGTCCGTCCATGGACTATAAGAGAAAATAGGATTTTTTTTTTTGTACTCACCGTAAAATCTTTTCTGAGTCCATGGACGGACACAGCTCCTTAAATCTCGACAGTGGGTTATATTCCCTGTTTACAGGAGAGGACTAGGCAGAAACAGATAAATGAATGTTACATTAACATAACAGTTGAAAAGCCCCGCCCGGGGGGGGCGGTCCCTCCAGACATAACCCTCCTCGCTGCAGCCTGTTTGTAAGAAGAAGTACAAACCTAAAAAAGGAGGGGTGGGTGCTGTGTCCAACCACGGAGTCAGAGAAAAGGATTTTACGGCGAGTACAAAAAATAAATAAATCCTATTTTCTCTTATAGTCCATGGACGGACACAGCTCCTTAAATCTTGACAAGTGGGATGTCCCCAAGCAGTGTCAAAAACGAGGGGTGGGAAATACATCAGTAAAACCAATTTTAACTTCACACCCAAAACAAGCAGAGCTCAACGGAGGAGGTGCAACTTTAAACAGCCGCTGGCAAAAACTAGCGGCCGAAAAAAGCATCAGAAGATGGACTCACAGCAACCATGTAAATTCTGGAAAAAGCATGAACGGAAGAGCAAGTCGCCACCTCGCACACCTGTGAGACTGACGCATGTCGGAAAAAAACCAGCAAGCACCAATTGCCCTGGTCGAAAGTGCCGTGACCGGAAAGGGGGCCCACCCCTTAAGAGCATAGGCCTGTATGACAGCCTGCCTGATCCACTGAGAAATGGTGGTCGACGAGACCGCCAGGCCCATTTGTGGACCAGACACCGACACAAAAGACAGTCAGAACTCGGAAACGGAGCCGTAGCAGGCTGGTACACCCGCAAAGCGCGTACCACGCCAAAAGTATGAAAGGCAACCTCCGTAGGATGCGCCGGCCGAGGACAGAAGGATGGAAGAACAATGTCCTTATTGCGGCGAAAGGCTGAAATCACCTTCGGAAGAAGGGAAGGTCGCGGGCGCACCACCTAATCCTTATGGAGGATCAAGCTTGGCGGCTTGCAAGACAAGAGCGCAAACTCAGAAACCCCTCTAACAGAGGTAAAGGCCACTAAAGGGGCCACCTTCTGAGATAGTGTCAAGAGAAAACCCGTTTCCAAAAGTAAGGTTCCTGAAGAACCAAGAGCACCAGAGTCAAAACTCATGGGGGAGGAAGAGATGGGCCAAGAGGGTAAAGTATATGACAAACCCCCTGCACACAAAAAGGGACCCACCAGGAAACGGGCCTCAAAAAGGCCACTGAAAGAACACAGCCAAGACTGAAATCTGCCCTCAAACAGTGCTTAAAGCAACTTTTAGATCCACTCCAAGCTGTAAAAACAGCAGGACCCTGAACACCGAGTAAGTCGGTGGACGTCACAACATCCATTTGCACCAAGAGATGTAGGCCTGCCAGGTGTGACGGTAGATCCTCTGGAAGAAGACTACCGTGCCGAGTCGGACAGACCCCGGTCACTTAAAGTCTGGCTTCCAATAGCCATGTTGAGCAAGTCAGTGACTGTACAAAAGGAGGAAGTATGGGACCTTGAGACAGAGGGACCTCCCGCCCTCAAAGGAGGCTACCCACAGGCCCCGGACCAGCAGGCGCGCAGAGAGAAGACAGATGCCAATACCCAGAGGCATTGCTAGGGGGGTGCGGTCCACACCCGGGTGACACCATCCCGATTTAAAAAAAAAAAAAAAAACATTTAGCCAACATGTGGGGGGGGGGGGGGGGGCTCCCCCCCGCGACTGCAGCGATGAGTGCCGTGGAATCGGAGCGCCGACGTACAAGAGGGGTTGCGTGGTGACACCGCAGCACAATCCATCCCCTTTTCTCACAGCCACGGGCTGTTAGCGGTGCTCGGCAGTCGGCACACAGGCACAGCCCTCTCTGTGTGTACAGAGGGGGAGGGGCCCTTCTGTCCATGTGCCGTGGCGCTGCCTGCGACGATCTGAGGTACTGAATGGGAAGGGGGGGTGTGTCTGCACTGAAGGGGGTCTGTGTAACATGCAGGGTCCAGAGGTGCAGGTGGCTGTGTAATGTAAAAGGGGTGCAGTGATGCAGGGTGCTATGTAATGTAAAAGGGTCCAGAGGTGCAGGGGGCTATGAGATGTAAAGGGGGCCAGTGATGCAAGGTGCTGTGTAATGTAAAGGGGTGTAGAGGGCTGTGTAGTGTAAAAGGGTCCAGAGGTGCAGGGGGCTATGCGATGTAAAGAGGTGCAGGGGGCTATGCGATGTAAAGAGGTGCAGGCGGCTGTGTAATGTAAAAGGGGTGCAGCGATGCAGGGTGCTGTGTAATGTAAAGGGGTCCAGAGATGCAGGGTGCTATGAGATTTAAAAGGACCAGTGATGCAGGGTGCTGTGTAATGTAAAGAGGTCCAGTGATGCAGGGTGATGTGTAATGTAAAGGGGCCCAGAGGTGCAGGGTGCTGTGTAATGTAAAAGGGTCCAGAGGTGAAGGGGTTTTGAGATGTAAAGGGGTCCAGTGTAATTTTAAAGGGGTCCAGTGATGCAGGGGGCTGTGTAATGTAAAGGGGTCCAGTGATGCAGGGGGCTGTGTAATGTAAAGGGGTCCAGTGATGCAGGGGGCTGTGTAATGTAAAGGGGTCCAGTGATGCAGGGGGCTGTGTAATGTAAAGTGGTCCAGAGGTGCAGTTGTGGAGAGGGGTACACAGTAGTAACAAAAAGATATTGAAGGATGCAGAGGTATGCAGGGGGCACAGTGGGGTGTTTTTATATTTTAACGTGGGGGTGCCAGATATTGGATCCGCCCCGGGTGCCAAATGCTCTAGGTACGCCTCTGGCCTATAGGTTCCTGAGATGTGAATTCCTGAGATGTGAATTCCGGTTCTGGAGAAAGGTGGGGGGGAGGGGACAAAGAAAAATGGAGAGAAAGAAGGGATAGAACGAACAAGAAAGATGGATAGGGAGAGAGAAAAGGGTAAGAAAGGAGAACAGAGAGCAAACAGTAGGGTAAAAGATATTTGAAAAATTTTATTGGGGGGGGGGCGACACCATATTTTACCGCACCAGGTGACACCAACCCTAGTGACGCCACTGACAATACCTTCACCGCAGACTGAAGAGTCTGCAATTTCTCCAAGGGAAGGAGGACCTTAGCCACCGAGGAGTCCGGATCAACCCTAGATACTCCAACACTGAGTCGGAAACAAGCATGCCCAGGATTTGAACCCTGGGTTGCACACATGGAGGGCAGGGTTGCTGAAACTGAGCTACACCTTCTGGCCTAAACATTTAACACCCACCAGAATCTTCGGAGGGTCTGAATGGGAATAACACATCCACTAGGTCTGAGACAGAAGCTGCTCTCAGAAGAAAGTTGTCCAAGTAGCAAATGAGGCAAAGCTTCGCTGTCCCAACAAAGGATGTCCCCTGGATGAAGCCCAGCTACCACCGAATGAATGGATTCCATGCGGAACTACCCAACGTTCACAAAAGGTATTTAGGGCCTGAGGCCCATAGAAAACCCCCAAACCTCTCGTCCTGCAGGAAAGGTAAAATTACTCCGCAGCTTGGCAAGTACCACGCTGCCCAAGGCAGACCGATGGGCCGGGAGAGGAAGACACGAGGAAAGAACTTTGTTCTGTGGATAGGAGGAAACCCCATCTAGTACTCCGAAGAGACAACCTCGCAGACCCACTGGTCAGAGAGCAGGGAGGTTTTACCGAATTGTGAACCTGCAAGCCACCCCTCCCACCTAGAGACAGGGAGGGAAGGCTACATACATTGGCAGGATTTGGGTGCCAGCGGGATCGGTTTACGCATCCAGGGACCGATTGGTCCCCCAGCTGGGCCTTTGACGGCCTGGGAGGGTTACACACACACACACACACACACACACACACACACACACAGGCGTATCTGCTGATACACCTTCGTATCCCTGTTTCTGTGTGACTGATTCATAGAATCAGTTACGCATAGATATCTTTAAGATCCGACAGGTGTAATAGTTTTACACTGTCAGATCTTAGGATGCAGTACCGCGGCCGCCGGTGGGAGTTTGCGTCGTAAACCAGCGTCGGGTATGCAAATTAGCAGTTACAGCGATACACGAAATTTTCCCGTCGTTATGTCGCCGCAAGTGTTAGTTTGCCATCGCAAAGATAGTGCACCTTTTACAAAGTGGAAAATTACTCCACCATGTAAAAGTATACCCGTCTTTCCCACGTCGTTTTTGAATTTTTTTTACATTTTTTTTTTCCCCCCGGCGCAAGTCTTTTTTTCACGTCGTGATTCAAAACGTTGGCGCGTCGTAATTTCGCGCAAAGCACGTTGGGAAATTTGCGTCGGGAGCATGCGCAGTACGTCCGGCACGGGAGCACGCCTAATTTAAATGGTACCCGCCCCATTTGAATTGGCCCTCCTTGCGCCGGACGGATTTACGATACACCGCCGCAAATTTCCAGGTAAGTGCTTTGTGGATCGGGCACTTAGACTAAATTTGCGGCGGTGTAACGTAAATCGGTTACGTTACGCCCGGGCTACGTGAATCTGGCCCACAGTGTGTATGTATATTATGTAGGTGTATGCACACATGCCTTTGGAGTAGGGCTGCACAATTCTGGTCAAAATGAGAATCACGATTCTTTTGCTTAGACTAAAGATCACGATTCTCAAAAAAATGCCAGACCCCCCCCCCCCCCCCCCAAAAAAAAAAAATAAACCTGTGATTTATCTGAAAAATATGAATATATAAAAATAAAAAAAAATAAAAAAGACATATGTCTATAATGTTAAAGATCATATAACTCCTATGAAAAAAGCAGAACGATTCTGCTTTTTTCATAGGAGCTATATGATCTTTAACATTAGACATATCACTGGTCTCTTTTATAGATCAGAAGCAGTACTGCCATCAACCATTGGGTGGCGCATGGATACGCAGTTGTACAGAACTGTGAGAAGGATGAATACATCACAAGCAGTACCGCCGGGAACCACTGGGTGGCGCATGGATACAAACTACTGCAGGCTGCTGACGTCGGTTTTGATATCGGCGGCTTTTGCGTTCCGTGGAACCAGCGGTGAAAACAGAAGAATCGACGGTCATCCCACGGGGAGATCGCGGGTGGGGAGAATCGAAATCGCGATTCTCTCTGCGATTAATCGTGCAGCTCTACTTTGGAGCAAACCTGAGTACCCGGAGGAACCCACGCAGACAGGGAGCGTCAATGCAAGCTCCAGGCAGATTGGCGTCAGTGTCCGGATTCGAACCAATGACTCTTGCTGCCAAGTAATGGAGCTAACCACTACACCGTGTGCATAAAACCATTCTGAAACAAAAGCCCTGGATAACAAGGGTGCAGCATTCAATGAAGCATCAGACCTATATGAGGCCCTGGACCAGCTGGTCCGCTAGCCTTATAACTTCGGGAGAGCGTTGGTGCTCCATTGTCTGGTGCAAAATGCTCACTACATGAGTTGTATACAGCACTAGGTCAGGACTACTCCAAGATGGCCGCCGAGCATTCAGAACGCAGCCATATGAAAATGGCCGACCGCAATGTAAGCTGCGTCATAGCGCGGCTTTGACAAAATGTCCGCCAATGGCAGTTTTCTGCAATTGAAAAACCTCCCATAAAATGGCGCCAGCGCCGACTGAGACCCCAGAGTAGTGGCCACAATAGGCTGCAAGTCAGACCCCAGCATGGTAAACATGGAACGGGTCAGTAATTCGGATCTTCAGTCAAATAGACCCAGACACTGACTCCAAATAATATTTACATAGTGTGTAAACAAAACCTCCTAGAGCCCTATTCAGGGCCTCTCACCCACTTGCTGCGCTGATCAGGGGTACTCAGGAGGAGACTGCCCAGCGCTGCCGTAGGCTCACAGTGTGTGAGGAAAAGAACCGTGAGGTAACTGCGGCATCTGCAGGGACCTGTGTGCCAAATGGCGGCAAAATGCAGCGTTAAAACAGGAAAAGCCTCCTAGGGCTTTTTAACAGTGAAAAACCCCACAGGAAAGCCTCATACAAAAAAGAAAAACACAGGCCAGATAAGTCCCCAAAGGAAGGCCTCCTCCCCCCTGACAGCGGCAATGCAGCAAGGGAAAAGGAGCAGGGAAGGGGGAGAAGAGGACCCCTGAACCCCAACTGTACCAACCCACTGAAGCGGGAGGGACTGTACTTACCCGTCCGAGGACTCGCTGACGCATTCCTGACAGAACTACAACCACTACCTCCATAGGTAGCTGTCGGCCCGGTCCACTGCGAGTGAGACACCAGTCCAGTCATATGTGGACCTCGGCGCAAAACTCACTGGCCACCCCAGGAGTCATGGTGTATGGCGTGGCAGACCCAGCCTCTTTGCAAAGGTGTGCCCACACTTGCTGGTCAGACTGAGTAGACTACAAGGATCTATATTATCCAGCCTGTCTCAGCAGACAGTTGAAAGAAGATTCTTCAAGAAAAATAAAATTTCTCCTCAGGGCACTGGGCCCAAAGGGAGCCATACATCCTTGCTATGCAGAACGAAACTGAGGCTGAATGCTGCAGTGAGGAGGGTTATGTCTGGAGGGACCGCCCCCTGGGCGGGGCTGTTCAACTCTGTTAATGTAACATGTATTTAATTATCTGACATGTTTCTGCCTAGTCCTCTCCTGTAAACAGGGAACATAACCCACTTGTCAAGATTTATGGAGCTGTGTGTCCATGGACGAGAAAAACACTTTCCAAGCACATTCTTTGAAGGTGACCCAGCACACCACCTTCTCTTAAAGAGCCAAGAGCAAGCGTTCCTGTTTCCGAATAGGCAAGATCGGGGGTATTTGAAATGTTTAGGAACGGTTCTACTGGTAAGATGTGAAATAGAGTGCAAAGATATCACAGCAGCAGGCATTCTGTGTGAGAGAAAGCTGAAGCATACCTTCCTTATGGGCAGTCAGTATAAAAGGATTTTGTATATGCATCATAAAATCAAAGTCTTGCGTTAGGATTATACTGCTGCCTATAGGAGTTATTGCACAGTAAACAAGAGTTGGACCAACCTTAAAGGGTCACTAAAGGAAAAAAAATGTTTTGCTGAAATGACTGTTTACAGGGTATAGAGACATAAAAGTTAACCGATTCCTTTTAAAAATGATTAAAAATAGATTAAATTCAATCATATAATGTGCCTCTAGTTTCACTTTCAGTTTAAACCGGTTTCATGTTTCTGTGAAGTAAAGAGACCCACAGAACAAAAACAAACAAATCCAGGGCAGTGTTTTGTTTTTAAAATAAATCGGAATGGTTCTGAGGAGTTTTAGACCACAGTGAAAAGCTCCCAGTACTGTGGTTATAAGGAGCCAGACAAGCAGGAAGTGTGGAGATCACAGCAGAATTACAGCTACTTTAACCACTTGCCGACCTCCTCATGTACATATACGTCAGCAGAATGGCACGGACAGGCACATGTACGTACCGGTACGTCGGGGGTCCGATCGGGAGTACATGCGGCGGTCGGTAAGCGATCCGGGACAGCGCGGCTCGTTTAGTTTATAGCCGCCCCGTCGCAATCGCTCCCTGGAGCTGAAGAACGGGGAGAGCCGTATGTAAACACGGCTTCACTATGGCGCTGCATCGATCAAGTGATCCCTTTTATTAGGGAGACTCGATCGATGATGTTAGTCCTACAGCCACACTCCCCTACAGTTGTAAACACACACAAAGTGAACCCTAAATGTTACAGCGCCCCCTGTGTTTAACTCCCAAACTGCAACTGTCATTTTCACAATAAACAATGCAATTTAAATGTATTTTTGCTGTGAAAATGACAATGGTCCCAAAAATGTGTCCAAAAAAAAAAAAAATAAAAAAAAAAAAAAAAAATCGCTGATCACCGCCATTAGTAGTAAAAAAAATAAAAATGCAATAAAACTATCTCCTATTTTGTAAACGCTATAAATTTTGCGCAAACCAACCAATAAACGATTATTGCGATTTTTTTTACCAAAAATAGGTAGAATACGTATCGGCCTAAACTGAGGAAAAATATATGATTTGGGGGATATTTATTATAGCAAAAAGTAAAAAATATTGCATTTTTTTCAAAATTGTCGCTCTATTTTTGTTTATAGCGCAAAAAATAAAAACCGCAGAGGTGATCAAATACCACCAAAAGAAATCTCTATTTGTGGGGAAAAAAAGGACGCCAATTTTGTTTGGGAGCCACGCCGCACGACCGCGCAATTGTCTGTTAAAGCGATGCAGTCCCGAACTGTAAAAACCCTTGGGTCTTTAGGCAGCATATTGGTCCGGGGCTTAAGTGATTAAAGCAAAAACAAACAAACAATAAGGACATGAAACCAGTACGGCAGTAAGGTAAAGGAAGCTATTTAGCTAAAAAAAAAAAAAATTTCCTTTAGTGATCCTTTAAAATGCCAACAATTTGTGCCATGTACAAAAATAAATTGTTATTGTTCATCAAGGTAAAAGAATGAATGAGCAGTTATCCTGATCGTATTGGGACAATCAAAAGCAGACTGATGGTTGGCATCACAGCAGACAGGCCAACAATAAGGCCCCTTTTACACTGGGGCAGGATGTGCGATTGGGGTATAGCGCCGCTATTTTTAGGTGCAGTATTCAGCCACTAGCGGTGCGGGATTAACCCCTGCTAGCGGCCGAAAAAGGGTCAATACCGCCCGCAATGTGCCTCTGCAGAGGCGTATTACCGCAGTTTCCCAATGTTTTCAATGGGAAAAAGCGGCATTATACACCGCTCCTCTCACTGCTCCAAAGATGCTGCTTGCGGGAGATTTTTCTCCCGCTAGCGAATCGCCTCAGTGTGAAAGCCCATGGGCTTTCACATTGAGAATGCCGGAGCAGGAGTATTTCAGGCGTTATTTATAAGCCATTTTTAGCACTAAAACGCCTGAAATACGCCTCAGTGTGAAAGGGGCCCAAGTCAGAGCAAACCAAAAGCTCAATCACGCCACATATGGTACCTGTGCTTTTTTATGCAGACCCTCCACATTGCAGCCAAGCTGCAGAGTAAAGCATTTAAAGCGGGAGTTCACCCATAACATTTTTACCCTTAGATTCCTGCTCATTTTGTCTAGGGGAATCGGCTAGTTTTAAAATCGAAGCTGTACTTACCGTTGTAGAGAGCAATCTTCTCCGCTGCTTCCGGGTATGGGCTGCGGGACTGGGCGTTCCTATTTTGACAGTCTTCCGACAGGCTTCCAACAGTCGCATCCCATCGCATCACGAGTAGCCGAAAGAAGCCGAACGTCGGTGCGGCTCTATACTGCGCACCGACGTTCGGCTACTTTCGGAAAATCGTGACGCGATAGATGCGATCGTCAGAAGACTGTCAAAATAGGAACGCCCAGTCCCGCAGCCCATAGCCGGAAGCAGCGGAGAAGATCGCTCTCTACAACGGTAAGTACTGCTTCGATTTGATTTTAAAACTAGCCAATTCCCCTAGACAAAATAAGCAGGAATCTAAGGGTAAAAAAATGTTATTTCCGGGTGAACCTCCACTTTAATGGAGCCTCACTTGGAAGTATAAATCTGAAAAAAAAATCTCCTACACTGGTGCACTACAGGCACAAGCCCACCCAGTGACAGCTGCACGGGTTTGTGTGAACAAGCCCCAATGGAAGTTTGTAACTCAAAGCTGTCTGAGGGACCTTTTATCAGAGGAGGTGCATCCAGGCAAACCTAGAGGTTGTTGTATGAAGGGGGGGGGGGGGAATCAGGTAGCAGCCTTACAAAAACAGCAAAACAGTTGCCGGGTGCCTAAAAGGTCAAGAGGCAATCACCTACCTAGCTTAGTGTACCTTGACAGAAAAAAGGTTGGTTTAGACCATAGGCATGAAACGGGGTTCATAAGTGCTGGAATAAAAATGTGTTTCCTCTTTACAGGGACCACAATAGTGGCTTTAGGTCTCAATATTAAAGTATGCCTGTGTCTAAAGGGCTCTTTACAGGAAAGATGCTGCCAGATCAATCTCGCACCTTGCAGAAGCAATGGCAATAAGCAACCCAACAACATTATGAGAGTGGAAAGTAATAGCTGGTAGATTTTTGCAGCTTCTGTACATGTAACTACTATGCCCAGCTCTCACAATATTCAAAAAAGTGTATCCATATATTTGAGACCCAACTATATCTTTTAAAGATTAATTTGACCCCCTGCTTTTAGAGTTGGTCTTGTGTGGCTTTTTCCTGCAACCAAGGTTGGTTCTCCCCATTTCCCCCAGGTGGTCATTCAAAGGATGGATCTCATAATTTGTCTTGTTCTATTATGGCCATTTTTATTTTATTTTTATACATCAGCTTCCAACCGGGTATTGGATGGCTCATGGTCGAATGCTTGCCATCATCTCCGTTTGCAATATCGCATCATCTGTAGAATTATGCTTTGTTTATTGCCTTGTTTGCTATTATATATTTTTTTATATATTTTTTTATTTATTTTTTTAACGAAAAATCTGCCTTTTCATAACAAAAGACGAGCCAACTTTAAGCCCTCCCGACAAACATATATTTGCCGGGTGAACCAGTAAGGTGTATACACTCTTTTAATCGCTCCGCAAGAATTTTGGCAGAGTTTTAGGTCTGTATTTAATAATGAAATTGGCCGATACCCTGAACAGCAGGAACTGTCCTTCCCCCTTTTAGAATTAATGTAATTACGGCTGCCAGTGCTTCCTTACTCATGTCATACTCTACCCCGAGGCCATTAAAGTAATTGCACAATTTCGATATTAAAAAATATTACTAAATTTTGTATAGTAAAATACGGTAAACCCGTCAGGTCCAGGGGCTTTTCCCGCCCGCTGTGTTTTTCAAGGCAATTTTGATTTCTTCTTCAGTTATTGGTCTATCTAGGCTCAGTCCATCGATGTCTCCTATCTTCATAAGTCCTGCCCCTTCTAAGAAGTTTTACATTTTAGCCTCTTTTTCTCCCCTTTTCCACCTATTCTGGCTAATCGTATACACCTCTGCGTAGTAATTTTTGAAAGTTTCTGCTATCCTTTTATTAGTATACACCACACTAATAGGTAAATACTTACCTCCCTTTAAAATGACAACTGTTAAATCCAATTGTATGTTTTTATTATAGAGTAGTTTTTTTTGTGGTGTATACCCCTGAAGACCAGAGATATAGTTCTTGAAATTAATCGGTCATCTACATTTTGGGAACTCAAGTCGTGACCCACATTTGGTGGGAATATTGTATATCCGTGAAGAGTTTAATGTTTTTAGCTTGAATGTTTGTCAAAGCTTTGTTACTTTTATAATACAGGCAGTCCAAGTTACCAACACAATAAGGACTGTAGGTTTGTTCGCAAGTGCAATTTGTTCGTTAGTCGGAACACCGCTTGTAAATGTAACTTCAGACCCTCTGCACTGACAAGGTGTCAGACTTTCCCCAGCTCTTCGGGCCAATCTTGTGATTGGAGTTTGGAAAAGCCTTCCTCTCCCTGAGCTAGACACAGAACAGCCTGGTCTTTGGCCCTATGCAAACTATTTTTAGAGGCTGAATAGAATTTCATTGAAGGGTGAAGTAGAACTGAGCAAGCAAGGACAAACAAGGCTACCACCAAGCCGAGAACTCATGAATAAGCATGTGGTGCCAATGATAGGCTTAATGAAATGGGCACAAACTGGTAGTGTTGAGTGGCCACAGCAAAGGAGTTAGCAACACACACACACCTGATGTCCAATGATGGAAAGTCTCTCCTGAAACCCGTTGTTGGCACAATGACACCTTCAATTAAGTAGGCTGCAAGAGCAGCTTGGAGGTCTGCTAACCTGAGGCGAGAGACAGACAAGTTGATAAACCAGGGCAGGGCAGAGAAATGGACCCCAACTTGTAGCTCATCAGCAAAATGCTAAATAAAAGCACCCCCAAAGTGGGGGGGTTTACCATCATACACAGAACTGGTCTATGGGCTTGGAGGATTTAGAGGTTTAAGATTTGTGGTGGTACTGCACCCCCTTCTTAGGCCTGGCTTTTAAGTGCCAAGCACTCCCAATTTCAGAGGCAGGAGTACAGTATTAGTTTGCCATCTAGGTTTCTGCTGTGGTGAATAAGCACTCTTACCAGTAATGTCCTTAACTTTTTGCTGCCAGAGCAGTTTTGCACAAATTTTAGGACTTATTCATACCATGCATAAAAACCTGATAAAGAAAAATGGTGCAGATTTCACTTGCAGAGACTTTTACATAATTTTCCACACATGTCAGTTAAATGCCCTGTTCACACCAGTGTTTGTCACGTCAGCGCCCCCCCCCCCCCCCCCCCCCACAGAGGATAGCATAAACCTTAAAGATTCCTGCACAGAAAAAAAAAAAAAAACTGAGGTCTCTGCACATGGTGTGAATGAGGTCCAAAAAAATAGAAAATGTATGCTGGCTTAATTAGAAACCATGGAGAATTGTGGGTACTCCTGTCTGTGGTAAATGGTTCATCTCATCAATACATTTGCAGGAGAGCTGGTTCTGTTAAAACAGACTTAATGACTATCCCATCTAAAATGGTTAACCTGAAATATAACGCCCATTTCACACCTGCAGACCGTAGGTCTGTTTTTCATCCATCCATTGTCAAATGAACTGACACATGTATCCCTATGGCAGGGTTTGACAAATTTGCTTGGAATCTAGGAGCCAGCTAAAAAAGTTAGGAGCTAGAAAACACACCCCGCCGAGCTCACGTGCAGAAACGACCACATACGTGAGTAGCACCCGCATATGTAAATGGTATTCAAACCACACATGTGAGGTATCGCCGCGATTGGTAAAGCAATAATTCTAGACCTCCCAACTCAAAACATGCAACCTGTAGAATTTTTTTAAATGCCTATGGAGATTTTAAAGGGTAAAAGTTTGTCACCATTCCACGAGCGGATGCAGTTTTGAAGCGTTGACATGATGGGTATCAATTTACTCGGCGTAACATTATCTTTCACAATATAAAAAAAAAAAAAAAAAAAAAAACTAACTTTACTGTTTTGTTTTTTTTATTTAAAACTGTTATTTTTTCCCCCAAAAAAAAGTGCGCTTGAGACCACTGTGCAAATACAGTGCGACAGCAAGTATTGCAACGACCACCATTTATTCTTTAGGGTGATAGATAAATAATTTATTAGAGATGTATATATCTATTGTTCTTAGAGGGAAGGAGATGGCAATGAAAAACACATAATAATTACCGTTTTACTTGTCATGCCATATGAACATATTCGCCAGCACACCACGGATCGTATAAAATTTCCAAAAGTTTTAATGCAATGAAAACATCACAAGGATTGCAATGTTTCGAGGCCATGCAGGACCTCGTCAGGCAAGTGGTCTGCAGTTCCATTGCATTAAAACTTGGACGTTTTATACAATCCGTGGTGTGCTGGCAAATATGTTCATATGGTTTGTTGTTCCAGTTCCCAGCTGGTGATCGCTTCAGCACCCATTTTTGTATTTATAAGCCGTTTTTCCAGGAAGGTGTGCAATTGGAATATTAACCAAGACTGTTACTTGTGGTGGGCGTTGGCATGACAAGATGGCACCAGATCACAGAAGGAAGCTTAGGCCTGCAGAAGGCTGCAAAGTCGCAGCCTCAATTACGGGCTGGTGTGGGCCCGCCATGATTGCGCGGCGGGGGCGCACAGAGACACAGGATGAGGTATCCTGTGTGTGTGAACCCCACCTCCCGCCGCGTGATCACAGCAGGCCTGTGCTGGCCAGTAATTGAGGCCGTGGCTTTGCAGCCTTCTGCAGGCCTAAAAGCTTCCACAGGCACCATGTCAGCATTTGTCGCAATCGCGACCAGGCACCCAGATTTTGTCGAACCCTGCCCTATGGGATTGCGGATGTCAGTGGATGAACATCTGCTGACATCCAATCTCATTGGTGTCTGCTACGCTTCAATTATGCAGATGGAGGAAAATCCTATTTTTCCATCCATCATCGGATGAAGACAGACTGTTCATCTGATCCCCCATAGAGGAGGAGAGCGGAGATCTGACAGGGCGGTCCCTGCAGTGTGCAGGGACGCCCTGTCATCTGCCAGCTCAGCTGGGATCAACGGCGCGATCCCCACGTGTGAAAGGACCCCGACAGTTTGTTTTTAGGTTTATACCATGCACCAGCAGCCAAAGGGGAGTGCAGTACCATGCACAGTAGTTACTACACCTACAGTAATCCAGAGCTCAGGAGCCAGCACTGTTCACTGCTGCAAGCAAAGCCCAACAACAGGGCAATCTGTACTGCTGGTTGCAAAATATTTGCTGTGGTATGAAAGCATTAAGACTTCAGTCAGTCAAAAGGGTTGTAGCATTCTAAGTGAATAATCTCTGCACAACTGAGCTGGTGGAATTCTAGAAGTGCCCATAAGGGTATCACTGTGCCTCCCCTTTAAAACACAATGCAAAAGCATTTTGTTGAACTTTGCTGCTGCCGTGAAGTACATTGAAGGACTGTAACAGTCTTTGGGCATGCAAAAACTCAGCCATGTGGTTTCCTTTGACAAATGCACTGCAACATTACAATTTACACATTCATATGAATAGCAATTGTGGCCAGATGGTGTGAAATGTTTAAATGCAAGTAGGTGACAAATTCGACGCCGGTTACAAATTAAAGCACCATTACACCCAAAAGCAAATCTATTGCAGCTTACTAAATGCTGCGCAATCTGGGGGAGAAATTCAATCACAATTTTTTTGTCCTAGAATAACGTTCACGATTCCCGCAGCGCAACATCTTTCACATACAAAGTTGGGCCAACTACCATTTTTTTAACTCATTAACAGCTTGCCAACCAGCCGCTGTCATACTGGGGCAGGTTGACTTGTTCCCACAAATCACTGTACCGGTACAGTGGGGAAGCCAATGCACATGGCTGGCAGAAACAATGTCCGCTGGGCACCTGCGATTGCTTTACAGAGTCAGAATGGGGATGTAAAGTAACAAATCCCCATTCTGACAGGGAAGTACAGAGTGATCGTCTGTTCCTAGTGATCGGGAACAGCAATATCTGTACTCGACAGTTCCCTCCCCAGAACCCATTCTCTTTCAGTTTTATTTTATACATCACTGACAGCTTCAAAAATATCACTGGTCCCAAAAAAAAAAAAAAAAAGCCGATCACTGCCATTACTAGTAAAAAATGCCACACATCTCCCCCTCCCATTTTGTAGATGCTATAACTTTTGCGCAAATCTATAGGCTTATTGCGATTTTTATAATAAAAAAAAAAGTACGTATTGTACATTTTTTTTTTTTGATATTGATATTGGACTAAACTGATGAAATTTTAAATTTTTCGATATAGCAAAAAGTAATGGTTTTCGAAATGGTTGGTCTTGTTTAACCACTTGAGGCTGGGTTCACACTACTTTCATCCTACTTTGCTCTGCTACATTGGTCCTACATCCATCCTACTTTCATGAACAGGATACTACTTTGGTCCGACTTCAATGATATTCAATGGACTGAAGTAGGATCAATGTAGGACCAAAAGTAGTACAGGGAGCATTTTCAAAGTCGGACCGACTTGTGTAGGACGCTACAAGACGCTCTCATAGGGAAACATTGAACACAGAGCAAAAATTAGGCAGCTAAATGCCCAGGCCAGGTTTTGCGATTCGGCACTGCGTTGCTTTAACAGACAATTGCGCGGTCGTGCGACGTGGCTCCCAAACAAAATTGACATCTTTTTTTTCCCCACAAATAGAGCTTTTTGGGGGTATTTGATCACCTCTGCAGTTTTTATTTTTTGTGCTATAAACAAAAATAGAGCGACAATTTTGAAAAATGCAATATTTTTTACTTTTTGCTATAATAAATATCCCCCAAAAATATATATAAAAACATTTCAGTTTAGGCCGATACGTATTCTACCTATTTTTGGTAAAAAAAAAAAAAAAAAAAACGCAATAAGCGTTTATTGATTGTTTGCGCAAAATTTATAGCGTTTACAAAAAAGGGGATAGTTTTATTTATTTTTTTACTACTAATGGCGGCGATCAGCGATTTTTTTTGTGACTGCGACATTATGGCGGACACTTCGGACAATTTTGACACATTTTTGGGACCATTGTCATTTTCACAGCAAAAAATGAATTGAAATTGCAATGTTTATTGTGAAAATGACAGTTGCAGTTTGGGAGTTAACCACAGGGGGCGCTGAAGGAGTTAGGGTTCACCTAGTGTGTGTTTACAATTGTAGGGGGTGTGGCTGTAGGTCTGACGTTATCGATCGAGTCTCCCTATAAAAGGGATCACTCGATCGATGCAGCCGCCAGTGAAGCACGGGGAAGCCGTGTTTACATACGGCTCTCCCCGTTCTTCAGCTCCTGGGAGCGAGGGGGCGGCTAGAAACTAATAGCCGCGCCCTCGTCCCAGATCGCTCCCAGCGGGTTTCCGACCGCCACATTTCCCGGGGGGTCCCGATTGGACCCCCGACAAGGCGGGTACGTACATGTACGCCCATATGCCTGTACGTGCCATTCTGTGGACGTACATATACATGCCGCGGTTGTTAAGCGCAAACAGCAGAGGTGATCAAATACCACCAAAAGAAAGCTCCATTTGTGGGGGAAAAGTAAATTTTGTATGGGTACAGTGTTGTAAGACCCCGCAATAGTCAGTTAAAGCGACGCAGTGCTGTATTGCAAAGTGGCCTGAACATTAAGGCCCCTTTCACACGGGGCGGATCAGTAATGATCGGCCTCTGTATGTCCGTAAGCTCAGCGCGGATCGCTCCCGTTGATCCCCGCTGAGCTGTCGGATGACAGGGCGGTTTCCGCACACTGCAGGGACCGCCCTGTCTTTTCTCCGCTCTCCTTTATGGGGGGGGGGGGGGGGGAATTGGATGAACACGGACCGTATGCCTGTTCATACGATCTGCAGACGTAAGAAAAAAAATAGGATCTTCTTCAGTCTGCAAAATCAGATGTTTGCGGAGGCGGACGATTACGGGTGTCAGCGATGGGGACCAAGGTAAGTCCCTTATTCATCCGCAAACGGATGGGTGAAAAAGCGAACATACGGTCCGCATGTGTGAAAGGGGCCTAAGGGTGAAAATCTTCCAGGGCTGAAGTGGTTAAAGTATTTTTTTCCCCCCAAAAATTGCATTTGAGACCGCTGCGCAAATACCGCGACAAAATATTGCAACCACTATTTTATTCTTTAGGGTCTCTGCTGAAATTTTTTTTTTAATTTTCTAGCAAAAAATGATTTCAACTTGAAGCCAACAAGTGACAGAAAAAGGTTTAATCCAAGTGGTTAAATGTCCCTCGTTTACAGACCAAAGTTCATTCCTTTGATCTAAACAAAATGTTACAATGGTTTATAGTTCAGCAGCTAAGGAATGTTGTGAAACTTGGCATACTGCCTGTTTTTTTACAGCTGTCGGCTGGAGCAGAGAACTCTGCATAGAATTGGGAAATAAGAGTTAAGATTGCAAGGTGGAAAGAATTGCGACTGATCTTTAATGATCTTGCAGCTCCGCAGCTTACCAATTCTTGGATGCGATTGGCGCATTTTTAGAATTCCATTTTCAGCTGGCCATTAAGTGTTTTTCAAAAGAAAACATTTAGGCTTCATTTCCACTGGCGTTTTTACAGCCACTGTTAGGCTTTTTTACAGCTTAAAAAACGCCTGTCCATGTTTATTTTGTAAAAAAAAAAAAAAAAATTGTGAGCTGCAGCTTTAAAAATGCAGCGGTCGCGTTTGAGCGTTTTTGCGCGTTTAACGTCTGGCGTTTTTACAGCTCTACTCTGGAGCTTCAGAACGCCCTGGTCCTGCGTTTTTTTTACAGCTCAAAAACGTCTATGTGGGCATGATGCCATAGAACAACATGGACAGGCGTTTTTAAGCTGTAAAAAACGCTCAGAAAAGTGGCTGTAAAAACGCCAGTGGAAATGAAGCCTTAGCACTGGTAGGGGTGCTTACAATGATCGGCTTCTAACATGTAATGTAGCCGCCACATCTGAATGGCAAGCTACATTACATTTTTGGTTTAGTACCACTTTAAGCTGTGCTATATAGTTTAACATGCATCCAACATCACAGCTGCAAACACTTGGGGGGGGGGGGTGATAAGCCCCATCACTAGGTGGTGGATCAGAGAGGCTGCAAGGCACATGCAATATGTCCCCAAAAGAGTGCAAGTTAGGGTACTGAAACCTTCCTAGCACATGGTTGGACTGCCCCCCCCCCCCGAGAAAGAAATGTGGCATGTTTGCAGCCCTTTACAAATCCTCAAATACTGGTTACTTAGTATTTAAAGCAGGGTAGATGTGATTTAAAGTGGAGTTTCCATCCCAAAAAAAATCTTTGTGCTCATTGGACCTAAAAAAGAAAAAAAATATGTTTTACTCATCTGGAAATGCCTGTTGCTATGCGGTCCCACGAAACCTGCCTTTGGAATCACCTAGGATCCTGACATCTGCCTCTAATGCTCCTGGGAAATGTGTCATCATTTCCCAGGATGCAGTGCGCTACCCAATTATCACTTCCCATCCAAGTCTTCCAGGAAGTGCTTGTGGGCTTCACAATGCCCACAAGTAAAATGACAACAGTGTGGACATAGTTTTATAAACTTTTTTGAATAACTATGCGGAGCGGAGGATTGTAAAATAGTAAGTGACCGGATTTATATTATAAAAAAAACGCAGGATGAAAGGACATACATTTAAAGAATGCCAATTGTTGTTGGAACCCCAATTTAAATCATAATTCTTAAAAAGCAACCGTCATCTCATGTCCCACAGCAGCTCCTCCAACCTGCCATTAACTCACTGATTTTCCCATTCACTTTCATGGCGAGGGATGTGGCAGCAGATGCCCACCAACAGGTGCTGCCATGATGATCTGAAATGACAGGTGCTCTTTAAATGCAAGGACTCATTCTTGCTGGTAGTTAGAATCTTTAATATTGGCACACAAAATGAAGGTTTCCCATTAAGAATAATCTGTCAGGATAGTAAAACAGCGATATCAGAACCAATTCAATCAAACAGTTTGCAGTGTACATAGAAGTGCAAAACAATGGGATAACAAAGGAACATTAATGAACACTCATTGTTATTGTGAAATTGTGTGAATTAAGGCAGTGCATGTTATCTTAGCTTGAAGAGCCTGGATTCATTGAATGAGTTTACAAAAAAAAAAAGTTCACACACCGATTTAAAGTGAAGTTTATTTTTTTCTCTAAAAATAACAGTTATGCTTTCCTGCTTCTTGGGTTCCTCTTTGGTGCTCCTGACCCCCTTCCTCCTGCTGAGTGCCCCCACAGCAAGCAGCTTCCTATGGGGCACCCAAGCAGTGCTGCAGCTCTGTGTGTCCATTCAGACACTGAGCAGCAGTTCGGCCCTACCCTCTCCCGATTTGCTAACTGACTTAACAGCAGGAGCCAATGGTGCTGCTGTGTCTCAGCCAATCAGGGAGTTAACAGCTGAGGCACTTGTGTACAATCACTGGATAGAGAGGGGGCTGAGATGAGTATTGGGGCTGCTACACAGGTTCCATTTGTAAACTCTTCAGTGAATTTAAAAGTAAAAAAAAAAAAAAAAAAAAAGTGTATACATAAAACATACCCAGGCATAACAAAAAAAGGCACACAAAAAGGTTGACAAAGTCAAAGTGACTAGAGGTAGACCGATATGGGTTTTTCTCTGGCCGATACCGATGCCGATATTTAGAAATCACGGCGGCCGATAGCAGATTTATGATGCCGATTTTTTTGGGCCGATATGTTAAGCCGATTTTTCAGGCGCTTTTGGGCTAAACAGTAAAGTTAGCCCATATTTATTTTTTTTCGACCAAAAGTTTTCATTACCTGATTTTGTGTAAATATATATATATTTACACAAAATCAGGTAATGAAAACTTTTGGTCGAAAAAAAATAAATATGGGCTAACTTTACTGTTTAGTTTTTTCTTTTTATTTGTTAAAGTATATTTTTTCCCCAAAAAATGTGTTTGAAAGACCGCTGCGCAAATACCGTGTAACATTAAATATTGCAGCAATCGCTATTTTATTTCCTAGGGTCTCTGCTAAAAAAAAATATATAATGTTTGGGGGTTCCAAGTAATTTTCTAGCAGAAAATACAGGATTTTTACTTGTAAGCAACAAATGTAAAAAAAAGATTTAGCCTTTAAATGGTTAAACTGAGAATTCTCCTACACGGAGTTCAGTTAATTGATAAGTAGCAACATTGTATATCTTTTCTCAAACTTGGCAGTCTGCCCAGGAGAGAGAGAGAGAAGTCTTCTCCGGGAAGCACTTGCATTGACTTGTATTGCAGAAGCTTTTTGCAAGTCGCGGTGCTGAACTTATCAATCGGCTTTTTTAAAGCACAAATCGGCCGATGCCGATTAATTTAAAAACGCCAAATATCGGCCGATATATCGGCCAACCGATATATCGGTCGACCTCTAAAAGTGACCACTCGGTTCTGCTGGCTAGCCTTAAAGAGTCACTAAGGGAAACAATTTTTTTTGCTGAAATGACTGTTTACAGGGTATAGAGACATAGTTAACCGATTCCTTTTAAAAATGATTAAAAATAGATTAAATTCAATCATATAATGTACCTGCAGTTTCACTTTCGTTTTTAAACTGGTTTCATGTTTCTGTGAAGTAAAGAGACCCACAGAACAAAAACAAACAAATCCAGGGCAGGGTTTTGTTTTTAAAATGAATCTGATTGGTTCTGAGGAGTTTTAGACACACAGCTTGGACCACAGTGAAAAGCTGCCATGAGATTTTTCATAAGGAGCCAGACAAGCAGGAAGTGTGGAGATCAGAGAAGGATTACAGCAACTTCAAAGCAAAAACAAACAATGAGGACATGAAACCAGGACTGCAGTAAGGTAAAGGAAGCTATTTAGCTTAAAAAATATATTTCCTTTAGTGATCCTTTAAGTAGGATTCAGGAGAAATACCCACATTACAATGCAATAACTTACAGTATCTCACAAAAGTGAGTACACCCCTCACATTTTTGTAAATATTTTATTATAGCTTCTCATGTGAAGACACTGATAAAGAAATTACACATTGCTATAAAGTAGTGATTGTACAGCTTGTATAACAGTGTAAATTTGCCATCCCCTGAAAACAGCCATCAATGTCTAAACCACTGGCAACGAGCGAGTACACCTCCAAATGAAAATATCCAAATTGGGTCCAATTGGCCATTTTTCCTCCCTGGTGTCATGAGCTCTTGTAACACTACACCAATGAGTCACAGGTGTGAATGGGCAGCAGGAGTTAATTTGTTGTCACTGCTGTCATACTGGTCACTGGAAGTCCAACATGGCACCTCATAGCAAAGAAATGAGGATCAGGAAAAAGAATTGTTGCCAAGGTGGATGATTTGGATTCAAAATGTATCAATTTTAATAAAATGCTTTGAGTAAAAAAGACCCTGAAAGTGAGCTGCAGCGCAGTTGCCAAGACCATACAGCAGTTGGGTTCCACTCAGAAAAGACACACACACCACACACACACACACACCACACACACACACACACACACACCACACACTTGTTTGCAAGACTCATCCCAGAAGGAAGCCTCTAAAAATGCACAAGCCCACAGTTTGCTGAAGACAAGCAGACCAAGGACATGGATTACTGGAACCATGTCCTGTGGTCTGATGAGACCAAGATCAACAAATTTGGTTCAGATGGTGTCAAGCGTGTGTGGCAGCAACCAGGTGAGAATTACGAAGACAAGTGTCTTGCCTACAGTCAGTCAATCTCCTACCCTAAAGAAGCTGTACCTCTCCCCTGTCATCTAATAAGTTTAGGTTGTCCCTCTGGGATCTTCACTAGCTACCAAGGCAGCCGCAGTTGAAGAGGGGGGGGTGTGGCTGCCTCCTCCACTCCTCCCACAGACTCCTTTACTCAGGTTGATCTGGCAGCTGAAGGAAAAAAGGGGAGGAGTGTACACAGCAGCCCAGAAGTCTTCATCACTATCCCTAGCTATATCACCCTAACCTTCCACTATACTGCTTTAACCAACCACTATATTGCCCCATTCTGCCACTATACAAAACTGCCACTATACTGCTTTAAACTGCCACTATCCAAACCTGCCACTATATTGCCCCAGCCTGCCACTATCCTAACCTGCCACTACCGTGTTTCCCCGAAAATAAGACCGGTCTTCTATTAATTCTGGCTACAAAAAACACTAGGGCTTATTTTCAGGGGATGTCTTATTTATGGTACTGTATGTACAAAAAAGTTTCTCCCCCTGTCAGCTCTGGAGTCAGCATTGTGAAATTCTGTAATCCCAAAAATAAACCTTTGTTTAAAGACCTCATAAAATGATGTAATCCGTTCTGTAAAAAGATTATATCATGTGCAGTGTGTCTCCTTGTGTAACATTATTGTGGAAAATACCTTATTTACGGTGCCGCCAAGATCCCCAATGACGTCAGCCCCACTCTGAGTACTGCAGTGGGTAGGGGCTTAAAGTTTTATTGAAAAAAAAAAAAAAAGCTGACAGCCGGGAAGAGAGGAAAAGAGCTCCGGCGGGTCACGTGAGCGCCCAGCAGTGCTGTAAATAAGGTATTTTCCACAATACAGTTACAAAAGGGAGACACACTGCACATTATATAATCTTTTTACAGAACGGATTACATGTTTTTACAAGGACTTTAACTAGGGCTTATTTTTGGGGTAGGGCTTATATTGCAGCCATCCCAGAAACTCACACTAGGTCTTATTGTCGGGGTAGGGCTTATTTTATGAGAAACAGGGTATACTGCCCTAGCCTGCCACTATACTGCCCTAACCAGCCACTAAACTGCTGTAGCCAACCACTATACTGCTGTAGCCAACCAATATGTGACTGTCACAAAGCCGAGCAGACCGCAGCTGCCTCCCCCTCTGTGTATACTACAAGTGCAGTGCACGGCGCACAGCACTTGTAGTATACACAGAGGTGGGGGAGGCGGCTGCGGTCTGCTCGGCTGTGTGACAGTCACAGCCGAGATTTGTCAGAGCCGCGGCTGGGTCCTGGGTGTGATGACGGACCTCCCCCCCCCCCCCTGCAAAGCCAGGCTTCAGCCTGTGTGTCACTGCCTCCCTGTCACCGCCATGCTGCCTGCTGGTCATCTGAGCAGCCGAGGTGCACAACATTACAGGTCTGAAGTGGGGGGTCTTAAAAAAGTGGTATCAGGACAACCCTAGTGGTAAGAGTGTCAGTCTGGGGCTGCATGAGTGCTGCCAGCACTGGAGAGATACAGTTCATTGAGGGAACCATGAATGCCAACATGTACTGTGACATACTGAAGCAGCATGATCACCCACTCCAGAGACTGGGCCACAGGGCAGTATTCCAACATAACCGCAAACACCTTTTAAACCACTGACTTGCTACAGAAGCTGAGGGGAAAGATGATGGACTGGTCAAGAACGTCTCCAGACCTAAACCCTATTGATCTGTGGGGCATCCTCAAAACAGGGGGAAGGGCGCAAGGCAGATAAGAAAATCATAGTAACCATGAGAAACTTTCAGGAATATTTTCTTGAAAATCTTTATACTAAACCATTATTGAATTGATTCAAACTCACTGCAGAGCAGACCAAGAAATGAGCGATCAGGTCATGGGATCAGAGTTGGTCTACAAGCTGACATGGGACAGCTGCAACATTGCACAGATGCTGCAGCATGGAGGAGTGTGTTTATTTTTTAAAGGTAAACAGGATTTAAAAGGGGTTGTAAAGGTTCCTCCCCACATCAGCCAACGCCCCTCATGGGAAGCTCTCCCCAAGAGGGTTAGCTTGCAGGCACGCTCCCGTGATACCGATGGCGGCTATAGCCGCCGACACTCAGCCCCACCCCAGGCATGCCATGTCATTGGTTTGATAGCGGAGCTGCCATCAATCATTTAATGAATGAGCCGAGAAGAGGCGAAAAGCCTGGTTGAGAAGCCTGCTCGTTCACGACGCAGTACTTTCAAGGGCTCAGGCATGTAAAACTGGAGGCTGGAAAACAGATGTTTTTCACCTTAATGAATAGACTGAATGAAGGTGAAACACATGACCCTTTACAACCCCTTTAATACTATAAGGTTACTGCAAGGAGGCCAAATCCAACCAGATGCCTGGGGAAAGGTGACCGCACAGACCAGGAGCCAGTTAACACCCTTCCATTACCAAAGTCCTTGTCTCGACACCCAATACTAAAGCTAAACCAGGGTTTGACAAATTTGCTTGGAATCTAGGAGCCAGCTAAAAAAGTTAGGAGCCAGAAAACGCACCCTGTCCCGACGAGCTTGCGCGCAGAAGCGAACACATACGTGAGCAGCGCCTGCATATGTAAACGGTGTTCAAACCACACCTGAGGTATCGCTGTGATTGGTAGAGCATGAGCAATAATTCTAGCCCTAGACCTCCTCTAACTCAAAACATGCAACCTGTAGATTTTTTTAAACGTCGCCTATGAAAATTTAAAAGGGTAAAAGTTTGTCAGCATTCCACGAGCGGACGCAATTTTGAAGCGCGACATGTTGGGTATGAATTTACTCGGCGTAACATTATCTTTCATATTAAAAAAAATGGGGATAACTTTACGGTTTTATTTTTTAATTAAAAAAATATTTTTTTTACCAAAAAAGTGCGCTTGCAAGACCGCTGCGCAAATACAGCGTGACATAAAGTATTGCAACGATCGCCATTTTATTCTCTAGGGTTTTAGGATAAAAAATATATATAATGTTTGGGGGGTTCTAATTAGAGGGAAGGAGATGGTAGCGAAAAATAGCAAAAAAATTACATTAGAATTGCTGTTTAACTTGTAATGCTTAACTTGTAATACCAACGGCTCACCAGATGGCGCCAGCTCACCTTTTTTTGCCCACCTTCCAAGCCAAGTCGCCAGGATGCTATTTCTAGTCGCCATGGCGACCGGGATTTGTCGAGCCCTGAGCTAAACTGTTATGGTCTCAAGTACAAGAGACATGTGCAAGTGTGTTGAGTATAGCCTCATATAAGCAAAGCAGTTAATTTTAAATGTACCATCAGCCGAATTACTATAAAAACAAAATGCTGACCCTATAACATCCCCCCCCCCCCCAGAAGTTCATGGACTATCGGTACTTAATAACAAAATTATATATATATATATATATATATATATATATATATATATATATATATATATATATATATATATATATATATATATATATATATATATATATATATATATATATATATATATAAAAAAAGGAGAATTTATTACATATAAAATTTACAATACATGGTTGAAAGTTGAAAAAACAGAAACTCAGGGTGGCCCCAGAAGATCTCTGTATTACAAACAGACTGGTCTATGCCTCGACTAGTTTCGCAGTGGAACCGCTTCTTCAAGAGAACCAATCTATAAAGCAAACAGTACAATTTCAAAAACCACGATAAAATAGCCAATATTACAACATAAAAGGAAAAATACTACAAGGAATTGATAGACAGGGGGATGTAGTGGCGCTTGCAAATACTAAAAACCGACAATAATTTAAAACAATAAAATATTCTAAACAATGATTCCTAAAGTATGAGAGTGAGTCCGTCCTCTACTGGGGTAAAATTGTGTTCCACTCGAGGTCTATGCCCAAAGAATACCATCCAACATCAATAATTAGATGTGGAAGGAACTGCGAGTGAATAAATAATGAAATCCAATGGATAAGTGCCTAACTGGCCGCACAGTGTACATGGGATAATAATCCTTTTTTTTAAAATATGTGTCATAAATCCTTAAAGTGCTTGATAAAAAACAAGTGCAAAGTGCTAATAAATAAAACAATAATAGCAGTGAATGAAAGCTCCAGCTCTCCTGGAAAGTGGTTAATTACTAATTAGCAAACACATGCAGGAAAAAGCAACAACTGAAAAGAAGTCCAAAAATGCAAGTGTCCTAAAACCTAAACGGTTCAATCATAAAACTGTTTTTCTGTGCGATGAAAAAAATATAATATAATAAATAAAAAAATAATAAATAGTCCAAAAACAGATAGTGAATAAAACTATATCCAGTGCACAATCAAGTGATAATGATAATATTAAAAATAAAGTCCAAAGTGCAAAGTGCATCTGTGCTCCATTCAACAAATCAGATGATCAGTGGTTAATTCAGTGAAGACTTTTTACATTGTGCTCATTCAGTGAAGACTTGTTACATTGTGCTCATATGTCTGAATCAAACCAGCCCGATTTTCCTCAGTGTGGGGATTATTTTTACCAGCCTCTTACCTTCCTGAGGCTTTTACCAAGCCTGTAACAGGAGCTGCTCTGCAGTCATAGATAAAATCCAGGATCCAAAAACGGCTCACACTCCTCCCCATTCAGGCTCTCAAAAAGAAACACAGGAATGCCTCCATAGCATAAAACCACAGGATATCAGTTTAATAAAGAAAAACGAATACACTCACAAACATTGCTGTGTTAAACAGCGTTTGTACAATCGAGTGTCACCGCTCTGCGGCCGCAAAGCACGCGACTTCACCAGCAAGCCCTCTGTGTCCTCCTCACGCGCATCGCGACAGCCCTACGTCGCTTAATCATAGGATCCTATGATTAAGCGACGTAGGGCTGTCGCGATACGCGTGAGGAGGACACAGAGGGCTTGCTGGTGAAGTCACCTGCTTTGCGGCCGCAGAGCGGTGACACTCGATTGTACACACGCTGTTTAACACAGCAATGTTTGTGAGTATTCGTTTTTCTTTATTAAACTGATATCCTGTGGTTTTATGCTATGGAGGCATTCCTGTGTTTCTTTTTGAGAGCCTGAATGGGGAGGAGTGTGAGCCGTTTTTGGATCCTGGATTTTATCTATGTGACTGCAGAGCAGCTCCTGTTACAGGCTTGGTAAAAATAATCCCCACACTGAGGAAAATCGGGCTGGTTTGATTCACAGACATATGAGCACAATGTAACAAGTCTTCACTGAATGAGCACAATGTAACAAGTCTTCACTGAATGAGCACAATGTAACAAGTCTTCACTGAATGAGCACAATGTAACAAGTCTTCACTGAATTAACCACTGATCATCTGAATTGTTGAATGGAGCACATATGCACTTTGTACTTTGTACTTTATTTTTAATATTATCATTATCACTTGATTGTGCACTGGATATAGTTTTATTCACTATCACTAATCCTGCAGTGATATTGTACTGTTTTTGGACTATTTATGATTTTTTTATTTTTTATTTATTATTATATTTTTTTCATCGCACAGAAAAACAACAGTTTTATGATTGAACCATTTAGGTTTTTAGGACACTTGCATTTTTGGACTTCGTTTCAGTTGTTGCTTTTTCCTGCATGTGTTTGCTAATTAGTAATTAACCACTTTCCAGGAGAGCTGGAGCTTTCATTCACTGCTATTATTTATTAGCACTTTGCACTTGTTTTTTATCAAGCACTTTAAGGATTTATGACACATTTTTAAAAAAAGGATTATTATCCCATGTACACCGTGCGGCCAGTTAAGCACTTTTATCCATTGGATTTCATTATTTATTCACTCGCAGTTCCTTCCACATCTAATTATTGATGTTGGATATTATTCTTTGGGCATAGACCTCGAGTGGAACACAATTTTACCCCAGTAGAGGACGGATTCACTCTCATACTTTAGGAATCATTGTTTAGATTTTATTGTTTTAAATTGTCGGTTTTTAGTATTTGCAAGCGCCACTACATCCCCCTGTCTATCATATGCTGTCAGTGCGTGAGCACTATTAGTTGTGGCTGCTGCTTGATTGTAACTTTTAATTTATTTGTACCACTATATTTTTTCCCGGGTTAGGCTGGTTTGCGCATTAGTTCCCCCCTTGTTTTTTACTACAAGGAATTGGCCACCCCCAACATTGGGTAAGCCATGTGCGGCATCAGACCAACCGAGCAAATAACCCCCTGTGGCAGACAAGGGATAATACGGAAGTCTCTAGGTAAAGGCATATAGGCAAGAGGTCGAATGGTGGAAAAAGGCATACTTGCTCCACTGTGCAGCTCATTTTGCACAGTGTGGCCCAGCACACCGTTTTCTGGGGTCGCCCAGCAGCTCTTAGCTCCCCCCCCCCCTATCGGGAAGAACTCTCCCAAGGGGGTTACCTTGCATGCACACTCCAAGTCCTGCATTCAGTGTCCATAGCTGCTGAACACAGGACTTGGCCCCGCCGCCTGCACCATTGGATTTGATTGACAGCAGAGGGAGACAATGGCTGCGCTGCCATCAATCCATCCAATGAAGTGCAGAGAACCCCAGACAAAGATACAGTGCGTGCAACAGGACTTTCCAGTGCTTAGGCAAGAAAAACGGCGGGCTGGGGGGCCAGTAATAGACGTTTCACTTTAATGCATAGGATGCAGTAAAAAAAGTGGAGTTTGCATCCCGAAATAATTCTCATTATTGTGCTCATTAGACCTAAAAAAGTAAAAAAAAAAAAAAACATTTTTACTCATCTGGAAATGCCTGTTGCTATGCAGTCCCACGAAATCTGCCTTTGAAACCACCTAGGATTCTGACATCTCCCTCTAATGCTCCTGGAAAATGTGTGTCATTTCCCAGGATGCAGTGCGCTGTCCAATTATCACTCCCCATCCAAGACTTCCAGGAAGTAAGTGCTTGTAGGCTTCACAATGCCCACAAGCAAAATGACAACGGTGTAGATATAGTTTTAACTATCTTTTTTGAATATCTATGCAGATCGGCGGCGGATTGTGAAATAGTAAGTGACCAGATTTATATTATTAAAACGCAGGATGAAAGAACATGCATTTAAAAAATGCCAATTGTGGTTGGAACTCCGCTTTAAGGTGAAAAACAGTTGGGTTTACAACCCCTTTAAGCTATGAAAATGCACTGAAATTTAATATATGCATCTTAAAAAGACACGTTGCACAGAAAGTGGCAAACCTACAGCTCTTATGCATCCATCAAAATGCTGGCCATGAGACACCACATTAAAGTGTTACTAAAACTCATTCACTATATCTGGTCTCCCACAGTAAAAACATGGAAATACATCTTAGTAAATATAAATGGCTACATATCTTGTCAGCAAGATATAGCAGTCTTATGACTTCCATCAGTGCTCAGCCAAGAACTGGTTAAAGTGGCATTCCACCCAAAAGTGGAACTTCTGCTTTAAGCACTCCTCACCCACTGACATGCCACATTTGGCATGTTTTTTTGGGGGGGTGCGTCCTTTTTAGTGGGACTTCCTGTCCCACTTCCTCCTTCCTGTCCTTGGCCGCCTAGAAAACTCCTCTTGCCCTAGGCTGCCCCTCCCTGCCAGCAATCTTCTGCGACACAACACAGGTCCCAGAAGATTAACTGGCAGAGCGCAGCGCAATTTACACATGCGATGGGTGTGCCTGGCCATGAGGACACAAGCGGTCATGGTGTCCAGGCAAGATATGACAGCGCCAAGGAGGGGTGGTGGGCATTTATTAAAAGTCAGCAGCTATGCTTTTTGGAGCAGCTGACTTAACTAAAAACAGTTGGAACTTGGCTTTACAGCTTGTAGGAGTTTTCTGACTGTTCTAAAAGACTGCAAGAGCCCAGACTGTCTGGATAGTGTCGATTGGCCCTGTGCTGATGGTATGCACTACCAAGAAAAAACCTCTAGCAATACACACCAAACGTGCAGCCTGACTCCAAAGGCTGTGTCATCAGGAAATCAGTGGAAGGAAGGGAGGATCCAAGCATACAGAATCAAACAGCCTTTTTAACACAATGTGGAGGGTTAACCCCTTAGGTTCCAAAGTATAACAAGCATGCTTTACTGCATATAGAGACTGATTTTACTGTTGTGAGTTTAGTAACTAAGCCAAAAGATAAAAGGTTTTTACTTCCATTAACACTTTGTGGAATCTAAAAATGGAAATTACTTTTGCCATTTAGGACTCAGATGGGCGTTAACACCCGCTCTGCATGCAGGCTGCTTGTTATTGCACAAGAATTCGCCTAAAGCTGCGCACAGGCAACTATGGAGGTATATGCACTGATCTGAACATACTACCTGCATTCAAATACAATGTTAAGATGCGGCCGTGTGTGCAGCCACTGCACCAAGTCCAACTCTATAGGCTGTCTGCACGCAGCTTGGGGCGGATGCAGGCACAACAGACGCGGCCTGTGCACAAAGGGGTGTTAATGGCCACCTAGGGGGAGCTGAAACTACTACTCGATTATGAAATCAATCGATTACAATTTTCATAATCGATTAATCGGCCAGTAACAATGGTATTAAAAACAAAAAAGCAAATCACTACTGTAAATATTACTTTCACTGTCCCACAGTAAAAAAATTAACCCCTTACAGTAACGATTTGCTCTTTGTACATTTGTTTTTTTTAACCCCATTATGTTACAAAACATCTCAGGCCTGGGTTTACACCTGTTTTTTGGTGCTTTTTGCAGAAACTGTAGTTTACATTTACATGTTTTCCTATGGGACATGTTCACATAGTGTATTCGCGTATCTGGAAAGGGCAAGGACTTTTTAAAGCAAAATGGTGCTATTTCTATTTTTTTTGGTTCAATATACTTCAATAGAGAACCTTTTTTTTTAAGGCTTTTATCCGATCTAAACAATAATCGGCCAACTAATCGTTAGTTGCAGCCCTATGGCCACCCAAAGAAATCCTTAAACTCAAATTCACAAACTACTCTTAAATATTTATTGATCTCAGGTAGAAGGCAACATAACCTATAGGAAACCTCAATAAAAGCCCTATCATGGTCCACTGTGTGGTTAAAGCCACCCAGCAATAAGATTCCTCTAGAAACACATTAAAAAGTAATTGGGATGAGAAAAACTATTTTATTGATGGGAGGGCAATTGGTTGATAGGACAAACCCAGAGACCACAAAATTCTTCAACAGCTACGGAATTAGAGAGCTTCAGAATCTGTACTGCTGACCGCCACACCCATCTCACCATTATGTGATCTACAACCACAATGCCATGACGGATCAGTAGACAAAAACCACACAAGATATTGCAAGTCTTACTACCGTTCATTCTATAGATCACAGGACTTCAGAAATCCTGGCCATATGGGGTGGTCAGGGTTTACCACATTTAGGTACAAGACAAAGCAACAATCAAGTGAACTGATTCTGACTGTCTGCTAGAAGCTGCTGCATCTTGTACACAGCCCTCCCTTCCCACTACTAAGGTGCCCATAGGACAATATTGCCTGACCAGCTAATTACAGGGGGAAATTCATTCTCACCTGGTCACAATTATTTCCAAAAACAGCTTTTATATAGAATTAGATGGTAGTTACAATATCCATTTACAACGCCCACTAAACAAAAACTGAAATGTCAAGTCAGACACATGCACCTGAAACCTAAAAAAGGGGGGGGGGTTCTAATTACACCACCAAGATTGTAACATGGTACAAATACACAATTTCATACCAGAGACAATAGGCTCCATTCACACAGATGACATTTTTAGTCATGTGAACCATTTTTAAAATCTTATTGGCCTCACCTAGAAAGCAGCAGCACTTTCCTAAAGATAAACACTCCTTAGCCTGGTATTTTGTCTTGAGAATTGGGTCAATAACAGGTTGCCAGCGGCTAGTCCCCCCAACAATTATGAGGTGATCACTGCTGGACACACCTTGCTGCTACAATTTGCCCCAAACACTGGTGTGAATGTAGCCTTAGGTGTGGCCATCCAGCAAGATGAGATCTCTGCTATATATCTAAATGGTAAAACATTTCCCCACCCATCCCCAGAGAGTCACTGAACTAGAGCAGCCATTCTCAACCGTTTTGCCTCACTTGAAATACTAGGCAGGTCTTGCTAAAAACCAATTTAGGGGGGGGGGGTATGTGGGAACCCCCAGCACCTCTGGATGAGAATAGCTCAAGTACAGTCAGCAGAAGCATCAGCCAGCACTGACAGCCAGCCACAGCCCATCCAAATGCTAGACATAGGGAAGAAAGCAACACCGCCCCCTCGTGTGCAAGTGAGAGAATCAGTCTGAAGTACTGGTACCGCTAATCGGCTATAACACGTCTATCAATCAATACATCGGCTGATTAATACTGAAGAGCGGGAAGGGATCAGATAATCACTAATGCCAGCCAAGATCCCTTGCTGCTGATGTGCCATATCGCGGAAGCAGTGCGGGTGATGTGATGACGGTCACACCCATTGATCCATCCATGGATCGATCAATATGTAGGACTGACCTGTCTATCGGTGACACCTTCTCCTAGTTCCTCCACGATACCGGAGCACTCCATCCCCAGAGAGACAGGCAGGGATGGCAGGCGATCGTATACTCCTTGTCTGGCCATTAGGTCGGCGAAGTTGAGTCCGCAGGCTCGGACCCGGATCAGCACCTCCCCGGCTTTGGGTTTGGGGGTGCCCTTCTTATTCTGCAGCTTCACCTTATCATAGCCGCCATGTCCGCTCAGCACCAGAGATTTGTAGGTGACTTCAGGCTGCGGAGGAGCCGCCGCCTCTTCCACGCTCTCTGCCACCTCCACTGCTGCCTCCTCAGCTGGCTTCTGCTCCTCTGTCGTCTTTTTCTTGGGCTCGGCGGCCTGGCTCTCCTCTTTAGACGGCGGCTGCTCTTCGGACTTAGGAGCCTGGGCGGGGACCGCTTCTTCGCTGGCAGACATGGCTGACAGCAGAGGGGGTTCGCTGTGTTACCACAAGAGACAGGCAGAGTACTGAACCGAAGGCGGGGAGTGTCTGGGTTCTCAGCTGAGACAAGAAGAGGAGGAGCGCACTCACTGCTTTTATACCGCCCGCTTAAAGAGCCCTGAGACTCATTGGCTAGAAGGCCAACCACTAGAAAGGAGAGTGGGGGGGGGCCCTAGTGTACATAGTGGAGGCTTCACACACTTCGAGGATGACAGGGCTCATTCACACCGTGTCCATTGCTGGCTTTATTTAAATGAGCATAGAAACAGTGGGGTCACTAGGCAGGTGCGGGACGCACCCGGGTAACACCCGTGGGTTGCGGCACCACTAACCCCGCCCGCTGCCCTGATTAGCTCTGCAGCTCGCGCTGTGGCTGTGTTCCTCCGCGGAGCGGAGGAGGAGGAGCCTGCGATCGAGGGACACGCACCGCTGTGTGTAATGTGTATCTGACCGCTCTGTACTAAGGGGGGTCTGCACTGAGGTGGGGTGTCACTGTCTACTGCTGGGTGGTGTCTGTACTGAGGTCGGTCTGCACTGAGGGGGGTGTCTATTGCTTGGGGGTCTGCACTGAGGGGGGTGTCTACTGATGGGGGTCTGCACTAAGGGGGTGTTTACTGCTGGGGGGTCTGCACTGAGGTGGGTGTCTGTACTGTTGGGGGGTCTGCACTGGGAGTTGTGTCTACTGCTGCGAGGGTCTGCACTATAGGGGTGTCTGCACTGAGGGGGGGGTGTCTACTGCTGGGGGGTAATGGAGGGGGGAGTCTACTACTGGGGGGTCTGCACTGAGGGGGGTGTCTACTGCTTGCGGGTCTGCACTGAGGGGGGTGTCTACTGCTGATGGGTCTGCAATGAGGGGGGTGTCTACTGCTAGGGGGTCTGCACTAAGGAGGTGTCTACTGCTGGGGGGTCTGCACTGAGGGGTGTGTCTGCACTGGGAGGGGTGTCTGTACTAAGGTGGGGGGTCTGCACTGAGGGGGGTGTCTAATTCTGGGGGGTCTGCACTGAGGGGGGGGTGTCTACTGCTGGAGGGTCTGCACTGAGGGGGGTGTCTACTGCTGCGGGGGTCTGCACTATGGGGGGTGTCTACTGCTGCAGGGGTCTGCACTACGGGGGTGTCTACTGCTGGGGGGTCTGCACTGAGGGGGTGTCTACTGCTGCGGGGTCTGAACTGAGGGGGGTCTGCACTGAGAAGGGTGTCTACTGCTGGGGGGTCTGCACTGAGGTGGGTGTCTGTACTGTTGGGGGTCTGCACTGGGAGGGGTGTCTACTGCTGCGGGGGTCTGCACTATGGGGGTGTCTACTGCTGCAGGGGTCTGCACTACGGGGGATGTCTATTGCTGGGGGGTCTGCACTGAGGGGGGTGTCTACTGCTGGGGGGTCTGTACTAAGGTGGGGTGTCTACTGCTGGGGGTCTGCACTGACAAGGGGTGTCTGTGCTGTTGTGGGGGTCTGCACTAAGGTGGGGTGTCTGCACTGAGGGGAGTGTCTAATGCTGGGGGCACTAAGGTGGGGTGTCAATTGTTGGGGGATCTGCACTGAGGGGGGGTGTCTGTACCATTGGGGGGTCTGCACTGAGGGAGGTGTCTACTGCTGGGGGGCTCTGCACTGAGGTGGGGGTGTCTACTGCTGGGGGGGTCTGCACTGAGGGGGGTGTCTACTGCTGGGGTGGTCTGCACTAAGGTGGGGGGTCTGCACTGAGGGGGGTGTCTGTACTGTTGGGGGGATTGCACTGAGGGGGGTGTCTACTGCTGGGGGTCTGCTGCACTGAAGTGAGGGGTGTCTGTTCTGCTGGGGGGGGTCTCCACTGAGGTGGGGGTGTCTGTACTGATGGAGGGGTCTGCACTGAGAGGAGGGGGGTCTGTACTGAGTAAGGGGATCTATACTGCAGGGAGGGGAATCTATACTGTGGGAGGAGGGTCTGCAGTTAGTGGAGGGGGTTCTGTACTGAGGAGGAACTATAGTTGGTGGGGGGGTGATACAATTTTTTTCCGCACCGGGTGACACCAACCCTAGTGACGCCACTGTGTAGAAAGCTTCCATAAGGCTTCATGTCCACTAACCTCCCATGCATAAAAAACACTGCAAAAACACATATAAACTTGGTACCGCGGTTTACATGCATCTTTGCCGCGTCTAGCGGTCTTTGGCCAAAACGTTCCTCTCGTGAACGCAGAAGAATCACGGTTGCTCCTAAAATTCCCAGAAACTCTGCTAACAGCCTATGTGTACATGGACACTTTGGCCCGGATTCACAAAGCACTTACACTGACGTAAATCACTTTATGCCGAAGTAGAGCAAATGTGCGCCCGGCGTATGTGTGCGCCAGACCCACAAACCAACATACGCCTAAAAACAGGCCATCCTACGCCAACGTATCTTGCACACGCTGGCGTAGCGTGGGCGCATATTTATGCTGGACGCATGTTGCTTCTCCCATTGATTAGGTATTCAAATGAGGGAAATACGGCGATTCACAAATGTACGTGCGCCCGGCGTTTTTTACACGTAAGTTGTTCGTCCGGCGTAAAGTTATTCCTCATAAAGCGGTGTAACTCAGCAACAGATGTGCACAGGCCAGCTGGAGAGCAGCTGCAGCAGCACCGTTACGGACGAGCTGAGCAACCACGCTTGCAGGACAACACATCTGTATGCCAACATGCCAGGGGCAGCCATGGTCATAGCACTACTGGGTCCACAGGCACGGAGGAGGGCACAGGAGAGGATATACCGAACGCGCATGAACGTCTTTGGCATGGGGAAATCAGAGGTGTATCGCATCTTCAGATTCAGCCCTGATGCCATCCTGGAATTAGCCACAGCCCTGCATGATGAAATCACCAGCCAGACAGAACGCTCACATGCAGTGCAGCCACTAGTCAAGGTACTGGCAACACTGCATTTCCTCGCCAGTGGATCTTTCCACCGTACAAGTGGAGTCGTGTCTGGGTTGTCACAATCCACCATGAGCAGATGTGTGCACCAGGTTGTCCCCGCAATCCTCACACGCATGTCCCACCACTTCATCAGACCCACCCATGAGCACCTGCGGCAGAAGGCAATGCAGGTTTTCTACAGAATTGCCGGATTCCCACGCACCGTGGGGGCCATTGATTGCACACATGTGGCACTACGCCCCCCTCGTGCCACAGAGCACTTATACCGAAATCGGAAGCAGTGGCATTCCATCGACGTACAGGTGATAGCCGATGCCCAATGCCTCATATGGTACGTCCGTGCAAAACACCCCGGGGGCAGCCACGACAGCTACATATTCCGTCAAAGCAACATCTCCACAGAATTCGAACAGAACGTGTACGGGGACAGCTGGCTGGTTGGTGAGTGACATGGGTGTCAGGCATGACTGTCCGATCCCATGATGCATACATCACGAGGGGCACATGTACGACTAACATCCTCTTGTCTTTTCCCTTCCAGGTGACTCGGCATATGCACTTGGGCCCCATCTCATGACTCCATACCGGAATCCCAAACCCAGAGGCGAGAGAAGACACAATGCTGCACACATACGCACCCATGCAGTGGTGGAGCGCACATTTGGCATCCTGAAGTCCCGTTTCCGATGCCTGGATAATTCCGGGGGGGGCCCTGTTGTATTCCCCAAACTTTGTGTGCCAGATCATCAGTGCATGTTGCATGCTGCACAACTACACCATGAGGAAGGGCCTGGAGATTGACATATGTGATGACCTGACCCCCGAGCCACACAGTCCCCCCCTGCCCGAGGCTACCCCGTCTGCTGAAGGAACAGCAGTCAGGAGTTGCCTCGTGGAACGTATCTTTGCACGTTAAACACACACATTCATCATGGAACACGGACAATGCACGCATGCACACCACTGTGGTCCCTAGCTCACACACACCACATCCACCTCACATTGGTTTAGCCCAAGTTCACTGCACGGGACTTGGGAGCAGCAACGCCACGCCAAGGCCCCAATGATGTTGCTGTCCTTTCATACCACATTCACACGGTCGTGGGGATAACCTCTCCCCGACGAACCAAGGTGACCCCTGCCAGCTGACATGCCTTGCTGGCAGAAAAGTCACACATACACACACTCACACACCAGTCACACGGTCGCAATGACCTCACCGGGCAAACCCTGCCCCTGCAAAACGGTGTCCAGTCACTAATTCTGCACTCCTCACTGTGTGCATGGTCCTGTGACATCCGTGGAAAAAAAAAAGGGCATCACGCCATTAACAGCCATGGCATGCCTTTACAGGTGCACGGCACCAAAAATAAAAGCTCAAACTCTGAGCTGCACTTGTCCTCAGGCCAGTCATTTGCCCTCTTGCGGGCCAGGCCTCGTGCCAAGGGTTCGGCTCCGGAGCTGTCGTGTTGACGACTCGGGTGGGGCATCACATGGGCTGACTGGATGGGGTAGCCCTTAAGGGCGTTCCTTTGGATGGAGTAGCCCTTGAGAGGGTTCCCCTGATGGGTGTCAAGGTCTCAGAGGGTCCGGGGAAGATGGAAGCCTCCTCAAGGTAGAGGCATTCCTCCAGATGGAGATCCACGTGCTCCTCCACAACTACCTCTAGAGCACATAAGTACGCCCAGCCATACGCTCCTCCACAACTACCTCTAGAGCAGAGGTGTGGGCACTCCCCTCCACCAAGGTCAGGATCGCCCTCTCAGCCGCTGAGAAATTCTTCTTTCTCTTATCCCGGTCCACCTCAGTATCTGACATGGCTCAGACCACAAAAGTACTCTGCACCAAGCGGAAGACAAGCTGGTGTACTTTTGCGCTGGACGGGCGTATGGCTGGGCGTACTTATGTGCTTGGCGTAAGCCGGTGGGCTGGCGTATCTTAGGCAGTTGCGCCGGCGTGGTTGTGAGCATGCGCATAGGGGTGCTGTGCATACCTCCGCGTCACGGCGCATGAGCCGTCCACGATACGCCGCCTGTAAAACACTGCACCACGATCGGACCATCATTTGCATGGGGCCACACCCACTTCCACCTACGCTGGCCTGCGCCTTTAAAACCTACGCCACGCCGACGCAGCGTTGGGAGCAAGAGCCTGCCTCTCCACTCTGCGTTGGCGTAGCGTACAGGGGATACGCTACGGTGGCGTAATGTGCGCCTGCTGTCTGTGAATCCGGACCATAGGCTTTTATGGGGTTGCGTTTAGGGGCTTTGGCAAAAAAAAAGCCAAAAAGCTCCAAAACGCAGCCATGGCATATGTCAGGGAAGGTTACCCCCGCTGGTGTTACTGCCTGGTATTTGGCGTGCAGTACTGTGGCCCACCACCAGGTGTCTCCCGGCAGTCTTGGACTGCCGGGGGAGCTCTCCCCTGGTGGTATTATGTGATCCTTGGGCTGCAGTACTGGCGTCCACCAGCGGGGGGTTCTTTGCAGTATGGAGCATACAGCTCTTCCTGCGTTCAGGTGTGACCTGAATGCAATCAGCACGCCTCTATAAATACCCGGCGTGTGTAATCACTCCTCGCCCTGGTATCGTCCTACCTCCCGGACCTGAGCCTGTTATCTGACCCTGCTAGCTGGACTCTGTTTCTGTTCCCCATCCTGAGCCTATCCTGGACCCGTTCTTCCCTTTGCCTGTTTACATTGGTTCCTGTTCCCTCTTGGATTCCTGCCCCACAGCTTGTCCATCCATCCGCTCCCTGATCCGCTGTGTTCCCATCCTCACCCATCTGCTGACTTCCCCTGTGTATGACCTCGGCCTGGCTTCGTTTATGAATACGGTATTTCCCCTGATTGTATATGCTATTTTGTTGCGCACTGGTTGTCTTCATTTATTTGTTAATAAACACCTTTTAACTTCACGGCATACATTTTGGGTCTCCTCTGTGCAGTCACACAGTGCTGGTCTACTATACTCTCCTGACAGCGTAGTCAAAACGTTCCTATCCTTAAAGGGTTTGTAAGCCTTTGTTTTTTTTAATAACAAACATGTGGTGCAGTGAGTAGCACTTTCGCCTAGCAGCAAAAGGGTCGCTGGTTCGAATCCCGACCACGACACCATCTGCCTGGAGTTTGCATGTTCTCCCTGTGCATGCGTGGGTTTCCTCCGGGTCCTCCAGTTTCCTCCCACACTCCAAAGACATGCTGGTAGGTAAATTGGATCTTGTCCAAATTGGCCCAGTATATATGTGTATGACTGTGTGTCCGAAGCGTGTCACGATCCTACAGGGTAAAATGACCGCACCAGCCAAGCAGACTCTGGCTGGAAAAAGCGCCCAGAGGCGATTCAGTTCGCATGACTTGTGTTATACAAGTCATTCATTCATTCATTCATTCTTTCCTCCATTGTGCAGTTCGTTTTGCACAAAGTTGCCCCAGTTCTCGCCTTCTGTGGTCCCTCAGTGGCACTGGTGGCTCCTCACCGCATCAATTGTCCACGTTGGAGAAGCACTCTCCATGTTGGACAACCGTGCGGGCACGCTCCCAAGTCCTGCATCTGTGTCCATTTACACAGGATGCAGGACTTGGCTCCGCCCCCTGGAGCTGTGTCATTTGATTTGATTGACAGCAGCGGGAGCCAATAGCTGCACTGCTATCAATCTATCCAATCAGGACACAAGACCAGAGCGGGACTGGCCTACCGGGGCTGCTTATGCTGATTTTGTGTTAGTAAAAGACGATTTGCGCTTTTCAATCTGTTACAGCGTGATGAATGTGCTTACTCCATTACGAACTCTAGTTTTAACAGAACGAGCGCTCCCGTCTCATAACTTTCTTCTGAGCATGCGCGTTTTTTTTAACGTCGTTAAAGCCCACACACCATTTTTTACAACCCTAAAAACGACAACGTTAAAAACGTCGCAAAAAAATAGAGCATGTTCGAAATTTTGAATGCCCATTTTTTACATAGTGAAGAATGCTCTGGAGCCCACTCACGATCATTTTTAATGACATAATAAAAACGTAATTTTTTAGAACCCAGAAAAACGGTCGTGTGTACACGGCATTACACTTGCAATTTGGGGGGGGTGGAACAGATCCTCCTTTTGCTACAGAGGCAGCGAGCGGCCTGGGGTGTACACATAGCACAGCTGTGATGCTTTGCTTCACGGTCCCAGCAAGAACTATACTTCTTGGAGCGCCCACTGAGCGTGACTCATTCAACTGAATTTGGCTGCACTGCAACCTCCTCTCAGCCGCACACAACAGACGTGGTAGTGTTTGTCTGGTATTTAGGGGGTTACACAGGAGATGATACAATGACTCCTCATCACTAGGGATGAGCCGAACACCCCTCGGTTCGGTTTGCACCAGAACCTGCGAACGGATCGAAAGTTTGTGCGAACTTTAGAACCCTGTTAAAGTCTATGGGACTCGCACATTCGAAATCAAAAGTGCTAATTGTAAAGGGTCTGGGGGCCCGGGTCCTGCCCCAGGGTACATGTATCAATGCAAAAAAAAAGTTGTAAAAATTGCAGTTTTTTCAGGAGCAGTGGGCCTGATTCCCAAAAGAGATACGCAGACTTAACTGCTGTTCAGTCTGTACCTAACTTTGGAAATGATCCTCAAAAGGCTTTTTCCAAAGTTAGGCAGAAAATCTGACATGTGTAAGACACTTACACGGTCAGATCTTAGGATGCAGTACCGCATCCGCCGCTGGGGGCATTTCTCATGGAAATGCAGCTTTGAGTATGCAAATGAGGACTTAAGCAGATTCTCAAAGCATTTCAGCATTGTGATTTCTGCGTAAGTTCCGATTTTGCTTGCGCAAAACTAGGGCTGGTTTTACAATGTGTAAAGTTAGTCACACCTTGTAAAGGCCCATTCAAGCGACGGCATTTGGTATGCATTCCTGAGGAAGAACTCCACGGCAATTTTTAAATTCAAAACCGGCATGGGTTCCCCCCCCAGGAGCATACCAGGCCCTTAGGTCTGGTATGGGTTGTAAGGAGACCCCCCCTACGCCGAAAAATCGACGTAGGGGGTCCCCCTACAATCCATGCCAGACCCGTATCCAAAGCACGCTACCCGGCCGGCCAGGAAGGGAGTGGGGACGAGCGAGCGCCCCCCCCCCTCCTGAGCCGTGCCAGGCCGCATGCCCTCAACATGGGGGGGTTGGGTGCTCTGGGGCAGGGGGGCGCACTGCGGGCCCCCCCACCCCAGAGCACCCTGTCCCCATGTTGATGAGGACAGGACCTCTTCCCGACAACCCTTGCCGTTGGTTGTCGGGGTCTGCGGGCGGGGGCTTATCGGAATCTGGGAGTCCCCTCAAATAAGGGGGCCCCCAGATACCGGCCCCCCACCCTAAGTGAATGGATATGGGGTACATCGTACCCCTACCCATTCACCTGGAGGCAAAAAGTAAAAGTTAGTAAACACACAACACAAGGGTTTTTAAAATAATTTATTATTCTGCTCCGGAGGCCCCCCCTGTCTTCTTTATTAGCTCTAATACCAGGGGGGCTTCTTCTTCCGCTCTCCGGGGGTCTTCTTCCACTCTCCGGGGGGTTTCTTCTTCCGCTCTCCGGGGGGGGCTTCTCCGCTCTCCGGGGGGGCTTCTCCGCTCTCCGGGGGTCTTCTTCTATCTCCGCCGCTCTCCGCTGTTGACTCGGCGAACCACGGTTCTTCTGCAGCTGTCCGGTGCCTTCTTCTTCAGCGCTGGCTGCCTGCTATCTTTGTATGTTAGCTCAATTAGTAACAGGCAGCCAGCGCGGTCTTCTGTGACGTCAGGTTCTTCTTCTCCCCTCTTCCGATGTTGACTCGTCGCCTCTTGACACTGCAATGATGGAAGCGCGCCTTGCATCCCATTTATATAGGCATCACCGTCCCATCATGCTCCGGCAGGTACCCACGTGGTACCCTACGTCGATTTTTCGGCGTGGGGGGGTCTCCTTACAACCCATACCAGACCTAAGGGCCTGGTATGCTCCTGGGGGGGGGGAACCCATGCCGGTTTTTTCTTTGAAAATTGGCATGGAGTTCTCCCTCTCAGGAATGCATGCTGAGCGACGCTGTCATTTTTTTTTATAATTATTTGTTTTCCCGGCGCGTATATTTTTTTTCACCCGTCGCAACTTTAGTGTCCCGTCGCAATCCACAAAGCCGCCCGGCGTCAATTACGTTCGGGCGCTGCACGTCGGGAAAATTACGTCACACGCATGCGCAGTACGGCCGGCGCGGGAGCGCGCCTCATTTTAATTTTAAACGCCCCCCGGAGAGGAGGACCGCCTTGCGACGGCGGCACTTAAGTTACACGGCCTGAAATTTCTAGGTAAGTGCTTTGAAGATCGGGCACTTAGGTAGAGATTTTAAGTCAGTGTAACTTAACTGCTGAAAGTTAAGTTAGGCAGCTTTTTTGGGAATCAGGCCCAGTGATTTTAATGATGCTTAAAGTAAAACAAAAAAAAAAGTGAAATATTCCTTTAAATATCATACCTGCTGGGTGTCTATAGTATGCCTGTGAAGTGGCACGTGTTTCCCGTGTTTAGAACTGTCCCTTCACAAAATGACATTTATATAGGAAAACAAGTCATTTAAAACTGCTTGCGGCTTTAATGTAATGTCTGGTCCCTGCAATATGGATGAAAATCATTGAACATCCCCGGACCCTCTTATGTCTAAAATCATCCTATGTCCACTAGGGGCATAGGATGACTGAGAAATTAAATCTTGGACTACCTGAGATGGGATTATTATGTAATTATTATCCACTATATATTCCAGGATATCTGTAAAGAACTTACTGTTTGTTGATTCTGAACTCAACGGGTTAATTGTGACTCATTCCTAATGTTGGGACACATACTGTTAGATGCTAATGCCATCCCCTCCAGCCATCTGTCTGTTCTCTGTGCTAATTGAACCTGCTATTGTGTGAAGATGTCCTGTGTTTACACTTATGATAATGTGTATTGTATAGCAGATGAGCGAGGAGACGTTGTGACATCTCCCCTAAAAGGTCATATCTATGAGTCGCCTAGTCTGGGTAAATGATTAGTTAATTAGCTCATGTTAATTTATGTTCTGGTTACTTCCTCTTTAAACTGTATATAAGGTTGTATTCTTGGTTCTATTAAAGACTCCATGTTCAGCAGACAAACAAGTCTCGTCTCGTTGTGTGCTTGTGAGCAGCTGGAATATCTGATATCTATATCCAGACTGATAGGAAGCGGCATATGACGCAAGCACTCAAGCGGAGTGTGGGATGTTCCATTACATGCACTGTATAAGTAAAAGGAGATCTTCAATCACCAGGAACACCAGCTCTGGTAATTGAGGACACACAAATTGATTCTAAGATGTTGCTCAAAATATATAAAAGGAGTTCATTGCGCAATACCATTTAAAAAAAGATTTCATAAAACATAAGAATTGTCCACTCACAATTTCCACACATTGTATAGAATGCAAGTTATATTTCCAAACTGCGAGCTCCTTGCCTCCTCACCGCTAATTCTGTTGTATGAGACACCGTGAATGATCGAAAAAAGTGTAAAATCGCCTGAACCCATGCCCAGAAGCAAGATACAGCTGCTCATACAAGTGAATGGCTGTACACAATGTGCAGTTAATAATTTTAAAACTTATTCTTAAATAATATTTAGTAATCCAGAATTAAGTTTGTATGCATCTAAAGATTGACTTTGAGGGCCAGATTCTCAAAAGAGTTACGCCGTTGTATCTACTGATACACCGGCGTAATTCGAAATTCCTGCCGGCGTATCATTGTTTTGTATTCGCAAAACAAGATATGCGGGAATTAGGCTAGGATCTGACTGGTGTAAGTCACTTACACCGTTGGATCCTAAATACAATACAACGCTGACCGCTAGGTGGCGTTTACGTTCAGGTCTCATTTGACTATGCAAATGAGCCTGATACGCCGATTCCCGAACGAATTTGCGTCGCGTACTCGTCGTTTGCGTAAGCGTAAGGTTACCCCTGCTATATGAGGGGTAACCTTACGCCAGTCCGCCGTATGCCATGTTAAGTATGGCGTCGGGTCCGCGACGTCTTTTTCCGTCGGTTACGTAGTTTTCCTAAGTCGTTCTTGAATACGTGGTTTTCCGTCGTGAGCTGGAGCATGCGCACTGGGCTATTTTTCAGCCCGGCGCATGCGCAGTTCAATCGGCACGGGGGCGCGCTTAATTTGAATACAAGCCGCCCCCTTTGAATTACGCGGCCATACGCCGGGCCATTTACACTACGCCGCCGCAAATTACGGAGCAAGTGCTTGGAGAATACGGCACTTGCTCCAGTAAGTTGCGGTGGCGTAGTGTAAATGGCTTACACTACGCCAACGCAGGATCTTGGACAATCTGGCCCTGAATGTTTAGGAGAAGAAGAGATAGAGTCCATTTGGTATTTTTTTTATATATTTAGGACCCAAACGTTTATCTGAAGGAGCTCTTACACCAAGAGCAGCTGCCAAAAATGAGAAGCCCTACCCTTGTGCCAAAGTATCGTAATATTTTCCCTTCTGTATACAATTCATCATTATTGTTTGTCATATGCCTAACCTTGCCATTCTGGGCACACGTTATTAGACCCAACAAATACATAAATTTGTTGAACGCAATTTAGGGAAAATATTTGCTTTAGAAAATAGTGTACATTTCATAGCAACTTTCTAAAATATTTTTGCCTAGTTATCTGTTTATATAAAATACATTTTTACAATCTAAAAATTAAAAACCTCCCAAGTCTTGGAGAAAAGAAGGTAAACATAATTTTGGTATGCAAAGCAGTTACTGCCGGTTCACACTGGGGCGACCTGGGATCCGACTTTAGGTCGCCCCTAGTCGCCTCAAGTCGCACTGCATGAAGAAATGAATGTAAGTGAATGAAGCCGTCTTAATGTACACTACTGCGGTCGCTCCGACTTGAAAAAAGGTTCCTGTACTACTTCAATCCGACTTGTAGGCGACTTGTACACATTGATTTCAATGGAAGTTGCCTCCAAGTCGGATCCCCGTTCACAGTGAGGCAACTTTACAGGAAGTCGTCCCAGTGTGAACCTGTTCTAAGGCAAGCACCTCCCTCCCACAGGGGAACTCCACGCCAAATTTTAAATGAAAAACCAGCGTGGGTTCCCCCTCCAGGGGCATACCAGGCCCTTAGGTCCGGTATGGATTTCAAGGGGAACCCCTACGCCGAAAAAATGACGTGGGGGTTCCCCCCAAATCCATACCAGACCCGAGCACGCAGACCAGCCGGTCAGGAAAGGGGTGAGCGCCCCCTCCTGAGCCGTACCAGGCGGCATGTCCTCAACATGGGGGGGGTGGGTGCGGCCCCCCCACCCCAACGCACCTTGCCCCCATGTTGATGGGGACAAGGGCCTCTTTCCCGACAACCTTTGCCGTTGGTTGTCGGGGTCTGCGGGTGGGGGCTTATCGGAATCTGGGAGCCCTTTTTAAAAAGGGGGCCCTCAGATCCCGGCCCCCCACCCTATGTGAATGAGTATGGGGTACATCGTACCCCCACCCATTCACCTGGTGAAAGAAAAATGTCAATAAAAAAACACTACACAGGTTTTTAAAGTAGTTTATTAGGCAGCTCCGGGGTCTTCTTTCGACTTCGGGGGTCTTCTTCCGAGTTCTCCCTTCTGCTGGGCACCACAGCTGTCTTCTTTCCGCTCTTTTACCAGCGGGGGGCCGGTCTTTTCCCTTCTTCCGACTTCGGGGGGTCATGCTGGGACTGTGACGTCATAAGAGGCCTATATAAATCGCCGCACACCGCACACCCGGCATTACAGCTGGAGGGAGCGTCGAGTCAACATCGAAGAAGAGACGAAGGCGATGCAGAAAAACGGGCCCCCGATGGTGAAAGAACTGAAAGAAGACAGCAGTGGTGCCCGGCAGAAGGGAAAAAGAACCGGAGAACGGGAGAAGAGAGCAGAGAAGTCGGAAGACCCCCCGAAGTTGGAAGAAGGGAGAAGACTGGGCCCCCGCTGGTAAAAGAGCTGAAAGAAGACAGCGGTGGTGCCCGGCAGAAGGGAGAAGTCGGAAGAAGACCCTCGGAGCTGCCTAATACTACCCTACTCATTTACATAGGGTGGGGGGCCGGGATCTGGGGGCCCCCTTATTAACCAAAGACCCCGACAACCAAAGGCCAGGGTTGTCAGGAAGAGGCCCTTGTCCCCATCAGGGCGCCCCCTGCCCCAAAGCACCCACCCCCCCATGTTGAGGGCATGCCGCCTGGTACGGCTCGGGGGGGCGGTCGCTAGTCCCCACCCCTTTTCTGACCGGCTGGTCTGCGTGCTCGGATAAGGGTCTGGTATGGATCTGGGGGGACCCCCACTCCGTTTTTTCGACGTAGGGGGTTTCCCTTGAAATCCATACCATACCTAAGGGCCTGGTATGCCCCTGGAGGGGGAACCCATGCCGGTTTTTTATTTAAAATTTGGCATCGAGTTTCCCTTCCTGGAGGCGACTTCAAGTCGTGTTGTAAGTTGCGTTATGATACATACTTAAGTCATGTTCAAGTTGCCTCCCAAAGTTGTGCTGAAAGTCGTGTTGCCCCAGTGTGAACCGTCTCTTAGAGGGTGATTGTAAGGTAAACAGACACATACCAAAACTGCAAGGCTGGGTTTGGTCTCCAAAGTTTCATTTAGTCTTGGTCATGAAAGGACTAATGTAGCCCTGACAGCAACTGTGACGGTATCGGTATGATATCCCCGTCAAGCATCCCCGTCAAGAACATCACAGGATTCCCCACACATGAGTCAAGACTGGATGCTGGAACCAAGACACTTTATTGACACAAAAACTCAGCTTATATGTGGTTACAGCCTGTTAGGAACGCCCCCCTCACACAGTGGGGTTTCCCATACAGATTATAGGAGACAAGTCGGAGCCGACCATGCAGACACGTTTCTTTAGATAAAGACATCAGGGGAGTTAATTAATACACTGAAGCAATCAGAATAATTAACATACTACTTCTCTAATCATTTAGCCTGATGATACAATACACATCTTTTAAGGGTAAACACAGATCTTCTTTACACAACACAATAGATCAATTAACCTTTAGAATAGTGAGGGGACATTAGCACGTCAATAACCGGTCAGAGGAATGAATCACACATGAAATTCCTTTCTACCTCTACAGACATGGCTAGCAGGGAGCAGTAAACTGAGACATATAGGCAAATGTATCACAATGGCCCCCCTTTTGCTCCCTGCTCCGGCAAATCCGGTTGGACCTTCCCTGGTCCAGTAGGGTTGACGGGTTCAGAGCTTTTAGTCCGAGGTTAACTCCGTTTGGCATGACTGACCTCCCTTGGCAACTGCTTCAGACTCAGGTATGTCACCGGGTCGTCAGATCACACGCCGGTCAGTCCCCAAGTCTTTGTGCGATCTGCAAAGTCACCAGAAGTCAGTGTGAAGACAGCGAATGGGTCTGTGCGCCGCCGTCTAGGTGTCCCGCTATGGGAGGGGGCAGGTTATGGCTCTGAAGTGACGATCACAGGAGATTCATAAAAAGAAAAAGTTATATTTGTTGAAATGCTGTAGCACTGGTGCTCAGAGTCCGGGGGGGGGGGAGAGGGGACTCAGAGCCCCATAAGGTCAGCCACCCCCTGCTCCCTCCGCAGCCGCCGGTTCTCCTCTTTGAGCTTCTCCAGCTCCATCTCCAGTTCATGGAGCCTGGGGGGGTCAGCCCGCTGTGACCTCAGGTGGTTGTTCTCCTCCTCCATGCGGCTTATGCACTCCTCCAGCTCTATGTACTCACGGATCAGATCCTGCTTGCTCATGTCCTGCAGGCTCTCCACGTGGTCCTTCATCATCAGGAACTGGGTGGTGGTGTAAGGGGCCACCGGTGGGCCCTTGGCGAACATCTCGGCCCGCATCTGGGGCGCCCGCTGCGATTCCATCTCCTCCAGTCGCTTCTTCTCCTCCCAGGTCCGCTGGTTATATGACTTCCAGGACCTCTTCTTCTTGGAGGGTAGCTGGCGGTGCCTCTTTCTGCCCAGCTCCCTCCAAGGCCCCTCCGGCTCATGGCGGTCGCCCATGACCAGCTGACAATGGTGTTCCCTGTTGTCCGTAATAACAGATTGTACCATGAGGGCTTCGTAAGGGGTGCCCAATGGTTCTTCCTGACCCAGCTCCTGGGGATCCCAAGCCGAGTCTACACAATGGGCTGCTGCTGGTGGGCGGTACCCAGGTTGACACCAATTTGACCTGGTGTTGTCATTCATGGGGCAATTCTGCTTGAAGTGACCCAACTGTTTGCACCGGAAGCAGCGTTGTTCGTTGTCCTCCTGGCGTGGGTAGCGAGGGCTAGATGTCATCGGTCTGTTAGGCGGTTGGTATCTAGCGGCTGGTGGGTGTGAGGGCGCCGTTGGTTGTGGAGGTTGTACCCATGGTGTGACCTGGTTTGTCTTGCGAGTATCCGCATATTCATCCGCCAACTTCGCGGCCTCTGGTAGAGTCATGGGCCTGCGATCTCTCACCCAATCTTTGACATCCGTCTGGATGTGATTGTAAAATTGCTCCAGGAGCATTAGTTGCAAAATGTCCTCTGCGGTGGTGGCCTGGCTGCTGTTAACCCAGTTAGAGGCCGACAGGGACAGCTGGCATGCCCATTCTGCGTAAGAGTCTTTCGTGGTTTTGCGTGAGTCCCTGAACTTCTGTCGGTGGGACCCTGGGGTTACTGCATAATGAGCCAGGAGCGCTTCTTTAACCCTGGCGTAGCTATGGATATCCTGATCTGGCACGGTCCGGAAAGCATCAGAAGCTTTGCCTGACAGTTTGCCTGACAATATTGCAACCCACTCTCTTCTAGCTATTCGGTGCAGGTTACATTGTCGCTCAAAATCCGCCAGGTAGTTATCAATCTCACAGTCCTTTTCATCAAAAGCTTTAAAAGCGCTAAACGGAATCTTCCTTGCGTCTGCTGTGCTGTACTCACTGTTCGTAGAAGGTGCGGCTGCTTGTTGGACTGCTGCCAGTTTTAACTGTAGCTCTGCGTCCCTTATTTGTTTATCCTTCTGTAGTTCTGCGTCCCTTATTTCTTTAGCCTCCTGTAGCTCTGCGTCTCTTATTTCTTTAGCCTCCTGTAGTTCTGCGTCCCTTATTTCTTTAGCCTCCTGTAGCTCTGCGTCTCTTATTTGTTTGGCCTCCTCCGCTAACAGGTCCATCACTTTCAGCACCACATCCGGCGTTGGGTTCGGGCCGAACCACGCTAGCTTCTCTCTCATTAGCTTGTTGGCTGGTGATTCCTCTTCCTGAATCACTGGTGTCTCCATCTCTTGTACTGCTGGCGTTGCTGCAATCACGTTCTCCTGGTCTAGCTCCATTAATTCTGCTATGATGACCCGCTTGGTTTTGTTGCTAGCAATCCTTCCACGAACTTCCAGTAGTTCTTCCAGTGTCTGCTTGGAATCCGGGTGTAAAGGAGAGTAGAAGGGAAGATCCCGCTGCTGCCAACCAATTTGTGACGGTATCGGTATGATATCCCCGTCAAGCATTCCCTCCTCTCCATACAAGAACATCACAGGATTCCCCACACATGAGTCAAGACTGGATGCTGGAACCAAGACACTTTATTGACACAAAAACTCAGCTTATATGTGGTTACAGCCTGTTAGGAACGCCCCCCTCACACAGTGGGGTTTCCCATACAGATTATAGGAGACAAGTCGGAGCCGACCATGCAGACACGTTTCTTTAGATAAAGACATCAGGGGAGTTAATTAATACACTGAAGCAATCAGAATAATTAACATACTACTTCTCTAATCATTTAGCCTGATGATACAATACACATCTTTTAAGGGTAAACACAGATCTTCTTTACACAACACAATAGATCAATTAACCTTTAGAATAGTGAGGGGACATTAGCACGTCAATAACCGGTCAGAGGAATGAATCACACATGAAATTCCTTTCTACCTCTACAGACATGGCTAGCAGGGAGCAGTAAACTGAGACATATAGGCAAATGTATCACAGCAACATTTTACCATGACAAATTTCTGTATCTGGAGAGCAAGTAATGAAAAAATTATTTTGCTGTACAACTGGGATAAAAAGCAAATAGGATCTGACGCAAAAAAATAACCCCAAAGTGGTATTTTACGTAGACAGAGGTGGAACCTAATATATGTGACCCATGACTAAGTCACGTGACCAGTGACGATACTAGTGGGGGAGAAGCCTAAGTGACGCGATCAACGGAAATACGTCCGCATGAGGAGCTGTATCTACAGGCTGTCTATGTGCAGAGGATTCGTGAGTGTGGTTTCTCTAATCAGTCCGCAATCTCTGTTTTTTCTCGGCCATACTACACTATGAGCATATTCCTTTGTTGTTTTTTTCTCTCCCCTCTCTATGAGCTGGCTTTCTGAATCAGCAAGTGGCAGTAATGGACTGTGGATGGGAGGTATGGTGAAGTGCTGAGCATATCGCAGGTGCTTCCTATCATTGAGTCAGTCTACATGCTGGATCTGTGAATGGTTCGTTTCTTGCTGCTTTTACCTGGTGTTTTTCACTTCACAGTGTTTGCACTGATGCACAAGTGCACTTTATATATGTTTGTGGACTTTTTTGTTTTTGTATTTTGTTTCATTTGAACATCTGAGTGTTTACACACATATATATACACTTGACGTGTACTGTACAATAGCAAGGCTTGATTTAGTGCATTTATCCTATTTTAACCTAATATACTGAGTCAGCTCCTATTTTCCTATAAACCTTGGACAGTTGGACAACAGTGAGATGACTCTGCATAATTTCTGACTCTATGCACCCACCTGAGAAATTCGGATGCTCCCAATGTCACATGCCTGATCCAAGGCCAAGGTGCTGAGAGAGGCTCCCTTTGTGGCTAAGCACAGAATACCCCTGAAGCTGGTACAGGATATATAGTGCCCAAAGAAGCACAGGTTGCCGGCAGGGTATGGATGGCTTGAGCAGATGATCACTCGGAAACTGCTTAAGGTTGCAGAGAGGATGGAGAGGTAGAAGTCTCTAGGAACTGCAGCTGTGCTATGGCAGTCCATGCATACAGGAACAGCAGTAAAATGCCAGGCCGGGGGTCACACACACAGATGATTGGGCTGGTAACAGATAAGAGAGAGTCCGTGAGGCAAGCCGGGTCATACACTGGTAATCAAGCAGGAGGAAGGTCAGTAAAACAAGCCACGGGACAACACCAGGAGAAGGGTTAAAACAGGTCAGGAATGAGCTGGGTCACAACAGGAAGTCCAAGGATTTGATACAGAGGTTCAGGAGCACAGGGAAGCTGACGACAATCCAGCAATTTGGAGCAAACAGCAGCAGCCTTTTATAGGCCAGCAAGTCATCCCATTGCGCATGCGCTAATTTTCGCGTACCTGCATGCGCCAATTCGCCTATCCTCCGCATGCGTGCAAGGTTGCGCTGGTGGCACTCATCTCTGTTATTGGCATTATTGCTAGTTCCCTCACGGTTATTTCTCTGACAATGCATAAAGGTAAAGGTGACCTTTACAACCACTTTCAGCCCAGTGCAGGGAAGTCACAGGTCCTTTTTTTTTCTTTCTCTGGTGGTGGACAGATGCTAAAATGCTGAGGGGTGGTACATCATTACACTCTTGGCAGCATCTACACATGAGTCTAGGGTGAGAGTGGAGCCTTGGCACCCTGGGCTCACAGGAAGTGGGATGAATGACAATGATTCAGCATTGTTGAATCGGTGAGTCTACAGGGGACTGAGAAGGAGATCAGATAAGTATAGCAAGTGCTGATTTTTTACATTTAGGCTGTGCTGTAAACTGTTTTTCATGCATGAGACCAGGCTTAATATAGGCTTTAAAGTAAGTCTTTACTAAAAGAAATACAGTAAAGGTCATTTCTGACCTGGAAATTCTCTTTGCCTTAGTTGGTTAGTAATAAAGCCTTATTACTAACCAACTGGCTTCTGTATTTTCTGAGTCACTGACCTGAAACAAATATTCAAATTATGAAAGTCATGCCGCGTACACATTTTTAGGGTTGTAAAAATTACATTTATAGTGCCATCGTATGTGTTGTACGTCACCGCGCTTTGCTAGAGCGTTTTTTTTTTTCACGATCGTGTATAGGCAAGGCCGTTTTAACGATCAGGTTGAAAAAAAATGAGTTTTTCTAGACCATTAAAAACATCATTTTTTACAACCCGAAAAACGGTCGTGTGTACGCAGCATCAGAGTAAAGTATCTGCAAACTACTAAGACATAAAACGACGTTTTCCCCACACATGGTCATTTTAAATGACGTTTTTAAAAATGTAGTTTTTTTTTCATCACAAAAAACGACTGTGTGTACGCGGCATTACTTGTTGACTACCTATTACAATTTTCAAGGCCCTGGAGCACCAGGACAATGGAAACGCCCACAAAAATGACCCCATTTTGGAAAGCTAACACCCTAACGTATAACCTATGAGGCATAATGAGTCTTTTGAACGGTTAATTTTTTCCAGACGTTTTTGGAAAATGTGGGAAAAAAATGAAACCGCATTTTTTTTTACGCAAAGTTGTCCATTTATAAGATATTTACAACACATAGCATGTACATAGCAAAAATTACACCCCAAAATACATTCTGCTACTCCTCCTGAGTATGGCAATACCAAATGTGTGGGACTTTTACATAGCCTGGCCACATACAGAGGACCTATATTGAAATAGCACCTTTAGGCGTTCTAGGAGCATAAATTACACATCTCATTTCTCAACCACCTATTACACTTTTGAAGGCCGTGGAGCACCAGGACAATGGAAACGCCCACAAAATGACCCCATTTTGAAAAGCTGACACCCCAACGTTTAATCTATGAGGCATAATGAGTCTTTTGAATGGTTCATTTTTTTCCAGAAGTTTTTGGAAAATGTGGAAAAAAATGAAAACGCATTTTTTACACAAAGTTGTCCGTTTATAAGATATCTCCAACACGTAGCATTTACATAGCAAAAATTATACCCCAAAATACATTCTGCTACTCCTCCTGAGTATGGCGATACCACATGTGTGAGACTTCTACCCAGCCTGGCCACATAAAGAGATCCAACATGCAAGGAACACCCCAAAATACATTGCTGAGCAAAGTGTAAACAAAAGATTACCTGTGGTTTTAGTAGCGCAGTTCTACACAGCAGGATAGCACTGGTCCAGGCAGCAGGCAGGGACTTGGTCAGCAACGGCATACACAATTGTCCAGGCAGCAGGCAGTGATACTGTCCATATACAGTCCAGGGTCAGTGCAGGCAGAGATATTGTCAACAGTGCCAAAAATATCGGTCCTGGTAGTAGGCAGGAACATGAAGAGGGCAAAGAAGAGGATCAGGACTGCTCTGTGCAAAACCATTTCACAGGGCAGGTACGTATAACATTTGTTATTTAAAAAAAATAAAACACGAGCCTTTAGCCACCTCTACCCCCGGAAGATTTGGCTGCTCAATGATAAGATAATTTTTTGCAATACGGCACTGCGTCGCTTTAACTGACAATTGTGCGGTTGTGTGTACCCAAACAAAATTTACAAGCTTTTTTTCCCACAGATAGAGCTTTCTTTTGGTGGTATTTGATCATCTCTGTGGTTTTTATTTTTTGCGCTATAAATAAGAAAAGAGCGTAAATTTTGAAAAAAACACAATATTTTGTACTTTTTGCTATAATAAATATCCCTGTTTAGAAAAAAAAAAACATTTTCTTTCACAGTTTAGTCCGATATGTATTCTTCTACATATTTTTGGTAATAAAAATCTCAATAAGCATAAATGTATTGGTTTGCACAAAAGTTATAGCGTCTACAAAATAGGGGATATATTTATGGCATTTTTATTATTATTATTAAGTAATGGTGCTGCGACATTATGGCGGACACATCGGACACCTTTGACAAATTTTTGGGACGATTAACAATTATACAGCGATCAGTGCTATATAAATGTACTGATAACTGTATAAATGTCACTGGCAGGGAAGGGGTTAACACTAGGGGGCAGCCAAGGGGTTAACTGTGTTCCCTAGTGTGTGTTCTAACTGTGGGGGGTGGGGACTGACTATAGGAGATGACAGATTGTGGTTCCTAGCTATTAGGAACTCACGATCTGCCTCTCTCCTCACAGAACAGGGATGTGTGTGTTTATACACACACACGTCCCTGTTTTGCCTCTCGTGCCCGCGATTGCTCATGGCCGACGGTCATTGCATGAGCATCAGCACCCCCGCAGTGCACTTTAAGTGGTGGACATATAGCTACGATAGTATGATGATGGCGGCTGGTCTGCAAGTGGTTAATATTACTTCAATTTTTGGGGCCTGGCTCACACTATTGCAGCTCTGTGAGTTGCGATTGAGCTTGTGTTTTATGCAGGAAAAAGGTTTCTGCACAAATTTTGAAATATAGTGACAAGGATTTTCCACACCTTTAAATGCCTTTTTTAAAGAGCAGCGTGTTTTGGCTGTGGGTGGTTACAGGAACAGGTGCAATTCCCGCAACCACCCACAATATTGTGAACCTAGACTAAAGTTCCACTTTAGTAGACCAGTTTCAGCATGCCATAAGTGTTATGGCAGATTAATGAGTTATGCTGCGTACACGCAATTGTTTTTTGGGCATTAAAAAAAAGGACGTTTTTTCCAACTTCATCATTAAAACGACGTTGCCCACACACCATCGATTTTTAAAAATGCTTTAGCAAAGCACGGTGACGTACAACAACGGGAAGCCATCACTGCTGAGCAGCGGCTAGTTGCTACATTGCCATACCTGGCAACAGGGAGAAGTTTGCAGGACTTGAAGTTCTCGACGGGCATCTCCCCCCAGGCTCTGGGCGTCATAATCCCAGATACCTGTTCTGCTATCATCCAGGTCCTGCAGGAGTATTTATCGCGGTATAACGCGCTCCCGCGTATACCGCGCACCCCTAAAGTTGCCCCGAATCCTGTGGAAAAAACGTTTTTTTTGTACTTACAGTTTTGGTGTCTTGCGCGGCGTCCATCGGCGGCCTCGTCGGGTTCGACGTCTGTCTGCGGCTTCGGGTGTCCTCTTCGTCGGGTCCGGCGTCCTTCTGCGGCTTCGGGTGTCCTCTTCGTCGGGTCCAGCGTCCGTCTGCGGCTTCGGGTGTCCTCTTTGTCGGGTCCAGCGTCCTTCTGCGGCGTCCTCGCGTCCTCCCCGCTCGTTTCCCGCGCCGAGTTTGAATACTGCTCCGACATATACAGAGCGCAGTACACTCGTGTATTGTCGGGCAGGCTCGGCAACTCTCGCGCTGACGTCCTGTACGTCCAGGATGTGAGCGCGGAAGGAGCCGAGACTGCCGACTATACCCGAGTGTACTGCGCAGTATTCAAACTCGGCGCGGGAAAGCGGGTATCGGCGTATACCGCGCACCCACGATTTTTCCCTGATTTTCAGGGCAAAAAAGTGTGCGGTATACGCCGATAAATACGGTATATTAAGGTAACTTTTGTCCTTTAACCTCACAATCTATGTATTTATTGCTTGCTAATGTTTTTTTGGCCTACATGCATATTTCCAATAGCCAACCTCTCCAACATTCTATCCTGGGCCCAAACACACCTAGCCTAGTCACTTCCCCAAGTATTTTGTTGGCTTCATTGTAGTGCTCCATTTGGTGTCTCCCTATATCCCCAAGTATTTTGTTGGCTCCATTGTAGTCCTTGCTCAACCCCCCCCCTAAATGTGTGCATTTTAAAAATGTTGTTGAATTCAGATAGAGTGCAATTTTTTGAGGTCCCCAACTCATCTTGACCCCCCCTCCCCATAAGCATTCATTTTTTGGGCCATCGGAGGTGGTGATGAATGTGATTAGTGATCCATTATTATTTCTGGCTCTTAAAATACTCCTTCAAATTAATGATATCCTGTTGTTTTTCTCAAGAATGTTTTTAGCTAATCTGATAGCAATGTTTTTTTTTCTTCTTTTTTTGGGGGTTTTCTCTACAGTTCCCCACCACGCCACAGGAATGGCAGACTGTGGCAGCGGACTTCGCGCAGCGTTGGAACGTTCCAAACTGTGGAGGAGCCATTGATGGCAAGCACGTCCGCATCATGCCACCACCCCGTTCGGGATCCCATTTCTTTAATTATAAAGGGTTCCACAGTGTAGTGCTGATGGCGGTTGTGTCGGCCAAATTATGAATTTTTATTTCTTGACGTTGGGAAAAATGGGAGGATGTCGGATGGGGGGGTGTTTGCTCAGACTGAGTTTGCCCAACGGCTTCAGTCGGAGGACCTTGGATTGCCTCCTGCGGAGGACAATGAAGATGGGCTACCGTTCGTCTTCGTTGCTGATGAGGCGTTTGCCTTGGGTCCCCACCTCATGAGGCCTTTTCCCCAACGTACCAAATTGGTCTCACATAAATAGATCAAGATGTCTCAAGTTTCATGTTTGTGGGCACAATAATTGGTCGTATGAGTCGTCGTTCATTCGCTCACTATTAATAAAATACGATCTTTTTGTCTGATACAGTGTAAACTTCCATTTGTCCATGCCTAAATAGGCATGATGACATTTCCTAAACACTGTATCAGACAAAAAGATCGTATTTTATCATTAGTGAGTGAATACACGACGACTCATACGACCAATTATTGTGCCCACAAACGTGAAACTTGAGACATCTTGAACTGTATGTACAACCTGAAAGAAAAAGCACATACTGTACAATAATAAAATACTAATCTGAGTACCGTATTTGCCGGCGTATAAGACGACTGGGCGTATAAGACGACCCCCTAATTTTCCAGCTAAAATGTAGGTTTTGGGATATACTCACTGTATAAGACAAATAAACAAAAAGCCGCGCCCAATATGTAAAAATGAAAAAACTTTTTCTACAGGAGAAAAGTTAAAAAGTCCAAAAAAGAGTCCTTGTATTGATAAGCAGAGCTCCCAATATGACAATCAATGAGTATAATCTTTAAATGTTGCTTGTGTTATATTATTGGATCTTTCAATCACCCGGTGACATATCATGCAAATCGTGAGATCCCTCCACCGAGAGTAATGAGCCTCTTACCAGATGGCAAGTAATCAGAGCAGTTGGCTATAGACCCGCCACGGCCTTTAGATTCCCAGACGTCCCAGGACAGGACCAATAGTAACCCGACCTTGGCTAAATCATTCGCTCCAATAGCGGGAGTATAAAAGAAAAAAGACGCATATAGCGTAATTCCGCTGGGTAACAAATATTTATTAAAAAGTAATGTACTTACAGCAATCAAATTTAAAAACAACGTGTGTTTTAAAATGCCGGCCGGCATGCAGGAGCCCTCCTCCCGAGCGTGGTGACGTCACTGGCGTAGCCTCCCAAACGCGTTTCGTCACAAGGGGACGTTCTCAATGGGGGTGGGGCTTTCGGCAGTGAGACACCTTAATATACCTGCCACTCAATATGAAAAGCAGCTCAGTGGATGCAGAAAACGCCATTTGCAATGTGGGTATTTGCCCAAACCAGGAAGCGCGGCGCAACGCTTCCGGAAAAATTTGTTAATAACAATAAAAAAGGGAAAAAAAAGGAAAAAAGGGGGCCAATGGTATTAAAAACTTGGCAGTTACAATCCGTTGGTTATCCGATTATCCGCCGATCAGAATCATCAGATTCGATCAAGGCAGGAAAAGCATAAATTGTTAAAGGGGAGGGAATATCTCTGGCACTAGACATCTCCTCACCCTGCTTAGGACATGCAATCAGCTATATACGATAGACAATCGCGGTAAGCTGATATTTCCCCATGGGTAATAGTCAGTCCTGCAAGGATGTATCGAAGGTACAAAGGAACAATAGATTAACCAATAAAGTTAGTTACCTTATCATAATTGGCAATCCTCTCAAAGAGCGATAAATAAATATATACAGTGGAAAACTAAGTGAATAATATGACCCAATGTGTGACTATAATAATAGTCACGCCATTCTGAGGTCTCCCTAATCTGAGTGTGGTGCATAGAAAACCAGTGGGACCCTGCTTAAGAGCCACTGTGCTTAAATATAAAAAATAGTAAAAATTATGTTTATATAAAATTTTACACAAAAAACAATACTACGTGACAAGAGAAAAAGACTTCTCTAAAAATTATATATATAATATTTAACCTCATAATGGGTGTGAACACACCAATGAATTTACTTTTAGTGTAAAAAGGTGTATATAAGTGAAGTGACCATTTAGGTCTTATATAAAGGAACCCTAAACAGTGATGAAGGGGATTCACAAAAACTCAACTATACTAACCATTTCCCCTTATAACAAAACAATTTTGAAAAAAATATATATTTTATATTATAAAAATATTTAGGTAATTAATTTACCCCATATGTGAATATACCCATGTGTTTATTCTTCAGTGAGAAAATTTAAACATAAAATTAAATATAAAAAGCAAAAACAAAAAAGGAGGATAAACCTCTACCTCCAGTGGTGCCTTTCACAGAGAGTACACATTTATGCATTGTTAATAAAAGCGTTGACATCCGTGTCAATATTTAAACCAAAGGGGGTGTATGTCTTCAACCGATGTATCCATCCCATCTCCATCTGGGATATATCCCTCACTAGGTTACTTCCCCTCCAGTGGGGTTTAAATTTATCAATTCCCAGAAACAGAGTATTGGCAGGATCTTGGTTATGTTTAAGTCTATAATGGTTCGACACCGAGTGGTCTTTAAAACCAGCCAGTATTTTTGTAATATGCTCATTTACTCTAATCTGAAAAGACCTTTTAGTCCGGCCCACATATTGTAGGCCGCACGGGCATTGAACTAAATAGACCACTCCTGTAGACGCACAGGTTATACATGGAACAATTTTGTATTCCTTGTTCGTAACAGTAGAGGTGAATGTAGTAACACACCTCCTCTTGTTAGTGCTCAAAGAGCAAACTCTGCATCTCTTGCATTTGTAATACCCCTTCAATTGGTCAAAAAAACCTCTAGCACCCATAGGGGGATCAATCACATTGAGGGAGATTTTATTCCTCAAGGACTGAACACCCCTGAAAATTACTTTTGGCCTAACGGGCAAGATGTCCTTTAGTACAGGGTCATTGGTTGCTATGTGCCAATGTTTATGGATTAATTGGGAGATGGACCTGTGCTGAACAGAGTATGAGGTGATGAAGGGTGCGCAATTTAAAAATTCCCCACCCTCATCTTTCTTTTTATCAGCTAACAGGTCCTTCCTATCCATGGCAAAGACCTGACTCAGGCATTGTTCCAATTCTTCCTGACCATAGCCCTTCTCTAGAAATCGATCAGTAAGTGTCCCTGCTTGGATTGCAAAATCCTCAGGGTTGGTGCAATTTCTTCTCAACCTCAAGTACTGGCTCTTAGGAACTCCCTTGATCCAAGGTGTATGATGGCAACTATCGGTTGGAATAAAGGCATTACGGTCTGTGTCTTTAAAATATGTGGACGTAACAAAACTCCCAGCTTTGATCATAATGTTCAAATCCAAATAGTGGACGCAGGTTTGGCTAGCCTCAAATTTTAACTCTATTCCCCTCTGATTGGAATTGAGCCTAGAGACGAAGTTAGAGAGATCGTCATATTCGCCAGCCCATAGGAGGAGGATGTCATCAATGTACCTCGCCCATAGAGCGATCTGGGGAGTGTCCCCTACATCGATGACATCCTCCTCCCACTTGGCCATAAACAAATTGGCCAAGCTGGGGGCATATTTGGCCCCCATGGCTACTCCCGTAACCTGTTTATAAAAGTTGTTTTCAAACCAAAAATAATTAGATTCGGCTGCGAATTTTAACAATCCCATAATGAACTCCACCTGTTTTGTTATAAGCCCTGAATCCCTCGAAAGGTAATGGTGGACTGCCTCCAACCCTAACTCGTGGGGAATGATGGTATAGAGGGACTTGACGTCAATGGTGACCATCCACATGCCCACAGTGGGTGGAACACCAGATAAAATATTTATGATGTGTTTGGAATCCCTAACATAAGAAGGGATTTTCTTTACTAGGGGCTGTAAATAGAAGTCGATATATCTGCCCACCCGGGACGTGATGGAATCTATACCACTCACTATAGGACGTCCCGGGGGGCAGATAGGGTCTTTATGAAGTTTAGGGAGGTAGTATATCGTGGGGGTACGTGGGGCTTTGGGTATGAGAAAAAGTTTCTCCTTGATGGTAAGTATACCCTCAAACACTCCCCTTTCCACCAAAATCTCCAAATCCCTCTTAAATTTATTTTTGGGGTCATTGGGTAGAATGCAATAAGTGTCGGTATCATCGACAATGTTATGCATTTCTTTCAAATAGTCAGCTTTGTCCAAGACGACTATACCCCCCCCCCCCTTATCCGCAGGTCTAATAACCAACTCTTTATTAGTACATAAGGAATCTAATCCTTCCTGTAGGGTTTTATTAAGTTTGGCTTTCTTAACTTCCAATGCCTCTAGATCTCACTGTATAAGACGACCCCTCACTGTGCCATCTATACATGCCTCACTGTGCCATCTATACATGCCTCACTGTGCCATCTGTAACATGCCTCACTGTGCCATCTGTAACATGCTTCACTGTGCCATCTGTAACATGCCTCACTGTGCCATCTGTAACATGCCTCGACGATCTCCCTACCTTCTCCTGTTTGCAGAGATGTCAGACGGCGGCCATCCATTATTCAAAAGCCGCGCCGCCTCCTCAGGCTGTTCCGTGATAGGCGGAATATCTATCTATGTCTATCACGGATGTCCTCTCGTCCGAGGCCGAGGCTGAGGATGAGAAGGCATCCGTGATAGGCTGAACACTAAACAGAGGCTCTGCTGGGAAAATTAGTGTTCCGCCTATCACGGAACAGTCACAGGAGGAGGCACGCTTTTTTAATAATGGATGTCCGACGTCTGACACAGGTACCCGGCGTATAAGACGACCCCCGACTTTTGGGGCATGATTTTACATGCAAAGAGTCGTCTTAAACGCTGGAAAATACGGTACTTACTTCTTCTAATGAGTCTTTTAATCTTCTGCATTTGCTCCGGCTCCCTTAGTTTTAGGTCAGACCACCTTTTGCGGAGCTGTTATTTTGACCTGCGCACCCCAAATTTTTGGTGGAGACTTTTCGCCACTTTTTCTATGATTTGGGCCTTCACCTTGTTGGGAAATTTGTAAGGGCCATGTTTTCCATCGTAATCCTCCCTCCTTAATATTGCCACCATTTCCATCATCTCCTCAAATGCCATATTTGTGGCCTTGTACCTCCTGCTCCTGGATCTGGTGTGTGCTACTGCCTGGCCTCGCTCCTGGCTTAAGGTTGCCACTTGCTCCACATCCTCCATGTTGTATTGCATTAAACGAGCTAGAAGGGGCGGGGATAGTACTAGAACGAACGTCAGGGGCGGGGAAACGTGCGGAGCTTCACGCATGTGCAGTGTAAAAAGGGATAGCGCGTAAGTGAAAATGGCGTTCACAGTCTGTGAAAGAAGGCGGAAGATTTTGGACTTATTTGTGATCAGTGGATGAGTTTGTGGCCTAAATATGGGGAGAAAGCTTAGTAGTAGAGGCTTGACTGACATTAGCTTTTTTTGATTAATTTTGACTTGCAGAAATAATGGAGGCCTTCAGAGAACAGGAGTTCTTCACAGAATTTGTTCAAAGGTGGAGGGATTTCCCTATATTGTGGCAAACAAAAAACAAAGAGGCCAGAAAGAAAGCACTGGAGACCCTGCTTGTATTTGTAAAGACAAGGGTCCCCAACGCAACAATCAAGACTGTGAGCAAAAACATTTCGACCATTAGGGGCACCTACAGGACCCACCGCTCACAAGTTCTGGCCTCAATGAGATCTGGAGCTGCAGGAGTCCAGGACATCCCTTTCTACCCTTCCCCCCAGAGGGAGCTCCAGACTTCCCTGCAGTCAACCCTCCAGCCTTCCCTGCAGGCAAGAGCAGCCAACCTCAGAGGAAGAGCCAGAGTTCCTGGAGGAGCCTGATTGTGACCCATGGAGCCAGGTATTGCATTTTGCTAACAATTTTTGTGAATCAAAGTATAATAATGATGTCAAATTGATGTTACTAGTGCTCCAAATTTAAAAGGATTGAACAAAAAGTGTTGAACATATCAATAGACAATAGTGGCAAAACATGATGGGGACAAGAATGAAAAATGTTGGGGTCAGAATGATTGTCTGAAAATTTCAGGGACACCATCAGGGGGGTACAGGCAGTACACCTGTAAGGGGCCCCGGATTGCAACCCCCTTTTTTTGTAATATATATATTTTTTTATATATATCTTTTTTTCCCTCTTTTTTTTGGGGGGGGGGTAAAGGCCCTCCCGCTTCTCAATTTCAGGCAGCAGCACCCCCCTGCTCCAGGGGGCCCATGCCTGAATCTGTGTAAGGGGGCCCCATAATTCATGATGGCGTCCCTGTCTGTAATATATATTAGCATTCAATTTGTATCCAGGGGCGGACTGACCATTGAGGCACTTGGGCACTGCCCAAGGGCCCCATGCCACTAGGGGGCCCCATCAGGGTTGCCAAGCTCAGTAAAACCAGGGACAGTATGTAAAAACTCTGTGTTTTTTTTACATCTGTCCCTGATATGTCCAAAACCGACATGCTTTTGATGTGAAAATCCTGAGATTTTAGCTGCCCCGCCTCTGTACTGCCTCCTGGCTTGGTGGCCATCTGTAAGCCCGGGGGCCCCATAATCTTCTATTTCCCGGGGGCCCCATGAGTTGTCAGTCCGCTCCTGTTTGCATCTGTCATGATTTGAAAAATGTGTGTGATTTATAAAGACAAAAAATGTACTTTTTTGTATACACAGACAGAGCAAAGCCAGGAGGAGGCAGAGCCAGGGCCGTCTTTAATATGGTTTGGGTCCTGGACAAACATTTTTTTTGGGCCCCCCTCCAGCTTATTTTGGGCCTGGCTGGTTCACATGTATGTGTTTTGGTGGCCCTCGTTTGTGCAGGCACAGCAGCCCATTGATTTGAATTGGCTGCCATGCCTTCGTATATATAAAAAATAAAAGAAATAAAGAAATATATAAAAAAACGTTTTTTTTATAAAAAAAAGGGGGTTGCCATCTGGGGCCCTGGGGACCTCCGGACCCCTAAAAATAAAAACATTTTTTTTTTTTTCAAAGGGGTTTGCTTTGGGTCCCCAACAGTGACAGGGCCCTGGGCAGCTGCCCCTGTTTGCCCTATGGTAAAGACGGCCCTGGGCAGAGCCCACAGGGAGCCAGGGGGAGGCTGAGCCCACAGGGAACCAGGGGGAGGCAGAGCCCACAGGGAACCAGGGGGAGGCAGGCCCCACAGGGAGCCAGGGGGAGGCAGGCCCCACTGCAAGACAGGAGATGGCAGAGCCCACTGGGAGCCAGGGGGAGGCAGGCCCCAGTGAGGGACGGCGTGATACCATTCCTCCTCTTCGCACCCCTACGAAAATGGCCAGGAGGCTTATTCAAATGGAGGAGGAGACCCAGCATGTGCGCTGTGAAACCCTCATCTTTAAGGCCGTAAACATGGCCTTAAAGACACCGACATTGTGCGGATCGCTCCTCCTGTCCTTGCTGCTCCTCCTGCTCCTAGTCCTGCTCCTGCTCCTCTTCCTGAGCCTGCTCTGGGTCCTGCTCCTGGCACAACCTCACCTCCAGGAACCCAGCCTCCAAGGACTCGGTCTGCAGGGAAGACTGCAGGGAAGACTGCAGGGAAGAAGACAAGCAAGTCAAAGCGATGAGAGATGTGATGCCCCTAATGGTCGAAATTTTTGTGATCACATCCTTGTTTGTTTGCTTTGGGGATCTGCGTCTTTACAAATGCAAGCAGGCTCTCCAGTGCTGCCTTCCTGGCTTCTTTGTTTTAATTAAGTTTGCTTTTGGTTTGCCATCAGTCTTTAATTTCTATTACTTTTATTATACCAGAATAAAAGTTTTTTTTGTTTGCTGACAAAATTTGACCATGTGCTTTTCTTTAAAATAGAGAGATCGGTAGAGAGTAGGCAGAGACATTTAGATATGAGGCTCAATTCAAGGTTAACAAACCAGGATAAGTATACTTTCAAAAATGACAGTTATTTTCAGAAAATTACAGTCACATGGCTAAAATTAATACTTATTTGTGTGTTAAAGCTTTGTAATCGAGCCTTTAGTCATATAAAGAGATATATTTGTGTAGCGATGGTGGACTATAATGTAATATTGTGTGTTTTCATTGTCATTCATCACCTATAGTTATGTCCTTTTAATGCTGGGCGCCAGTGACCATCATCATATTTGTGAGCCCAACCCAATGGATTGCGGGACTAATGGTCCTTCTGACCAGCGATTCCATTCCATAACAATACACCGGGACTACACATCCCAGGGATCCATGCTACCATGCAGGGGACTTCTGGGACAGGCTATAAAGGAGCCAGGGGAGCCGCCCCACTCTCTCTTCTTCCTGGGCCTTGCATAATGCACACCTCTCTGTGACGGGGAGAGAGGTTGTGGCCTACCATGCAGTGTTCAAGTGATTCCAGCCTGGCCTCAGAGAGCCTAATGCGGACGGACCGTTTTCATCAGACGAACCGATCGTGTGTGGGCCCCATCGGTTTTTTATCCATCGGTGAAAAAAATAGGAACTTGTTTAATAATTATCTGATGGTTAAAAAAACGATAAAAACGATCGTCTGTGGGCACGTCCATCGGTTAAAAATCCACGCATGCTCAAAATAAAGTTGACTCATGCTCGGAAGCATTGAACTTTATTTTTCCCAGCACGTCGTTGTGTTATACGTCACCGCGTTCTGACACGATAGTTTTTTTTAACTGACGGTGTGTAGGCAAGACTGATGAAAGTCAGCTTCATCGGATATCTGATGAAAAAATCCATCAGACCGTTTTCATTGGATGAACCGATCGTGTGTACAGGGCATAACTCTGCTTGCTGTTCGTCAGACATCTACACGGCACCAACTCAGCAGCTTAACACCACGTTCTTCCACACTCCGCTTTTCCCGGGTCGCTGTCTTCAAGGCATCTAGTTTGGTCCATAGCCCATCTTCTGCAATCTTTCCCTGGTTACTTTATTGGAACACTGTATGAAGACGCCTTTACCTTGGGAACACTTTACTGCACTTCCATTTGAACACTGTACATAGACACCTTTACCTACAGCCATTTCAAGGGGTACCATTAGCCTGTTTAAGCCATTCAGTCTGTTAATACAACACTGTGCCTTTTTGGATTCACGACCTGGTCCGAAGCTCCGTGACCACGCCCGTGGGACCCGCGGACCAGATCGCTGCCGGGTCGGGTCACAGGAGCTGAAGAATGGGGTGAGGTGTGTGTAAACACACTTCCCCGTTCTTCTCTGTGGCAGTGTCACTGATCGTCTGTTCCCTGTTATAGGGAACGACGATCAGTGACATCACACCTACAGCCACGCCCCCCTACAGTAAGAATCACTCCCTTAGGGCACACTTAACACCTTAGTGCCCCCTAGTGGTTATCCCCTTCACTGCCATTGTAATTTTCACAGTTATCAGTGCATTTTTATAGCACTTTTCGCTGTGAAAATGATAATGGTCGCCATTACTAGTAAAAAAAAAATATTTATAAAAATGCCATAAAACTATCCCCTATTTTGTAAACGCTATAACTTTTGCGCAAACCAATCAATAAACGCTTATTGCAATTTTTTTTATATGGTTAAAGGTGCTTGTGGAAAGATGTCTGAACCCAGAATGTCAGGTGGATTGGAAGGTTTACAGGGTCATGGTGATGCAGATGAACAGGTAAATCCAAGTAGTCCTCAGGGGGACCATGCTACATTTGTAATAATTTAAGCCAATGTAGCGTCTATGTACTTTATAGTACTGGTGCTAGTCAAATTTAAGTATAGATCAGAGTATAGTTAGACTCTGATCCTGATTGTTAGTAGCAAATTGCGCTCTCTTAGCCAGATTCAGGTAGATGGGCGCATCTTTGTGCCGGCGTAACGCAACGTATATGCGATACGCCAGGATAAGTCAGAGAGGTAACTACACGATTCACAAAGCATTTGCTCTCCACGTTGCGCCGGCGTAACGTAAATTTGACGGCGTAAGCCGGCGTAAGTGTAAGTGGCCTTATGCAAATGATGGCCTGAGCGTGGAGCAGTGGCTTACGCCCGGCGTATCATCAACGGAGCATGCGCAGTGATGTCGACGTATGATCGCTTCCTTGTGCGCATGCTCACAACTACAACGGCCCAACTTCCTGGTATACGCCGGCCTACCGGCTTACGCCGAGCGCATAAATACGCCCAGACATGCGCCCGTCCAACGCAAAATTGCATCCTGCTTTTTCCCCCCTTGAGCAAGGTAATTTTTCTGTGCTATTTTGCTGTGCTATGGCTGCTACAGTGAACAAGAGGAAGAGGAATTTTTCTCCCCAGGAGAGGGCAGTCGTCATCGCTGCCATGGAGAAATATGATACCTTCCTCCATGGTGCCCAGAGTCGGGATACTAGTCGCACCAGGAAGCAGGTCATCCTGGAGACCATCGCGACTGAAGTTGGTGCCCTTGGCAATGCCACCTGCAGCGCCAAGGACATTAATAAGAAGATTAATGACCTGAAGCTCCGTGTGCGGGAAAAGCTTGCCGCCATTCCAAAGCACCAGAGGGGCACGGGTGGCGGACCACCCTGCAATATCAGTTTGACCCCAGAGGAGGAGGTGGTCGTCCGGTGTCTGCAGAGGGAGCAGTTGGAGGGCGTTGAGGGCTTTGATTCCCGTGATGATGCCTCGAGGACAGGTAAGTGTTTTATATCCCCTATCCGGTGTGTAGCATGTGAGGGGGTGGAAGGGAACATGTGACAAGTGTGTGGGTCCCCCAACATGTGACTGCTTTATGTCATCCACAGATGTGCAGGAAGGAGGGGGCCCATCTGCTGCCGGTGGCCGTCCCACCACATAGTCCCCGGAGCAGCCTCAGCCAGACCCCCTAGATCCAGCGGTGGAGGGGAGTGGCCACACCTCTCCTCTCGAAAAGGTGGTGGAGGAGTCGGTGGACCTTGGGCAGATAGGCCTCATTATAGAGGAGTCCAGTGTTCTGCCTGGGCCCTCTCACAACTCCCCCCCCCCATCAGGGGAAGCCCCTCTGTGTCAGGCACCAGCAGGGGAACCCCCTCAAGGGGCTCACCCTACACCCACTTCCAAGCATCTTCTGCCCCAAGGAAGGCGACAAGGAAGACTAGGGGTGTACCTCTAAGTGTCCAGGACCAACTAGCTCTGGACCAGGGCCAGCAGACCCGGCATATGGGGGAGATAGCCGGGCACCTGCAGCTGGTGGCAGAAAACACTGCCCAGATTTATGACGCAGTGCAGGATGGCAATGCCAATAGTGCAGCAGTGGTCACCTGCGTTGGGGAGCTGCAGGCCACCACTGTGAACCTAGTGGCAGAGGTTCAAACCCTTACTGAGGCCGTCCACGCCAACGCGGCTGCCATCCAGGAGGAGGGGAGGCAGAGGCAGCGCAACCAGCGGCATAACCTCAACCGCCAGCTGAGGATGCAGGCCCAGACTAACCACTTTCTGAGCCGAATTGCCGTGGCCTTGGAGGGCAGGCAGCCATCACCTGCCAGGAGTGGCACACCCGGGGATGAGCCACCTCCAGATGGCCCACCCCCCCACCCCAGGCTCCCCCCAGGCAGCTGAGGAGCCAGAGAGCTGCCACCAGGCGCAGCCCCCGTCAGCCCAAATGAGTGGCTTTATTTTTTTTGGACTCAGGAGTTGAGTTTTTTTTTTTAATGCTCAGGTCATGAGCCATTTTTTTTTTTTTTAAGCACACGGAGAGGAGTGCTGGCTACAGTGTGACTGGTGTGTGAATGTGGGGGTGACACTCCTGCCAGTAAGGGGTGTCACCCTCGGTCGTCGGGGAGAAATTATCCCCACGACCGTGTGAATGTGGTATGAATGGACAGCGACATAATTGGGGCCTTGGCGTGGCGTTGCTGCTCCCAAGTCCTGCATGGTGGACTTGGGCTAATCCAATGTGATGTGGATGTGGTGCGTGTGAGCTAGGAACCACAGTGGTGTGCATGCGTGCATTCTCCTTGTGCCATGATGAATGTGTGTGTTTAACATGCAAAGATGTCTTCTGTGAGGTGTCTCCTGACTGCTGCTCCCTCAGCAGATGGGGTACCCTCATTTAGGGGGGGAATGTGTGGTTCGGGGGTCAGGTCATCACGTAGGTCAATCTCCAGGCCCTTTCTCATGGCGTAGTTGTGCAGCACGCAACATGCACCGATGATCTGGCACACGAAGTTTGGGGAATACAACAGGGTCCCCCCGGACTTATCCAGGCATCGGAAACGGGACTTCAGGAGGCCAAATGTGCGTTCCACCACTCCACGGGTATGTATGTGTGCAGCATTGTAGTTTATCTCTCCTCTGGTTTGGGGATTCCGGTATGGAGTCAGGAGATGGGGTCCAAGTGCATATTCAGAGTCACGAGGAAGGGAAAAGACAGGAGGATGTTAGTCGTGCATGTGCCCCTTGTAATGTCTGCATCATGGGGTCGGACAGTCATGCCTGACACCCATGTCACTCACCAACCAGCCAGCTGTCCAGATACACGTTCTGTTCAAAATCTGTTGGGATGTTGCTTTGACGGTATATGTAGCTGTCGTGGCTGGACCCTGGGTGTTTGGCACGGACATGCCATATGAGGCATTGGGCATCGGCTATCACCTGTACGTTGATGGAATGCCACTGCTTCCGATTGCGGTATATGTGCTCTGTGTCATGGGGGGGCCGTAGTGCAACATATGTGCAATCAATGGCCCCCACGGTGCGTGGGAATCCTGCAATTTGGTAGAAATCCTGCATTGCCTTCAGCCGCAGATGCTCATGGGTGGGTCTGACGAAGTGGTGGGACATGCGTCTGAGGATTGCGGGGACAACCTGGTGCACACATCTGCTCATGGTGGATTGTGACATCCCAGCCACAACTCCACTTGTACGCTGAAAAGATCCACTGGCGAGGAAATGCAGTGTTGCCAGTACCTTGACCAGTGGCTGCACTGCATGTGCACGATGTGTCGTGCTGGTGATGTCATCATGCAGGGTTGTGGCTAATTCTAGAATGGCATCAGGGCTGAATCTGAAGATGCGATACACCTCGGAATCACCCATGCCAAAGACGTCAATGCGCGTGCGGTATATCCTCTCCCGTGCCCTCCTACGAGTCGGTGGACCCATTAGTAGTGCTAGGACCACGGCTGTACCCTGGCATGTTGGCACACAGATGTGTTCACCTGCAAGTGTGGTTGCTCAGCTTGCTCAGCTCGACCGTAACGGTGCTGCTGTAGCTGCTCTCCAGCTGACCTGTGCAAGTCTGGTGCAAAGATAATCCAGCTTTTTGATGGAATAACTTTAGGCCTGAAGTACGACTTAGGCCCCATACTCACGACCAAACATGTCTGCTGAAACTGGCCCGCAGGCCAGTTTCAGCAGACATGTTTGGTCGTGTGTGGGCGCGAGCGGGCCGAATTCCAGCAAACATTTGCCCGCCGGGCCTTTTCCCAGCAGACAAATATTCCTGGACTTGTTTTAAAACAGTCCGCTGGAATTCTGCCCGCTCGGACATGTACGGTCGTCAGTACAGACCTACCGTACATGTCCAGGCGCCCGTCGTCCCTCGCATGCGTCGAATGACTTCGACGCATGCGTGGAAGCATTTTAAAGGCGGGCCGCCCACGTCGCCGCGTCATTGTCGCGGCGACACCGCGTCATCGACGCGGCGACACCGCGGACACGCCCCGCGTATTGTTTACGCGCGGACTTCTGTACGATGGTGTGTACAACCATCGTACAGAAGCCCTCTGGCAGACATGTATGGTGAAAACGGTCCGACGGACCGCTTTCACCATACATGTTTGTCCGTGTGTACCCGGCCTTACACGTACCGCGCGTAGCCTGCATCGGGCGCTCTTACATGTGTGAATCGGCGTATCTCCCTCATTTGCATATTTGAATAGGAAATCAATGTGAGAGCAAGATGCGTCGAGCGTAAATATGTGCCCACGATACGCCGGCGTAGGAAAGTGTAGTCGGTCGGAGGAAGCCTATTTTCAGGCGTATCTTGTTCTGTGGGTACAGAATATAAATACGCCGGCGCATATTTACACTTACGCGGCGTATCTGTAGATACGCCGGCGTAAGTCTTTCTGAATCTGGCTATCTATGGGCCAGATTCACAAAAGAGAGGTGTAACGTAAATGGGATACGTTAATGCCGCTGCAGTGTAGCCCATTTCCCCTATGGGCCAGATTCACGTAGAAATGGGCTACGCTGCGGCGGCGTAACGTATCCCATTTACGTTACACCGCCGCAAGTTTTCAGCGTAAGTGCTTGATTCACAAAGCACTTGCCTGTAAACTTGCGGCGGTGTAACGTAAATCCGCCCGGCGCAAGCCCGCCTAATTCAAATGGGGCGGGGACCATTTAAATTAGGCGCGTTCCCGCGCCGAACGTACTGCGCATGCTCCATCCCTAAAATTTCCCGACGTGCATTGCGCTAAATGACATCGCAAGGACGTCATTGGTTTCTACGTTAACGCAAAATTTAGAGCGACGGGCAAAGCGGACGTTCGTGAATCGGCGTAACCAGTCATTTGCATATTCTACGCCGACTGCAATGGAATCGCCACCTAGCGGCCAGCCTAGAATTGCAGCCTAAGATCCGACGGTGTAAGTCACTTACACCTGTCGGATCTTAGGGCTATCTATGCGTAACTGATTCTATGAATCAGGCGCATAGATACGACAATCTTATCTCAGAGATACGATGGCGTATCAGGAGATACGCCGTCGTATCTCTTTTGTGAATCTGGCCCTATGTTTTTACTCTAGAAAAAAGTCCTTTGTTTTGAGAATGGTGCATTGTTTTATTCTGGGAATGGCATAAATAAAAAATCCAAATCTAATAAGAGGACCAGTTATAGAAACTGTTCTGGCACCAAATTTAGTTTTAGTATGATGGGTATTTCCTGCTGCAAAATGTATAATTAAATTCTTAACATAATCAAAAATAACTTGTTTGTACAGTAGGTCATTCAGCAGAATTCAGCATTGAATGGGTCAAAGGAGGCGACAGCTTGTAGTATAAAGTGGCCTCTGATGGGTCCTTTATTTGTACCCATATTTTAATGTATTCTTTAGTATTGTCAGCAGCATGAGTCAGATGAGAGCTTCCCTGCTGTTTAGCCTCTGACAAATGTCCCCTGCCGGGTTGCTCCTTTGGAGGCCTCCTTTATCAAGGCCGCAGGCGTTGTCCCTGCTTGTGATGCTGTGTTACCACGGAGACAGCTGGCACATCCCAACGATACTGTCATGGCAAATAATGAGTGACCAGCTAATTTAACCAGCCTGCTACACTGCACTATACAGAGCATGTAGATTGTTGAGATAATTCTTATCAGTGCAATATATTTTATTTCACAGAATACCAAGCACATTTACATTTTCATTTTTACTATGGATGTATATGTACAAATGCATTTGTGAATCAGAACATAATTGCATATATGTGTATATATATATATATATATATATATACATAAGCTACACATAAAGAACTAAGGGAGAATCAATTCATTTTTCATATGTCAAATGCCATTTAACTAAAATACCGTACTCTTTCAGTTCTTAAAATACATTTGTATGCAACATGTCTAATTATGTAAGGCAATAGATAAATCTTTTCACTAGGTGCTTTAGCGGCTGAGCCTGGTTGCAGCCATGCTTTCTTTGAGCCTAGGTTCACACTGCTGCGAATTCAAAATCGCGGTAAAATGCGCGATTTTACCGCGATTTCGCGGCCACGATTTTGCCGCGATTTTGCCGCGATTTGCCGCGATTTCGGCCGCAATTTAATGTAAATCGCGGCCCGAAATCGCAAAAAGTAGTACAGGAACTACTTTTTGAAATCGCAGATGCGGGGTCGCACTGATTAGGACAGTGCCATTGCCGACAATTGCCGCCGATTTGAGATGCAATTTGACATGTCAAATCGCATCTCAAATCGTTCCAAATCGTACCCAGTGTGAACCAGGGCTTATGCTGTGATGACTATAGTTCCAGCCTTGATTATAACCATCACAGTTCTTCTTGATCTACTAATTCTGCTGCTTCTTATTATATACTGCTGGCAATTACACTGTATAATGAAGAAAATGTTTTCACATGAGTACATGCTATACAGGATGTTGCAATCTACAGCATTAGTCATTTGGAATCTAAAGGGTTTATTTTTGTTGTTGAGTCTCTATTATCATTAATTATATTTTATTGCATTCATATTATGTGTGCACGTTCATTTTTGGCTTAATGGTTTCTGGCCTATGAATGATTTAACCACTTCCATACCAGGCACTTACGCACCTTCCTGCCCAAGCCAATTTTCAGCTTTCAGCAATGTCGCAATTTGAATGACAATTGCGCGGTCATGCTACACTGTACCCAAATGACATTTTTATCATTTTGTTCCCACAAATAGAGCTTTATTTTGGTGGTATTTGATCAAAAAAATAGCAAAATTTGGGGGAAAAAATTAGTTTTTATTTTTTTCTGTAATTTTTTTTTGTAAATAAGTAAGTTTTCTTCTTCATTTATGGGCACTGATATGGCGGCACTGATGGGCACTGATATGGCGGCACTGATGGGCACCGATGAGGTGGCACTGATGGGCAACGATGAGGTGGCACTGATGGGCACCGATAGGCAGCACTGATAGGCGGCGCTGGTATGCTGCACTGATGAGCATTTATAGGCGGCACTGATGGGCACTCATAGGCGGAACTGATGGGCACTCATAGGCGGCACTGATGTGCACTCATAGGCGGCACTGGGCACTCTTTGGAGGCACTGATGGGCACTCATGGGTGGCACTGATGGGTACTTATGGGTGGCACAGATGGGCACTGATGGGTGGGCACTGGGCATAGATGGGCACTAATGTACACTGAGGGGTGGCACTGATGGCATTGCTGGGCATCATTCCAGCCAGTGCCCATGTTGCCAGTCAGTGCCCGTTTGTGGGCACTAATTGGCATTGATTGTGTTAAGTTTTTTTTTTTGTGTTTTTTTTTTCTCTATTGAGCACTGGGGGCACTCCCTGGTGGTCCAGTGTTGGCATTCGAGGGGGGGGGGGGGCTGCGCTGATAAACAATCAGTGCGAACCCCCCTGTCAGGAGAGCCACCGATCGGCTCTCCTTTACTCGCGTCTGTCAGACGCGAGTGAGGAAGAGCCGTTCAACGGAGGCTCTTTACCGAGATCAGAGATGTAGGGTGTCAAACTGACACCCCGCATCACCGATCGACGCGCTATGTGCCCCCACGGGCGCGCGCCGGCATGAAATCCTGCAGGACGTCAACAGACGTCCAGTCAGGATTTCACAACCACTTCCCGGACGTCAATTGACTATTGACCGGGCGGGAAGTGGTTAAAAACTAGTTTGAATTACTAAAGTTAGTTGTATGAATTACTCTCCAATCAAAAAACTATTTAGCCAAACGTATTTTATTCAGTCAAGTTTGCCATCTCATTAGAACTGATCATGGTGAGGACAAAGGGAGAAAATAGTGACAGCCTACCATAAAACATTGGGAGAAACAGAGAAAACAAAGTAGTAGCTGAGAAGAGAGAGGTGTCCGATTTGATTAACCACTTCCATACCAGGCACTTACGCACCTTCCCGCCCAAGCCAATTTTCAGCTTTCACCACTGTCGCACTTTGAATGGCAATTGCGCGGTCGTGCGACGTGGCTCCCAAACAAAATTGGCGTCCTTTTTTTCCCACCAATAGAGCTTTCTTTTGGTGGTATTTGATCACCTCTGCGATTTTTTTTTTTGCGCAACAACTAAAAAAAGACTGAAAATGAAAAAAAAAATGACGTTTTTATTTTTTTCTGTTAATTTTTTTGTAAATAAGTAAGTTTTCTCTTTCAATTACGGGCACTGATATGGCGGCACTGATGGGCACAGATGAGATGGCACTGATGGACATCGATGAGGTGGTACTGACGGGCACAGATGAGGTGGCACTGATTGGTGGCGCTGGTATGCGGCACTGATGGGCACTCATAGGCGGCACTGATGGGCACACATAGGCGGCACTGGGCACTCTTTGGAGGCACTGATGGGCACTCATGGGTGGCACTGATGGGTACTTATGGGTGGCACAGATGGGCACTGATGGGTGGGCACTGGGCATAGATGGGCACTAATGTACACTGAGGGGTGGCACTGATGGCATTGCTGGGCATCATTCCAGCCAGTGCCCATGTTGCCAGTCAGTGCCCGTTTGTGGGCACTAATTGGCATTGATTGTGTTAAGTTTTTTTTTTTGTGTTTTTTTTTTCTCTATTGAGCACTGGGGGCACTCCCTGGTGGTCCAGTGTTGGCATTCGAGGGGGGGGGGGGGCTGCGCTGATAAACAATCAGTGCGAACCCCCCTGTCAGGAGAGCCACCGATCGGCTCTCCTTTACTCGCGTCTGTCAGACGCGAGTGAGGAAGAGCCGTTCAACGGAGGCTCTTTACCGAGATCAGAGATGTAGGGTGTCAAACTGACACCCCGCATCACCGATCGACGCGCTATGTGCCCCCACGGGCGCGCGCCGGCATGAAATCCTGCAGGACGTCAACAGACGTCCAGTCAGGATTTCACAACCACTTCCCGGACGTCAATTGACTATTGACCGGGCGGGAAGTGGTTAAAAACTAGTTTGAATTACTAAAGTTAGTTGTATGAATTACTCTCCAATCAAAAAACTATTTAGCCAAACGTATTTTATTCAGTCAAGTTTGCCATCTCATTAGAACTGATCATGGTGAGGACAAAGGGAGAAAATAGTGACAGCCTACCATAAAACATTGGGAGAAACAGAGAAAACAAAGTAGTAGCTGAGAAGAGAGAGGTGTCCGATTTGATTAACCACTTCCATACCAGGCACTTACGCACCTTCCCGCCCAAGCCAATTTTCAGCTTTCACCACTGTCGCACTTTGAATGGCAATTGCGCGGTCGTGCGACGTGGCTCCCAAACAAAATTGGCGTCCTTTTTTTCCCACCAATAGAGCTTTCTTTTGGTGGTATTTGATCACCTCTGCGATTTTTTTTTTTTGCGCAACAACTAAAAAAAGACTGAAAATGAAAAAAAAAATGACGTTTTTATTTTTTTCTGTTAATTTTTTTGTAAATAAGTAAGTTTTCTCTTTCAATTACGGGCACTGATATGGCGGCACTGATGGGCACAGATGAGATGGCACTGATGGACATCGATGAGGTGGTACTGACGGGCACAGATGAGGTGGCACTGATTGGTGGCGCTGGTATGCGGCACTGATGGGCACTCATAGGCGGCACTGATGGGCACACATAGGCGGCACTGATGGGCACACATAGGCAGCACTGATGGGCACACATAGGCGGCACTGATGGGCACACATAGGCGGCACTGATGGGCACACATAGGCGGCACTGGGCACTCATAGGCGGCACAGATGGGCACTCATGGGCGACACAGATGGGCACTCATGGGCGGCACTTATGGGTGGCACTGATGGATACTTATGGGTGGCACAGATGGGCACTGATAGGTGGGCACTGGGCATGGATGGGCACTGTGGGGTGGCACTGATGGACACTGTGGGGTGGCACTGATGGACACTGGGGTGGCACTGATGGACACTGGGGTGGCAGCACTGATTTACTCATATTGCCAGTCAGTGCCCATTTGTGGGCACTGATTGGCATCTTTTTTTTTTTTAAATGCTTTTTTTTTTTGCAGACTTTTATTTTATTTTTTTGCAGACTTTTTTTTTTTTTTGGCCCACCCTGGTGGTCCAGGGTGGGCTTCCCTGGTGGTCCATGTGGCGATCCGAGGGGGGGCTGTGCTGATAAACAATCAGCGCGAACCCCCCCTGTCAGGAGAGCCGCCGATCGGCTCTCCTCTACTCGCGTCTGTCAGACGCGAGTGAGGAAGAGCCATCAATGGCTCTTCCTGTTTACATCGTGATCAGCCGTGATTCGACACGGCTGATCATGTGGTAAAGAGTCTCCGTGAGAGACTCTTTACCGAGATCGGAGATGCAGGGTGTCAGACTGACACCCCGCATCACCTATCGCCGCGCTGCGCGCCCCCATGGGCGCGCGCGGCATGAAATCCTGCAGGACGTCCTGTCAGGATTGTGTAACCACTTCCCGGATGTAAATCGGCCATAGGCCGGGCAGGGAAGTGGTTAAGTACCAAAGAGAGAGAAAAGGCAAAAAGTAGATAATCATGTGTAGCACAATTTTCTCTCTCTTTGCGGCTACTGAGGTATGATGGTGTCACCTGTATAGTATTTAGGAGCAGAGGCCCAGATTCTCAAAGTGCTTACATAGTTACATAGTTAGTCAGGCCGAAAAAAGACACAAGTCCATCCAGTTCAACCACAAAAAATAAAAAACACAGTAAAATCCTATACACCCAACTCCATACCCACAGTTGATCCAGAGGAAGGCAAAAAACCCCAGCAGAGCATGATCCAATTTGCTACAGCAGGGGAAAAAATTCCTTCCTGATCCCCCGAGAGGCAATCAGATTTACCCTGGATCAACTTTACCTACAAATCTTAGTACTCAGTTATATTCTGTACATTTAGGATAGTATCCAGGCCTTTCTTAAAGCAATCTACTGAGCTGGCCAGAACCACCTCTGGAGGGAGTCTGTTCCACATTTTCACAGCTCTTACTGTGAAAAAACCTTTCCGTATTTGGAGGTGAAATCTCTTTTCCTCTAGACGTAAAGAGTGCCCCCTTGTCCTCAGTGTTGACCGTAAAGTGAATAACTCAACACCAAGTTCACTGTATGGACCTCTTATATATTTGTACATGTTGATCATATCCCCCCTTATTCTCCTCTTCTCAAGAGTGAATAAATTCAGTTCCTCTAATCTTTCCTCATAGCTGAGCTCCTCCATGCCTCTTATCAGTTTGGTTGCCCTTCTCTGCACTTTCTCCAGTTCTCCGATGTCCTTTTTGAGAACTGGTGCCCAAAACTGAACTGCATATTCCAGATGAGGTCTTACTAATGATTTGTACAGGGGCAAAATTATATCTCTGTCTCTGGAGTCCATACCTCTCTTAATACAAGAAAGGACTTTGCTCGCTTTGGAAACCGCAGCTTGGCATTGCATGCCATTATTGAGCTTATGATCAACTAAAACCCCCAGATCCTTCTCCACTACAGATCCCCCCAGTTGTACTCCCCCTAGTATGTATGATGCATGCATATTCTTAGCCCCCAAGTGCATAACTTTACATTTATCTACATTAAACCTCCTCTGCCACTTAGTCGCCCAATCAGACAGAGCATTGAGGTCGGCTTGTAAATTGGAGACATCCTGCAAGGACGTTATTCCACTGCATAGCTTGGTGTCATCTGCAAAGACAGAAATGTTACTTTTGATCTCAGACCCAATATCATTTATAAATATATTGAAAAGTAAGGGTCCCAGCACTAAACCTTGGGGTACACCACTGATAACCTTGGACCATTCAGAGTAAGAATCATTAATCACGACTCTCTGAATTCTGTCTTTCAGCCAGTTTTCTATCCATTTACAAACTGATATATCCAATCCTGTAGACCTTACCTTACACATGAGCTGTGTGTGCGGAACTGTATCGAACGCTTTTGCAAAATCCAAATATATCACGTCCACAGCCACGCCTCTGTCCAGGGTTTTACTTACCTCTTCATAAAAGGAAATCAGGTTTGTCTGACAACTTCTGTCTTTCATGAATCCATGTTGTCTGCTGCTTAAATAGTTTTTTTCCAGCAAGAACTCATCCATGTGGTCTTTTATTAAACATTCCAGTATCTTCCCAACTATAGAAGTTAAACTAACAGGTCTATAGTTACTTAGTAAAGACTTTGTTCCCTTTTTAAATATGGGCGCAACGCCATGTACGCCGTCGTAAGTCCTAATCTGGACCGTCGTATCTATGCGACTGATTCTTAGGCCCCGTACACACGATAGAATCTATCCGCAGATAAATCCCAGCAAATGGGTTTCTGCGGATAGATCCTATGGTGTGTACACGCCAGCGGATCTGTTTCCGCGGAGAAATCTCCTCTGGGATGGATTCCAGCAGATCGAATATTTGTTGTGCTGCACAACATATCCATCTGCTGGAATCCATTCCAACGGATGGATCCGCTCGTCTGTACAGACTTACCGGATCCATTCGTCCAAAGGGATTCCCCGCACGCGTCGTAATGATTTGACGCATGCGTGGAATTCCTTATATGACAGCGTCGCGCCCGTCGCCGCGGCATAATCGCGGCGACGGCGCGACACGTCATCGGCAGAGGATTTCCGCGCGGATTTCAATGGGATGGTGTGTACACTCCATCCCATCGAAATCAGCGGATTTCTTTGAGAGGATTTATCCGTGGAAACGGTCCGCTGGACCGTATCTGCGGATAAATCCTCTCGTGTGTATGGGGCCTAAGAATCAGTTACACATAGATATCCATTAGATCCGACAGGCGTAAGGCTCTTATGCTGTCGGATCTAAACTGCAGATTTTTTTTTTGCTGCTAGGTGTCGCCTCCGTCGTTTTCCCCGTCGAGTATGCAAATTAGCAAAATACGTGAATTCCCGAACGTACGCGCGGTCGACGCAGTGAATTTACGACGTTTACGTTAGATTTGTGCCGCGCAACGTTGCCCCTGCTATATGAGGGGCAACCAATGTTAAGTATGGCCGTCGTTCCCGTGTCAAAATTTTAAAATGTACGTTGTTTGCGTAAGTCGTCCGTGAATGGTGCTCCCAGAAAAAGAGCTAAGCCTGAAATTAGGCATCTTCCTACGGACGTAGTTTCTCTGCCCCGACGCATGTAATGTGCATTTTTGCGCAGGGTGCAACTTGCGCTCTCATTGTTTTCCCTCAGCAAATATGCAAATGAGGAACTAACGCTGATTTAAATACCTGCGCGTGTGAGGCGCAGTTTGCGCACAAAGCGCGCAAGCTGTTCGGCCAGGGCAAACTTGCTCCTTATAAAAGCAGGGGCAAGTTAGCAACAGACGTCCACAGGTCAGCTGGAGAGCAACTACAGCAGCACCGTTACAGACGAGCTGAACAAGCAGAGCACCCACACTTGTAGGACCTCACATCTGTGTGCCAACATGCCAGGGGCAGCCATGGTTCTAGCAATACTACTGAGTGAACCGACTCGTAGGAGGGCGCGGGAGAGGATATATCGGGTGTGCAGGAACATCTTTGAAATGGGGGAATCGGAGGTGTATCGCATGTTTAGATTCAGCCCTGAAGTCATCCTGGAATTAGCCACAATCCTGCATGATGTCATCACCAGCCAGACACATCGTGGACATGCAGTGGAGCCACTGGTCAAGGTAGTTTCCTGGCAAGTGGATCTTTTCAGCGCACAGGTGGAATTGTGGCTGGGATGTCACAATCTTCCATGAGCAGATGTGTGCACCAGGTTATCCCTGCAATCCTCAGACGCATGTCCCACCACTTCATCAAACCCACCCAGGATGACCTGCGGCAGAAGGCAGTGACAGATTTCTATCAAATTGCAAGATTTCCACGCACCGTGGGGGCCATCGATTGCACACATGGCACTACGCCCCCCCCCCGTGACATAGAGCATATATACTGCAATAGGAAGCATTGGCATTCCATCAATGTCCAGGTGATAGTGGATGCCCATGGCCTCATATGGCACGTCCGTGCCAAACACCCCGGGTCCTGTCATGACAGCTTCATATTCCGTCAGAGCAGCATCCCAACAGAATTTGAACAGAACGTGTATGGGGACAGCTGGCTGGTTGGTGAGTGACATGGGTGTCAGGTATGACTGCCCCCCCCCCATGATGCAGACATCACGCGGCATATGCACTGGGACCCCATCTTATGACTCCATTCCGGAACCCCCAAACCCCAGGAGAGGAAAGAAGATACAATGAAGCACACGCACGTACCCGTGCAGTGGTGGAACGCACATTTGGCCTCCTGAAGTCACGTTTCCGATGCCTGGATAAGTCTGGGGGCACCCTGTTGTATTCCCCAAACTTTGTATGCAAGATCATCGGGGTATGTTGCATTCTGCACAACTTTGCCGAGAGAAAGGGCCTGGAGATTGAGCTACGTGATGACCTGACCCCCGAACCACACAATCCCCCCCCAAGAAACTCTACCCGGTCTACTGAGGGAAGAGCAATCAGGAGTGGTCTCGTGGAACGTATCTTTGCACGTTAAACACACACATTAATCATGTCACAAATAGAATGCACGCGTGCACACCACTGTGGTCCCTAGCACACACACCCCACATGCACCCAAAATTGGATTAGACCCAAGGATACCGCATGGTATTAGGGAGCAGCAACGCCGCGCCAAGGCTCCAATTATGTTGCTGTCCATTCATACACCTTTCACATGGCAGAGGGTGACACCCCTTTTCCAGCAGGAGTGACACCCCCCCCCCCCATTCACACACCAGTCACACTGTAGTATACACTCCTCACCGTGTGTAGGGACTACAAAATAAAAAAAAAGCTCAAAATTTGAGCATAAAATAAATAAAAAAAAGCTCATAATCTGAGCATTATACAAATGAAAAAAAAACTCATAATATGAGCATAAGGCTGGGTTCACACTACTACACTACTTTCATCCTACTTTGCTCTGCTACATTGGTCCTACATTTATCCTACATTGGTCCTACATCCATCCTACTTTCATGAACAGGCTACTACTTTGGTCCGACTTCAATGATATTCAATGGGCCTGAAGTAGGATCAATGTAGGACCAAAAGTAGTACAGGGAGCATTTTCAAAGTCGGACCGACTTGTGTAGGACGCTACAAGACGCTCTCATAGGGAAACATTGAACACAGAGCAAAGTAGGATGAAAGTAGTGTAGTAGTGTGAACCCAGCCTAAGACAACTAAATATAAAAAGCTCATAATCTGAGCACAAATCGCTATTTAAAAAAAAAAAAAGATCCGCAGGAAAAATATTTTTTTTTTCTTTTGGACATCCTGGTGCCAAGGGTGCCCCGGCTCTGGCTCCTCAGTCGGCGTGGTGGAGCCTGGGCTGAGGATGGAGCCTGGTCTGAGGATGGAGCCTGGTCTGAGGATGGAGCCTGGGGTGGGGATGGAGCATGGGGTGGGGATGAAGGGGGGGAGGAGCAGCATCCCCTACTTCCTCACTCCTGGCAGGTGGTGCCTGCCTGCCCTCCATGGCGTTGGCCAGGCGGGTGAGCACACAATTTGTTTGGGCCAGCATCCGAAGCTGCCGGGTGGTATTGTGCTGCTTGTGCCGCCGGGTAAGTCTCCCCTCCTCCCGCACAGCGGCAGTGTTGGCCTCAACCGCCCCTGCCAACCTGCTCACCTCCGCTGTCAGCAAAGCTGTGGCACCCTGCTGCTCCACCATGCAGGTGACCATGGCCAGACAGTTGGAGCTGACTTCCTGCAAGCTCTCAGAGTCTTTTTTCCCCAGCTCCGCATGCAGGGTGAGGGCCTGCTGCACTGAGGAGGAGGAGGAGGAGGCCAGGCTGTCCGCCACCCGCCTCAAATCTCCCACCATGGCCCCTATATGGCGTGTCTGCCGGCCCTGTTCCTCCTGCAGCCCTTCTCGGAGGCCTGAGGGGACACCCCTCGTTTTCAAGAGAGCCTTCCTGGGAGGAGAGGCTGGGGCACGGACTGAGGGAGAAGAAGGGGAGGGGGCCACACTGGTGGGGGCGAGACTGGAGGGGGCCACACTGGTTGGGGCGACACTGGAGGGGGCGACAATGGTGGGAGGGACACTGGAGGGAGATGACGTGATGGTCGGGGGGGTGGTGGGGAGGTCAGGGATGGTGGGATCCTCCTGGAGGTATATGGAGTCCTCCTGGTGGAGTTCAATAGACTCCTCCAACACTTCCTCCTCCATAGATGGCCTATGGGTGCTCTCCTCCTCCACCAACATGGCCAGTATCTGCATGGGGGTTGACTGGACCCCATGATGTTGTGGGGATGGCGTGGGTCGCCCTGCAGCCGACGACGGCCCAGCTTCATCCTCAACATCTGTGGATGACACAAAAAAACACATCTTGCTGGAGCCACACACTTGTCACATGTTCCCTTCTACCCCCTCACATGTTCCCTTCTACCCCCTCCCATGATACACAGCAAATATGAGATAAAACACACTTACCTGTCCCCAAGTCCCCAACAGTGGAATCATAGCCTGGGACTCCCTCCACCTGCTCAGCGATAAACTTTGTGCGATCACCTCCTCCTCCGCATTCAATCGCAATGGGCAGGCTGGTCCTCCTTCCGTGCCCCTGGTATGTTTGTGTATTAGCACAAGTTTATCCCGGACCCGACGCCGCATGTCGTTCAATTTTTTTTGTATCTCGTCCCAGGTCCTCTCCTCATTCCCGAGTGCATTGATGTCCAGCGTTATGGCATCATAGATAGCCCTCCTTTGGGCTATGGTGGTGTGTTTCCGCTGGGCACCATACAGGGCAGCAGTATGCCTAGTGAGTGCCGCCAGCATGATCTCCATCTCAGAGGAATTAAAGTTATTTTTCCTCTTTTTTACCCTCTGAGGAGGTGCCATTGCAAATAAGGGGCAAAATTACCTTGCTCAGGGGGGGTGAAAAAAGCAGGATGTAATTTTGCACAGGACCTGCGCATGTCTGCCCCTATTTATTTGCTCAGTGCAACCAGGTGTGCCGGCGTAGCCCAGGAAGTAGGACAGGCGCAGTTGCACGCATGCGCACACGGAAGCGTTCGATCTGCGCATGCTCCGTCGAGGATGCGCCGGGCGCAAGCCACTGCTAAACGGTCAGACCATCATTTGCATAGGGGCACACCCACTTTCAATTGCGCAGGCTTGCGCCCTCAAATTTACCTTACGCAGGCGCAAATTTACACACAAAGGCATCCTGAATCAGGTGGCAATCTCGCACGATTGTGCCGGCGCAGCGCAATTGAGCTGCGCTGCGCATGTGTAAGAAATGTGCAAATTTACCTGAATCTACCCCAGGATCTTTAACAAGCACAGTGCCTCCACTCAATTGGGGCTTGTGAATAGCAAGTGAAATCCAAATTGAGAAATATATCCCCACATAGACAGTAATCCACACAGCATTGTATTTGAAAGTCCATATATTTAAGAAATAACATTCAGTGAACCATCCAACATAAAGTATTTTCCAAACAAGAACATGAAATCATTAACAGTCTCTATGTATGTCTCAGTGAGGTGAATCTGCAGCACTTACTCAGTCTCTGTTCTTGCCATCCTCTGCTCTTCTTGATGACCTCATCCTTGTGAGAGAGAGTATAGCAACCATATTGGAAAAGGGCAAAGAAACACTGCATAACAAGAGTATACACTTGGTAAATGGGCAAAAAAATGGTCACATCACTACATTCTCCTCCTGCTGAAAATCCTTCCGACCCGGCAAGGATATACACTCACAACATAGCAAAAGTTAACATCGTTGTCACCTTCTGCAGACCACTTCTTCAGAAGCAATCTGTTACAGAGATTAGCTGCAAATGAAATATGGTTAGTAACAAATAGGCATCATGCTAACCAGTCTAGAATGAGCTGCAATCATGTCCATCAGAACATGAGGTTGTACATAGTTCTGTACAGCATAGCAGGGTCTTCCCAAGGTGTCATAAGTAAACGTTGGTGAAGGTCGTCGAACACGATTTTCTCTCCTCAAACCCTCAGGCATTAATCCAGATAACTCTGGGCAGCATTTGTGGGAAAGCTTGGTGCTCCAACCATGCCTGGAACTGTAGGCACAAAGTTTTGGGCTGTTGGTTCAAAAACAGGAGTAGCTGGGTTCAGACCTCCCCTCTGAGGAAGGCCCCCACCAGTAATAGGTGAAGGAACCTGTACAGGAGACTCTGGTGGAGGTGTAAACCAGTCAGTGTCATCAATCTGGTCTCCACGATCTGCGCAATGCACATCATTAGAATCTGTAACAATATCAGATTGTGGCTCTTCATCAGCAATAGCAACTTGTGGTACTGGAAGCAAGTGATTCCTATGCCAGGTTTTGATCCAACCCTCAGGTCCTTGAATCCTGTGGACTGGAATTCTAGGTAGTTTTTCTATAACTTCAAACAACTCATTTTGCCAGCGATCAGCTAATTTATGTTTGGCTGAAGGTCCCAAATTGCGAAGGAGCACTTTATCACCAGGTTGTAAGTCTTTGTAATGAACTTTAGCCTCAAAACGCCTTTTATTGGCAGTATTTTCCTTAGCCATTTGATAGGCCTCTTTAAACTCTGTTTAAGTTGTTCCACATACTGGTAGTGATTTCTATTTTTCACTCCATCAGTAGACACACCCAACTGAATGTCAACAGGGAGACAGGCTTCTCTCCTAAACATGAGAAAATAAGGAGAGAAACCAGTTGATTCATGTCTGGTACAATTGTAGGCATGTACCATAGCTCCAATTTGTCGGCTCCATGTTTGCTTAGCACCATTAGGGAGGGTACCCAACAGGCCCGGATTGGCCATAGGGCAAACCGGGCAAATGCCCGGTCGGCCGCGGCCGCTAGGGCCACCAGGCCGCAAGTCCTCGCAGGGCCCAAGAGAGCTGGGCTGCGCTTTAAGCCCGCGCCACTCAGCTCTCCTCTCCGCGGCCGCCCGGCTGTCAGCTACACTCAGCCATCGGCGCCGGGAGGACGGAACAAAAGAGGGAAGAACTAGATGACACCTACGATACGGCCGCCCGTATTGGTCAGCCGTCGGTGCCGGGGGCGTGACTAAGAATGGGGAGGAGCTAGAGCTGCTGTGTCCAGCCGAGAAAGGTCCCACGATGCCCGCCTTGTACTGCACACACAGGATGACAGAAACAGTGAGTACAGCCCCCCTCCTGTTACCTGGATAAAAGGAGCAGTGGGGGCTGCTGCATATAGAACAATCTTCCTCCTGCAGGTCTCGGAAAGGTCCCCCCTGTGCTGTCCACACCCCCCCTGTGCTGTCCACATCCCCCCCCCCCGTGCTGTCCACACCCCCCCCCCCTGTGCTGTCCACACCCCCCCCTGTGCTGTCCACATTCCCCCTGTGCTGTCCACATTCCCCCCACCCCTGCGCTATCCACATCCCCCCCACCTCTGTGCTGTCCACATTCCCCCCACCCCTGCGCTGTCCACATTCCCCCCACCCCTAGGCTGTCCACATTCCCCCCACCCCTGCGCTGTCCACACTCCCCCCCCCCCCCTGCGCTGTCCACATTCCCCCCCCCCCCTGCGCTGTCCACATTCCCCCCACCCCTGCGCTATCCACATTCCCCCCACCCCTGCGCTGTCCACATTCCCCCCACCCCTGCGCTATCCACATCCCCCCCACCTCTGCGCTGTCCACATTCCCCCTGTGCTGTCCACATTCCCCCCACCCCTGCGCTGTCCACATTCCCCCCACCCCTGCGCTGTCCACATTCCCCCCACCCCTGCGCTGTCCACATTCCACCCACCCCTGCGCTGTCCACATTCCCCCCACCCCTGCGCTGTCCACATTCCCCCCACCTCTGTGCTGTCCACATTCCCCCCACCCCTGTGCTGTCCACATCCCCCCCCTGTGCTGTCCACATCCCCCCCCCTGTGCTGTCCACATCCCCCCCCCTGTGCTGTCCACATCCCCCCCCCGTGCTGTCCACATTCCCCCCCCCCCCGTGCTGTCCACATTCCCCCCACCCCTGCGCTGTCCACATTCCCCCCACCTCTGCGCTGTCCACATTCCCCCCACCTCTGTGCTGTCCACATTCCCCCCACCTCTGTGCTGTCCACATTCCCCCCACCTCTGTGCTGTCCACATTCCCCCTGTGCTGTCCACATTCCCCCTGTGCTGTCCACATTCCCCCTGTGCTGTCCACATTCCCCCTGTGCTGTCCACATTCCCCCCCCCCCTGTGCTGTCCACATTCCCCCCCTGTGCTCTCCACATCCCCCCTGTGCTCTCCACACTCCACATCCCCCCTGTGCTCTCCACACTCCACATCCCCCCTGTGCTCTCCACACTCCACATCCCCCCTGTGCTCTCCACATCCCCCCCCTGTGCTCTCCACACTCCACATCCCCCCCTGTGCTCTCCACACTCCACATCCCCCCCTGTGCTCTCCACACTCCACATCCCCCCCTGTGCTCTCCACACTCCACATCCCCCCCTGTGCTCTCCACACTCCACATCCCCCCTGTGCTCTCCACACTCCACATCCCCCCTGTGCTCTCCACATCCCCCCCATGTGCTCTCCACATCCCCCCCATGTGCTCTCCACATCCCCCCATGTGCTCTCCGCCACCCCCTGTGCTTTCCACATCCCCCCCTGTGCTCTCCACATCCCCCCCTGTGCTCTCCACATCCCCCCCTGTGCTCTCCACATCCTCCCATGCTCTCCACACACCCCCCCTGTGCTCTCCACATCCCCCCCCCTGTGCTCTCCACCCCCCCCCCCTGTGATCTCCACATCCCCCCTGTGCTCTCCACACTCCACATCCCCCTGTGCTCTCCACATCCCCCCCCTGTGCTCTCCACATCCCCCCCTGTGCTCTCCACACTCCACATCCCCCCTGTGCTCTCCACACTCCACATCCCCCCCCCCTGTGCTCTCCACACTCCACATCCCCCCTGTGCTCTCCACACTCCACATCCCCCCTGTGCTCTCCACACTCCACATCCCCCCTGTGCTCTCCACATCCCCCCCCTGTGCTCTCCACATCCCCCCCCTGTGCTCTCCACACTCCACATCCCCCCCCCCTGTGCTCTCCACACTCCACATCCCCCCCTGTGCTCTCCACACTCCACATCCCCCCCTGTGCTCTCCACACTCCACATCCCCCCCTGTGCTCTCCACACTCCACATCCCCCCCTGTGCTCTCCACACTCCACATCCCCCCCCCTGTGCTCTCCACACTCCACATCCCCCCCCCTGTGCTCTCCACACTCCACATCCCCCCCCCTGTGCTCTCCACACTCCACATCCCCCCCCCCCTGTGCTCTCCACACTCCACATCCCCCCCTGTGCTCTCCACACTCCACATCCCCCCCTGTGCTCTCCACACTCCACATCCCCCCCCCTGTGCTCTCCACATCCCCCCCTGTGCTCTCCACACTCCACATCCCCCCCATGTGCTCTCCACACTCCACATCCCCCCCCTGTGCTCTCCATACTCCACATCCCCCCCCCTGTGCTCTGTGCTCTCCACATCCCCCCCTGTGCTCTCCACACTCCACATCCCCCCCCCCTGTGCTCTCCACACTCCACATCCCCCCCCTGTGCTCTCCACACTCCACATCCCCCCCTGTGCTCTCCACATCCCCCCCCATGTGCTCTCCACATCCCCCCATGTGCTTTCCACATGCCCCCTGTGCTTTCCACATGCCCCCTGTGCTTTCCACATGCCCCCTGTGCTCTCCACATCCCCCCTGTGCTCTCCACATCCCCCCCTGTGCTCTCCACACTCCACATCCCCCCCCCTGTGCTCTCCACATCCCCCCCTGTGCTCTCCACACTCCACATCCCCCCCATGTGCTCTCCACACTCCACATCCCCCCCCTGTGCTCTCCACACTCCACATCCCCCCCCCTGTGCTCTGTGCTCTCCACATCCCCCCCCTGTGCTCTCCACACTCCACATCCCCCCCCCTGTGCTCTCCACACTCCACATCCCCCCCCTGTGCTCTCCACACTCCACATCCCCCCCTGTGCTCTCCACATCCCCCCCTGTGCTCTCCACATCCCCCCCCCATGTGCTCTCCACATCCCCCCATGTGCTCTCCGCCACCCCCTGTGCTTTCCACATGCCCCCTGTGCTCTCCACATCCCCCCTGTGCTCTCCACATCCCCCCCTGTGCTCTCCACACTCCACATCCCCCCTGTGCTCTCCACATCCCCCCTGTGCTCTCCACATCCCCCCCCCTGTGCTCTCCACATCCCCCCCCTGTGCTCTCCACATCCCCCCCTGTGCTCTCCACATCCCCCCCCTGTGCTCTCCACATCCCCCCCCCCCCCTGTGCTCTCCACATCCCCCCTGTGCTCTCCACACTCCCCCTGTGCTCTCCACATCCCCCCTGTGCTCTCCACACTCCACATCCCCCCTGTGCTCTCCACATCCCCCCTGTGCCCTCCACACTCCATATCCCCCCCCCTGTGCTCTCCACATCCCACCTGTGCTCTCCACACTCCACATCCCCCTGTGCTCTCAGCACTCCACACCCCCCTTGTGCTCTCCACACTCCACATCCCCCTTGTGCTCTCCACACTCCACATCCCCCTTGTGCTCTCCACACTCCACACCCCCCTTGTGCTCTCCACTCTTCACATCCCCCCCCCCCGTGCTCTTCACATCACCCCCTGTGCTTTCCTCATCCCCCCCCCATGCTCTCCACGCCCCCCCCCCATGCTCTGCCCACCCCCTGTGATCTCCACACACACACCCCCCCCCCCCGTGCTCTCTGCCACCTTCCTGTGCTCTCCGCTGCCCCCCTGTGCTCTCCTCTTCCTCCCTGTGTTCTCTGCCTCACTTGTGCTCTCACCCCAACCCATGTTCTCAAGGTTATTCCCTGTGCTCTCCACCCCCCTATGCTCTTTCCTGGTCCCCCCTTGCCTAACCACACACCTCTTGCGGGATTCCTTCAGGGTGGAGAGTGGGGAAAGGGCCGGTTAACATGTCACGGGCTGCTCAATCCAAAATGCCCGGGCCTATTTTTTATCCCAGTCCGGGCCTGGTACCCAACATGTTCAACAAGGTGCGATTGAAACGTTCAGGGAGAGCATCACCCTCTGGATGATAAAGTGTGGTGTGGCTCTTGTCGATGTTAAGCAATGTTAAAGTGTCACTAAAGGAAAAAAAAAATTTAATTTAAAATAACAAACATGTGATACTTACCTCCACTGTGCAGTTCGTTTTGCACAGATTGGCCCCGATCCACGTCTTCTGGGTCCCTCGGCGGCTGTCTCTGGTCCTCTCCGCAATTACTAATCACAGTCATGCGGGAGCTCGCATGGCGGTCAGTAATTGCGGGCGCGCTCCCGTAATACAGCGAGCGGCCATAGCAGCTCGCTGTCTCACTCGGCCCCGCTCCTCGGCGCGCCACGTCACTGGATGTGATTGACAGCAGCGCCAGCCAATGGCTGCGCTGCACTCAATCCATCCGCTCTAGCCAATCAATGGCCAGGCTGAGCGGCGAAGAGGATATCGGGACCGTGCGGGACTTTCGAGGGGTCAGGTAAGTATAACGGGGGCTGGTGGGGGGGGGGGGGGGGCGCCAGCATTCAATGTTTTTTCACCTTAATGCATAGATTGCATTAAGGTGAAAACATTTTTTTCTTTACAACTCCTTTAACAGCTCTTTAATTAGACGACTTTCAAAGTCCCACCCCTGGTCAGAGTGAAGTCGATTTGGCAATCCATAATGAACAAAAAACTTCTCCCACAACACATTAGCTACAGTTACTTCTTTCTGATCTTTGGTGGGATAGGCTTGAGCATATCGAGTATAGTGATCAGTCACAATCAAAACATTTCCCACACCACTGCTGTCATTGTCAATACACAAAAAGTTCATGCAGACTAAATCCATTGAACCAGAACTTTTCAAGTGTTCCATAGGAGCAGCTTTTTTTAAAATTTAATTCTCTTTATTACATTTTTTTATCATATATAAAAAACAGGTTACATTCATAGTATTCTTTTTACAAAACATTTCACATTCCCCGTATATCATAACCTTGTAGGTTTCTCCTGTTGATTTATTTAACTTGCCACCCGCCTCCCTCCACCCACCCCTGCTCTCCAGTTCAATAAGTCAACATTTCACACAGGGTATCCCATTTTAAGCAGCCATGGTTTCCATATTTTATCAAATTCCTTGATATTTCTCCTCTTGGTATATACTACTTTCTCTTTCCATACTGTTACTGTCACTTCGTTAGTCCACTCACTTATTGTTGGGGGGTTCACTGCTTGCCATCTTTGAGCAATTAATTTTCTTGCCTGAAAAAGGCACCTTAACACTGCTTTTATTGTGCTAGCCAACCCGCCACTTTCCTCCCATAGGCCCGCTATACACGTTCTAGGGTCCATCTCCAAGTTAGTCCCATATGTCATGTTTATGAAATAATTTTGGGCACCTCCATAACATATGTATTAACTCCCTGTATCCTGACACCTGGGGCATCTCGCATCTACTCTCCAACCAAATCTAAATAGTCTTTTTGGTGTATAGTACGTCCTATATATCATCTTTAGGAATGATACTTTCTGGGTGGGTGAGACCATATGCCCTCTCTCCAGCACCTTCCTCCATTGGTCCTCCGTTAGGGTTCCCAGATCTTCCTCCCATTTCTTTCTACTTTTAAGCTGCTCTGGCCCCTCAATATTTCCCTCGCAAACATATGGGTACATTTCAGAGATAAACCCTTTCTTCTCTCTCCCCCCATTTAGTTTTTGAGATACTCGGGTCCTGATCCAATTTGGTCCCGCTCTATCGAACTGGGCATTTAACGCGTGCCTAATTTGGAGATACCTGTAAAACGTGTAATTAGGGATTTCATATTCCTCTCTATAAGTAGCGAACGTTTTTAAGGTATTTCCCTCATATAACCAATCTGACTATCCCCTTTACTACCCATTCTTTAATTTCACCCACTGTCTCCAACTCCCGGAGATTCCTGTTGTTCCACAGTGGTGCATTCTCTGTCACTCCTACCTGTCCTCCCGCTAACATTACGGCTTTCCATACTTTGATTGCCATCTTAACCGTGGGGTTAAATTAATAAATGAGTTGGCCTCCAGCACCTCTAATATTGTTTTATGAGGGGCCCCTTCAATCATTAAACTTCCGTTTATTTCTCCTCCTGGTTCTATTTTTACTCCTAAATGCTGCAATTGTGCTGCCAGAAAATAGCAATATGGATGTGGTACTGCCATTCCCCCCTCCCTTATTGGCAGCTGCAAAGTTTTCAGCCCTATTCTAGCTTGTCCTCCTTTCCATATTAATTCTCTGAACAAAGTATCTATATTCTTAAACCATTTTTTATATATCCATATTGGCGCGTTGTGTAATACATATAATAATTGTGGCATCCACAACATTTTAATCAGGTTGCACCTCCCTGCGACCGAAAGCGGGAGTCGCCGCCAAATACCAATTTTGTTTTTAAATTTAACCAAAAGTGGAGCCAAATTATTCTCTGTGGGCCAGATTCACAAAGACTTACGCCGACGTATCTCGAGATACGCCGTGTAGGTCTAAATGTGCGCTGGCATATCTTTGCGCCGTACCCACAGAAGCAGATACGCCAGAAAATAGGCTTCATCCGACCAACGTAACTTTCCTACGCCGGCTTAACTTGGGCGCATATTTAGGCTGGGCGCATCTGTCGCTCCCATTGATTTCCTATTCAAATATGCAAATGAGGGAGATATGCCGATTCTCAAACGTACGTTTGGCCGGCGCAGGCTACGCGCGGTGCGCGTAAGCTGTACGCCTGGCCTAAAGTTACCCCTCATAAAAGCAGGGGTAACTTTGCAACAGACTTGCACAGGTCAGCTGGAGAGCAGCTACAGCAGCAGCGTTACGGACGAGCTGAGCAACTACACTTGCAGGACAACACATCTGTGTGCCAACATGCCAGGGGCAGCCGTGGTCATAGCACTACTGCGTCTACGGGCACGTAGGAGGGCACGGGAGAGGATATACCGCACACGCATGAACATCTTTGGCATGGGGGATTCGGAGGTGTATCGCATCTTCAGATTCAACACTGATGCCATCCTGGAATTAGCCAGAACCCTGCATGATGACATCACCAGCAAGACACATCGCTCACATGCAGTGCAGCCACTGGTCAAGGTACTGGCAACACTGCATTTCCTTGCAAGTGGATCTTTTCAGCGTACAAGTGGAGTTGTGGCTGGTTTGTCACAATCCAGCATGAGCAGATGTGTGCACCATGTTGTCCCCGCAATCCTCAGACGCATGTCTCACCACATCATCAGACCCACCCAGGAGCATCTGCGGCAGAAGGCAATGACGGATTTCTACAGAATTGCCAGATTCCCACGCACCGTGGGGGCCATTGATTGCACACATGTGGCATTCCAGCCCCCCCATGACACAGAGCACATATACCGCAATCGGAAGCACTGGCATTCCATCAACGTACAGGTGATAGCCGATGCCCAATGCCTCATATGGCACATCCGTGCCAAACACCCAGGGGCCAGCCACGACAGCTACATATACTGTCAAAGCACCACCCCAACAGAATTTGAACAGAACGTGTACGGAAACAGCTGGCTGGTTGGTGAGTGACATGGGAGTCAGGAATGACTGTCCAACCCCATGATGCAGACATCACGAGGGGCACATGCATGACTAACATCCTCTTGTCTTTTCCCTTCCAGGTGACTCTGCATATGCACTTGGACCCCATCTCCTGACTCCATTCCGGAATCCTCAAACCACAGGAGAGAGAAGATACAATGAAGCACAGTAGGCATCTTTGCACGTTAAACACACACATTCATCATGGCACAAGGATAATGCACGCATGCACACAACTGTGGTCCCTAGCACACACATCCTCATCACATTTGATTAGCCCAAGTCCACAATGCAGGACTTGGGAGCAGCAACGCCACGACAAGGCTCCAATTATGTTGCTGTCCATTCATACCACATTCACACGGTCGTGGGGATAAATTCTCCCCAACGACTGAGGGTGACACCCCTTACTGTCAGGAGTGTCACCCCCCCCCACATTCACACACCAGTCACACTGTAGCAGCACTCCTCACTGTGTGCATACACTACAAAATAATAATACTCATAACCTGAGTATAATAAGCAAATAATATAACTGGCACTCATTTGCCCTGACGTGGGCTACGCCTAGTGCCAAGGCTCCTGATCCTCTGTTGCCTGGGGGGAGCCGCGGGTGGGGGGGTGTTTCATCGGGAGGAGGATCATCCCCCGGCCTCCCCCTGGCTGGCTGCCCTCCAATGCCAGGGCTATGCGTGTGAGGACCGCATTAGTCTGATTCCCCTATGCCTCAATGGCAGCTGTATTGGCCTGTATGGCCACTGCCAGGCTCCTGACCTCTGCCACAAGGCCTGAAGTTGTGGCCTCCAGTTCCCCCAGGCAGGTCACTATCGCTGTGCTGTTTGCACTGACCTCCTGCATGCTTTCCGTGATGGCGGTAGTGTGAGCAGCCTGCTAGGTAAGGGCCTGCTGGACTGCCAGTGTGCAGGCAGCCTGGGTCTGGCCCAAGGAGGCCAGGCTGTCTGCCACACGGCGCATGTCACATGCTACAGAACCAACATGGCGGGTCTGCCTGGCCTGGTCCCTCGACAAAGTCACTTCTAAGGCCTCTGGATCACCCCTCGTCTTCCTCGTAGCCTTCCTGGGTGCAGGAGAGGCTTGGGGCCGTCTGTATGGGGATGCTCTTGAGGGTACTTTCCTGATGGAGGAGGAGGAGGAGGGGCTTCCCCTGATGGAGGAGGCCCTTGGGGGGCTATCCCCTATGGAGGTGGAGGTATGGGAGGGTCCTGGGATGGTGGTCTTGTCCCCAACCTATATTCCTTCCTCCAGAGGACCGTGCTCCTCCTCTACTTCCTCTAAAGGAGAGGTGTGGACACTTTCCTCATGGGATGGGGTGGGTCGCCCAGCAGCCGAGGATGGCCCAGCTCCCTCCTGGACATATGTGGATGAGACAAAACATTCACATGTTGGTGGACCCACACACTTGTCACATGTTTCCTTCCACCCCCACACATGCTACACACCCGATAAGAGATAAAACACACTTACAGTACCTGTCCTCAAGGGCTGATCAACTGAATCGAAGCCCTCCAGGCCCTCCACCTGCTCCCTATCCAGGCACCTGGCAATGACCTGATCATCAGGAGTCAGCATGATATTCAGGGCTGGTCCACCTCCGGTGCCCCTGCTGTGTCTCCTCATCTTGGCCACCTTCTCTTTCACGAGACGCCGCAGGTCGTTTATTTTGTTGCCTATGTCCTTTGGGGACCGATCCTCATGGCCAAGGGCATTGACCTGTGTTGCAATCTCAGCCAATATCTCATCCTTACGGACCTTGCTGGTCGTGCCACTCTCAGAACCATGGAGGTACTTGTTGTGCCTTGACATGGCATCAATAATAAGAGCCTTCTCCTATGGCATCAATAATAAGAGCCTACGAATTTAAGTTACGCCGGTGCAACGATGAGAGCGTTTGCTCTGAGAATACGCTGCTTGCCTCTCGAAGTTACGTCGGCGTAGCACATCAGAGATGCGCTATGCCGGCATAAAGATGCACCGATCTACGTGAATCTGGCCCTATGTACCGTGTTTCCCCGAAAATAAGACCGGGTCTTATATTAATTCTAGCTACAAAAAACACACTAGGGCTTATTTCCAGGGGATGTCTTATTTATTTATGGTATGTACAAAAAAGTTTCTCCCCCTGTCAGCTCTGGAGTCAGCATTGTGAAATTCTGTAATCCCAAAAATAAACCTTTGTTTAAAGACCTTATAAAATGATGTAATCCGTTCTGTAAAACAATGATATCATGTGCAGTGTGTCTTCTTGTGTAACATTATTGTGAAAAATACCTTATTTACAGTGCCGATTGCTGCTCACGTGACCCGCTGGAGCTCTTCTTCCCTACTCCAAATACTGCAGAGGGAGGGGCCAAGATCCCCAATGACGTCAGCCCCACTCTGAGTACTGCAGTGGGGAGGGGCTTAATAAAGTTTTATTGAAAAAAAAAAAACAGCTGACATCAGTTGGGAGGAGAGGAGAAGAGCTCCGGTGGGTCACGTGAGCGCCCAGCAGTGCTGTAAATAAGGCATTTTCCACAATAAAGTTACAAAAAGGGAGACACTGCACATAATATAATCTTTTTACAGAACGGATTACACTAGGACTTTAACTAGGGCTTATTTTTGGGGTAGGGCTTATATTGCAGCCATCCCAGAAACTCACGCTAGGACTTATTTTTGGGGTAGGGCTTATTTTCGGAGAAACAGGGTATTTATTGAGATCCTGTGTCCTAGACGTCCATGTTGGTCATGCAAACTTCTCAAAACAGATTTTCTGCAGACTTGAGGGAGCACTAGCTGTCTCCTTCCAGGATGATCATGGAACAAATGTACCCTGTATAAAAGTCCATCAATTATTTTGAGTTTATCCCATTCTTTAAAATAGGAGGTACTCTGCTCAGGTAGGGGTTTTCTCATGTAATTAGGATCTTTACGGAAAACGGAAAATTGTTATTAATACCTACGGGAATTTTCCTTTCCTGGCCTGTCCTCACGTCAGCACACCATGGGTTAATCCCCTCCTCCGGTCCACCAGTACCACCTTCTTCTTAGCTAATAAGTAGGGGGCCCCTCCTCCCAGTCCTTGTTCCACTTAAGTGGAGGACGACAGGCTTATAGGGAGGGAAGAGCTGTGCTGACGTGACGACAGGCCAGGAAAGGAAAATTACCGTAGGTATTAATAACAATTTTCCGTTTTCCTGGCCAGCCTCACGTCAGCACACCATGGGATTTAATTTAGCACAACTAGGGTGGGAAAATGTATATAAGACTCGGACAACAACTGGAAATGCTGCTTTAGTGAATCTTTTTATTTTGCCTGAAAAGGCGCCGATACCACGGCGTTTCCAAAACTAGACGTATTATCTGATGTCACGTCTAAATTGTAATGCCTCGCAAAGGTTTTGCAGGAACTCCAGCTGGCTGTCCTGCATATCTCTTCAACCGGTATTTTAGCAAATGCTGCTCAGGAGGCTGCCACCCCTCTGGTAGAATGAGCTCTAATCACCTGTGGAGGCGTCAGCCCCTGTTTTTCATACGTGAGACTTATTACTTTGGTGATCCAGGTAGAGATTATTCTTGTTGAAGCGGCTTGTCCTCTCTTCGGACCAGATGGTAAGATGAAGAGGCAATCTGTTTTGCGCACCTGTAGAGAACGGTGTAGGTAAACCGAAAAAAGATTGACCATTTCCAATGGTCTGAGGTCTAGATCCTCTTCTTGCCTTGGAGGTTGTGTGAAGCTAGGTAGCACCGCCTCCCAGTTGAGATGAAATTTGGAAACCACCTTATTGTTGGTGAAGGTCTTAGGATTACCCTGTCTGGAAGGACGATGCAATACGGGTCTTTACAGGATAGGGCTGCTAGCTCGGAAACTCTCCTCGCCGATGTTATGGCGGAGAGAAAAATTAGCTTGACTGTTAGAAACCAGAATGGACATGATTCTGCTGGCACAAAAAGATGTAGAAGAAGAGCCCTTAGCACCGTGCCTAAGTCCCAGGCTGGGAACAGAGGCCTTCTTGGAGGATTTAGTTTCATGGCCGCTTTTAGGAATTGTTTTATCAGTGGTTCATCTGCCCACCTGCGCCCTGTGAAGCATGTTAAGGCTGATATTTGTACTTTTATTGTACTATAGGCTAAGCCCACCTTCAGTGCAGACTGCAAAAAGTCCAGCATTTGTGCAACGTTCGGATCCACTGGGGAAAAAATTAGTTGTAACGCAAAAGTTGAGAATTTTTTCCAAATCCTGTTGTAGGTAACATTGGTCGAGGCCTTCCTAGACTTTAATAATGTTGAGATTACCTCTTCTGAGATGCCTTGTGCCTGTAGTCTGGTTGATTCAGCAACCAGGCCGTCAGTTACAACCTGCCCTGGTTGGGATGCACCCACTGGCTCTGCCACAGGAGATCTCTCCTTAGAGGTAGACGTTTTGGGGGAGCCGACGTCATCTGTAGGAGCAGAGGGAACCATGGCCTCTGTGGCCAAAAAGGTAGGATTACTATTGCATGGACCTTCTCCCTCGCAATCTTCAACAGGGTTTTCATCACTAGCGGCACCTACGGAAAGAGGTAGACTAGGGGAAAATCCCATGGAATGGAGAAGGCATCTTGGGCTATGGCTTTGTTGCAGCGGAACCTGGACACAAATTGGGGTGTCTGCATTGACTCGGTCGCCATTAGATCCACTCAGGGTGTCCCCTAATCGGAAAAGACTGGCTCCAGGAACTTCTTGTTCAGGGCCCATTCGTTTTTGTCTGGGAATTCCCGACTCAGACGATCCGCAATGGAATTTTGGCTGCCTGGAATGTAGGCTGCTGTTAGGGCTTCCAGATGTGCTTCGGCCCAGACAAATATCTTGGTCGCCACTTGTAACAGTGGCAAACTTTTGGTTCCGCCCTGTTTGGCTATATATGCCACCGCCGTTTTGTTGTCTAACATCAGTTTGACTCGGGCTCCTTGCACTAGCTTCTCGAAGGCCCGCAGGGCCAGATACGCTGCTTGCAGTTCCAAGAGGTTGGAGTGTCTGGATTCCAACTTGTTCCATACGCCTTGTACTCGCCTGCCGAGGCAGTGAGCACCCCAGCCCCGGAGACTGGCATCCGAGGTTATCAGAACCCAGTCTCCGGGGCTGAGGAGCATGCCCCGTGATAGATTTTCCGTGATCGTCCACCAAGCTAAGTTCTGGCGAATCGGGTTCGGCATGAGAATCTTCTGGTGGAGAGACATGCCATCCCAATGGCTCAGAAAAGTCGCCTGGAACGCCCTTGTGTGGAACCTTGCCCAGGGAATGGCTGGGATTGCTGCTGTAAACATCCCGAGCAGAGTCATACAATCCCTTGCTGACAGGGATGGTGACTTCATCAGGCTGCCTATGCAGGCTACCAATTCTGCCCTCTTGCGTTCGGGTAGCAGGACAAGTCCTCTGTCCGTATTGAAGATCAGTCCCAGATATTCCATCTCCTGTGAGGGAACTAACTGACTCTTCTGCCAGTTGAAGATCCAGCCAAACTTTGATAGGGTTTCTAGCACTACCTCGCGTTGCGACACTAGCTGACTCCTCGAACGGGCTACAACAAGGATGTCGTCTAGGTAGTGAAAACTCTTTATGCCCTTTAGGTGGATGACGGCAATGACGGCTAGTAGGATTTTGGAAAATACTCTGATCCCAAAAGGTAGACATCTGAACTGGAAATGATCTTCTCCTACCATGAATCTTAGGTATTTTTGGTGGTTCTCGCTGATTGGGACATGCAGATATGCATCTGCTAAATCGACTGATATCAACCAGTCCCCTGGTTGCAATACTGAGATGATCGTAAATATGGATTCCATCTTGAACGTCCTGGGAGTTATATAATGATTTAAAATTCTCAGGTCCAAAACAGGTCTGAGTTCTCCTGATGCTTTGGGAACCAAAAAGATTGGAGAGTATACCCCTTTTCCCTGTTGTTTTATGGGTACTGGCGAAATTGCATTCTTTTTCGTAAGCCGGTTAAATATTCTTGTAAACAGTTTAGTTTTTTCTGGTCTGTCGGCCAATCTGTGCGAACCACTATATTGGGAGGCTTCTTCTGAAAGGATATTTTGGAGCCGCATTTCAGCGTCTTGTGGACCCACTGGTCCTTGACTATTACCCATACCCTCCAAAAGGACGTTAACCTGGCGTCCACTTGGGGAGGATGGGCGGTTAACCCGTCAAAAAGACTTCTCTGTTTTTTTCGTGGTCTGTGCTGCTTTGGACTTTACATTCCGCAAAAAAAAGCCCTGCGAGTTTCTCCAGTAGGGTCTAGCATACTCCCGTCCAGGTCTATATGACCTGGCGTCATAGGTAGAGTTGAGCGAACCCGAACTGTAAAGTTCGGGTTCGGTACGGACTTTGGGTTTTTCCCGAACCCGGACCCGGGTTCGGGTTCGGAGTTCGGGGAAAAAAAATGCACGGAGGTCCCCCCAAATTCAATAACCAGACCCTTTAGGTCTGGTATGGATATTAAGGGGAACCCCGCCGTCAATTAAAAAAAAATGAAGTAGGGTTCCCCCTAAATATCCATAAACAGACGCTTCAGGTCTGGTGTGGATTTTAAGGGGAACTCCACCCCAAATTTAAAAAAAAATGGCGTGGATTTCCCCCTAAAATTCACACCAGACCCCTTATCCGAGCACGTTGACCTGGCCGGCTGCAGAAAAGAGGGGGGGACAGAGTGCGGCCCCCCCCTCTCCTGAACCGCACCAGGCCACATGCCCTCAACATTGGGAGGGTGCTTTTGGGTGCCCCCCAAAGAACCTTGTCCCCATGTTGATGGGGACAAAGGTCTCATCCCCACAACCCTTGCCCGGTGGTTGTGGGGGTATGCGGGCAGGGGGCTTATCAGAATCTGGAAGACCCTTTAACAAAGGGGACCCCCAGATCCTGGCCCCCCCTGTGTGAAATGGTAATGGGGTACACTGTACCCCTACCATTTCACGAAGGAAGTGTAAATAGTAGTTTTCAGGAAAAAAAACACACACACTGTAGAACAAATTACTTTATTAATTAAACCAAATAAAAATCCAGCGGTGAAAATGGATGATCGATGCTGCTCGTTGCTCCATCGTTGTCTCTATCCAGCATCGGGTGATCTCTCCAGCGACAGGTCCAGCGATGAGAACATCCATCCATTCAGAGCACGGCTCAGCAAATGACGCGCCAATGCTTTGACGTTTTTTTTATAGGGGAGGCGGGCCACGCGTCACGTGACCCCGTCCCGCTCTGACGCAAGGGCTGTCCCAGTGACATAGCAGAGTGTGCGTCAGAGGGGGACAGGGTCACGTGACGCATGGCCGCCTCCCCTATAAGAGAAACGTCAAAGCATCGGCGCGTCATTCGCTGAGCTGTGCTCTGAATGGATGGATGTTCTCATCGCTGGACCAATTGCTGGAGACAACACCGGTCGCTGGAGACATCACCCGTCGCTGGAGACATCACCCGACGCTGGATAGAGACAACGATGGAGCAGCGAGCAGCATCGATCGTCTATTTTCACCGCTGGATTTTTATTTGGTTTAATTAATAAAGTAATTTTTTCTACGGTGTGTGTGTTTTTTTTCTGAAAACTACTATTTACACTTCCTTCGTCAAATGGTAGGGGTACAGTGTACGCCATTACCATTTCACACAGGAGGGGGGCAGGATCTGGGGGTCCCCTTTGTTAAAGGGGTCCCCTTTGTTAAAGGGGTCTTCCAGATTCTGATAAGCCCCCTGCCCGCATACCCCCACAACCACCAGGCAAGGGTTGTGGGGATGAGACCCTTGTCCCCATCAACATGGGAACAAGGTGCTTTGGGGGCACCCCAAAGCACCCTCCCAATGTTGAGGGCATGTGGCCTGGTGCGGTTCAGGAGAGGGGGGGTCGCACTCTGTCCCCCCTCTTTTCTGCGGCCGGCCAGGTCAACGTGCTCGGATAAGGGGTCTGGTGTGGATTTTAGGGGGAACTCCACGCCATTTGTTTTTAAAATTTGGGGTGGAGTTCCCCTTAAAATCCACACCAGACCTGAAGGGTCTGGTTATGGATATTTAGGGGGAACCCTACGTCATTTAAAAAAAAAAAAATGACGGCGGGGTTCCCCTTAATAGCCATACCAGACCTAAAGAGTCTGGTTATTGAATTTGGGGGGACCTCCGCGCATTTTTTTTTTTTTTACTAAAAGTCCGTGTCCCTTTTTTTTTAAAGTTCGGGTCCGAACCCGAACATCCAGGTGTCCGCTCAACTCTAGTCATAGGTCCTCTTGTAATCTGGTTGAGCTGGCCGGGTGGTCTGCTGCCTCCTTTTGGGTCTCTGAGGCCCCGTACACACGACAGAGTTTCTCGGCAGAATTCACAGAGAAACTCGGTCAAAACCCGGATTCTGCCGAGAAACTCTGTCGTCTGTACAGTTTTGGCTCGATGGAGCCGCCGAGGAGCTCGACGAGAAAATAGAGAACATGTTCTCTATTTTCTCGTTGTTCTATGGGAGAAGGCAGCCCGCCGAGCTCCTCGGCGGCTTCATCCCAGAACTCGACGAGGAACTCGACGTGCCAAGCACGTCGAGTTCCTCGGCCGTGTGTATGGGGCCTCAGGCATCAGACCCGATTTTCCCCCAGTTGCTCGACTAATAGCCTCTTCCAGGGTCTTCCCAAATAGCACCTTGCCATTCAACGGGATATTGCAGAGACTTAGTTTAGAAGTACTGTCGGCTACCCAATGACGTAACCAAAGGGCCCTTTTGGCCGTCACTGCGAATGCCATGATTTTTGCGAGTAGCTTTACCAGATCGATAGAAGCCTCTGCTATGAAATCGGCGGCGAGGTCGAATTCCTCCAATGTTTGTATGACCGCTTCTGTTTCCACGCCCGTCTTCAGGGCTGTTTGTATCTTTGTGGTCCAGACCTTCAGAGGTCTGGAGACTGAGGCCGGGTACTCACGACCAAACATGTATGGTGAAAGCGGTCCGTCGGACCGTTTTCACCATACATGTCTGCCAGAGGGCTTCTGTACGATGGTTGTACACACCATCGTACAGAAGTCCGCGCGTAAACAATACGCGGGGCGTGTCCGCGGTGTCGCCGCGTCGATGACGCGGTGTCGCCGCGACAATGACGCAGCGACGTGGGCGGCCCGCCTTTAAAATGCTTCCACGCATGCGTCGAAGTCATTCGACGCATGCGAGGGACGGCGGGCGCCTGGACATGTACGGTAGGTCTGTACTGACGACCGTACATGTCCGAGCGGGCAGAATTCCAGCGGACTGTTTTAAAACAAGTCCAGGAATATTTGTCTGCTGGGAAAAGGCCCGGCGGGCAAATGTTTGCTGGAATTCGGCCCGCTCGCGCCCACACACGACCAAACATGTCTGCTGAAACTGGCCTGCGGGCCAGTTTCAGCAGACATGTTTGCTCGTGAGTATGGGGCCTGAGGTTAAGGCTATGGCCGGGCGGCATGCTGCACCAGCGGAGGAAAAAACTTTTTTAGGTCTGTATCCGTACACCTGTCCATTGGATCTCTAAGGCCCCGTACACACGAGAGGATTTATCTGCAGATACGGTCCACCGGACCGTTTCCGCGGATAAATCCTCTCGAGGATTTGCGAGGATTTTGATCCGATGGAGTGTACTCACCATCGGATCGAAATCCGCGCCGAAATCCCATCGCGATGATGTGTCGCGCCGTCGCCGCGATGATGACGTGGCGACGTGCGCGACGCTGTCATATAAGAAATTCCACGCATGCGTCGAATCATTACGACGCATGCGGGGGATTCATTCGAACGAATTGATCCGGTGAGTCTATACAGACCAGCGGATCAATCCGTTGGGATGGATTCAAGCGGTTAGATTTGAAAGCATGTCTTCACATTTTTATCCGCTGGAAATCCATCCCAGGGGATAAAAATCCGCGGAAACAGATCCGCTGGATTGTACACACCAGGGGATCTATCCGCTGGAGCCGGTCCGCGGATCAATTCCAGCGGATGGATCCTCTCGTGTGTACGGGGCCTGAATGTTGTAGAATCCTGTAACGGCAAGGCAACTTGTCTGGCCAGGCGTTGTAAGGCCACATCTATGCCCAGCGGGGAATCCCAGAGAGCTGCTTCTGGGGGTTTAAAAGGATATAATATTGAAAAATGATTCTGCACATTCGCCCTTCTTTGCGGTTTCTCCCATTCATCTTCGAACCACTCTCGAATTTCAGGCAAAAGGGAAAAGGTGACCCCTTGTCTCTTACGACTCGGAAAAAATCTTTAAATTTTTTCAGGCGGCTGAGTATCCTGATCCCAGTCTATGGCTTCCTTTACGGCCGTGACAAATGATTCTATGTATTGAAAGTTGAATAAAAATTCAGAAGGCTCTTCAGAGTCTGACGAATCTCGTGATAGCCCTTCAAAGTCTGGCGATTCATCTCGCATTTGAGGGTCCGCTCTGAATTTGGTTTTAGATTTTGGGGTTTTGCCAGCTGAGGCTGATTGTATCCCCTCTGTTACTGCGTCTTGAATGTAACTTTTAATTCTTCGCGCTTCAGCCTCTCTGTCTGTAGCGACGTCTCTAATGCAGCCGGTGCACAAAAGTTTGCCAGGTTCGGAAGGCGCCGAACATGACCAACAAAGACCGTCATCTGGGCGGGGTCTTAGTTCTGTTGTGGCCTTGGGCTGGCTAGGTTTGCGAGCTGGGCTGGAATGGGACTTGTGCATTGCCCGAGACCCAGACGCTTGTGGAGATTTGGAACGGTGGCGGGACTTTTTTCTCCGTGTATGTCTTGTTTTCGGGCTTCTGCTCCTACAAAGACAACCAAGAAAACGTGTTTTTAGCTCTTGGTATTGCACTCTTTTACTATAGCCCCCGTCGACCCCTCCTACCTTTCCGGTGATTTTTGTGCATTCTGGGGCTGTGGTGAGCTCATGCTGCATAAACGAGAGGATACCGTAATCAGGAGCTGACCACAAAAATAATGGAATACTATAACACCAACTATCCTCTAAAGGCAGAGGCTTAGGAAACAGGTCAGCTGACACAATCTCTCCACCTCCCTCTCAGGAGACTTATCGACAGCGTCCTGTTCAGAGCTAGTGTCAGAGCACTCTGAGCTCTCTGCCTGCCAAAGTTTTTCTAGCTCCACAGCACCGCCCCCCCCCCGTGACGTCATCACCGCTCGCCAGAAAGCACGAGGGGGGAATTAGCGTGCTCCTACGGAGCTCAGCTTTCCTGAGGTACAGACAGGCATCCAAGCAGCCGCAACACCACAGCCCCCTCTCCCAAAACAGTAAGTTCCATAAGCTATTATGTGCCCGCAGCTCATGCACCTGAGCATCCAGTGTCATGAAGGGAATTACCTTTCATTATTCTGGACCTTCCAACGCCAGGAGAGGCCTGAACCTGGGTGGGATAGTTCGGTAGGGGGGTTCTTTTCTCTTTTTCCCCTTTTGTCAGTCTGGTGGTCTGGTCGTCCTACCAAAAAAAAGGAACAAGGACTGGGTAGGAGGGGCCCCCTACTTATTAGCTAAGAAGAAGGTGGTACTGGTGGACCGGAGGAGGGGAATAACCCATGGTGTGCTGACGTGAGGCTGGCCAGGAAAACAGATTCTCTAATAGGGATGAGCCGAACACCCACCCGTTCGGTTTGCACCAGAACCTTCGAACTGACCGAACGTTCGCGCGAACATTTAGAACCCCATTGATGTCTATGGGACTTGAACGTTCGAAGTGCTCATTTTAAAGCCTTCTATGCAAGTTATTGTCGGAAAACGTCTTTGAGAACCCGGGTCTTGCCCCAGAGAACATGTATCAATGGAAAAAAAGTTTTAAAAATGGTCGTTTTTTCTGGAGCAGCGATTTTAATGATGCTTAACCACTTCCCGCCCCCGGTCAATAACAGATTGATGTCCGGGAAGTGGTTCTGAAATCCTGACTGGACGTCTATTGACGTCCTGCAGGATTTCATGCCTGGCGCGCCCGTGGGGGCGCGCAGCGCGGCGATCGGTGATGCGGGGTGTCAGTCTGACACCCTGCATCTCCGATCTCGGCAAAGAGCCTCCGACGGAGGCTCTTTACCACGTAATCAGCCGTGTCCAATCACGATGTAAACAGGAAGAGCTGTTGATGGCTCTTCCTCACTCGCCTCTGACAGACGCGAGTAGAGGAGAGCCGATCGGCGGCTCTCCTGACAGGGGGGGGTTCGCGCTGATTGTTTATCAGCGCAGCCCCCCCTCGGATCGCCACACTGGACCACCAGGGAAGCCCACACTGGACCACCAGGGAAGGGCAAAAAAAAATGCCAATCAGTGCCCACAAATAGGCACTGACTGGCAACATGGATCCATCAGTGCCACCCCACAGTGTCCATCAGTGCCAACCCACAGTGTCCATCAGTGCCCATCCATGCCCAGTGCCCACCTATCAGTGCCCATCTGTGCCACCCATAAGTACCCATCAGTGCCACCCATAAGTGCCACCCATGAGTGCCCATCTGTGCCGCCTATGAGTGCCCATCAGTGCCGCCTATGAGTGCCCATCAGTGCCGCATACCAGCGCCACCAATCAGTGCCCATCAGTGCTACCTCATCGGTGCCCATCAGTACTACCCCATCGATGCCCATCAGTGCCCGTAATTGAAAGAGAAAACTTACTTATTTACAAAAAAATTAACAGAAAAAAATAAAAACATAATTTTTTTCAAAATTTTCAGTCTTTTTTTAGTTGTTGCGCAAAAAAAATCGCAGAGGTGATCAAATACCACCAAAAGAAAGCTCTATTTGTGGGGAAAAAAGGACGCCAATTTTGTTTGGGTACAGTGTAGCATGATCGTGCAATTGCCATTCAAAGTGCGACAGCGCTGAAAGCTGAAAATTGGCTTGGGTGGGAAGGTGCATAAGTGCCTGGTATGGAAGTGGCTAAAGTGAAAAAAAAAATGAAAAATTCCTTTAAAAATCTTACCTGCTGGGTGTCTATAGTATGCCTGTGAGGTGGCACGTGTTTAGAACTGTCCCTGCACAAAATTAGATTACTATAAGGAAAAAGTCATTTAAGACTGCTTGTGGCTTTAATGTAATGTTTGGTCCCTGCAATATGGATGAAAATCACTGAGAAAAATAGCATGGGTTTCGCCGCCCCCCTCCCCCCAGGTCATTACAAGCCCCTTTGGCCATATATACTTTGAACAGCAGTATACAGGCCGTGCAAACAACACAGGGACTGTAGGTTTGTTGTTAAGTAGAATCTGTTTTGTAATTTTCAACTGGTACTTCTTTAAAGTGTAACTTCAGCCATAAAATCTTTTTTTAAGCTTCTCTGAAAATATAGAGAAGGGTTATCACCCCTGTAACATTTGTTTTGCTGTCTGTGTGCATCTGTTCAGAAGATTGCACCTCACTTTCTGTCCCAATGAAAAATTGTTATCATATGCCCCTGATAAACAGGGGCAGAAAAATTGGGCCTTAGGCACTGCTAGCGGTGCCACAACACTGCAACCCCTCACAGATACTGTAATTGGAGCGCAGCAAAGAGCCATTTCCGCCGCGGTCACAGCATCAGGAAAGGCCGCGGCTTCGGCCTAGCTCCGGAGCCGCGAACATCTTGGTACACCCAGCGTGGCGGCCCTCCTCTCTGTTTACACCCACAGAGGAGGAGGGGCCCGCGCTCGTGGGACAGACACTGCTCTCTGGTGTCTGTACTACGGGGGGGGGGTCTGTACTGAGGAGGGGGGTGGGTGTCTATACTGGAGGGAGAGGGGGTCTGACTCTGTACTGAGGGTGGTGACACTATTTTTTTTGCACCAGTGCCACCTGCCAGTGCCAATTAGTGCCACTTGCCATCCAGTGCCATCTGCCAATGCCACCTGCCAGTGCCAATACCAGTGCCACCACCCAATGCCAATTAGTGCCACCTTCCATCCAGTGCCAATACCAGTGCCACCATCCAGTGCCAATACCAGTGCCACCATCCAGTGCCAATACCAGTGCCACCATCCATCCAGTGCCACCTGCCAGTGCCAACTAAAGCCATCAGTGCCACCTGCCAATGCCAACCAGTGCCATCTGCCAGTGCTAACTATTGCCATCCAGTGACAATTGGTGCCACCTGCCAGTCAGTGGCAACCAGTGCCACTTGCCAGTGTCACATGCCAATCGGTGCCATCTACCAGTGCCAACCAGTGCCATCTGCCAATCAGTGCCACCTGCCAGTGTCAATCAGTGCCACCTGCCAATCAGTGCCATCCAGTGCAACCTGCCAGTGCCAATAAGTGCCACCTGCCAATCAGTGCCTTCTGCTAGTGCAATCTTCCAGTGCCAATTAGTGGCATCCAGTGCCACGAGCCAGTGCCACCAAAAAAAATAAAAAAATCGGCCTAAAATATCGGCCGCAAAAATCGGCAACACATATCGGCCATCGGCCGCCCCGATTTCCAAATATCGGCATCGGCCAGAGAAAAACCCATATCGGTCAATCTCTACTCAAGACCCAGTAAGCCAGAGGATTTTTGGTGGGGAAAGTGTCCAAGTCTGATCTTGCCCCTAGGTATTCCCGCACCATGTAAACCAGACGCTGGCGATGGTTGCTGGAACCGGTCATACCTTGGGGCTGCGGACTAAAAAATTGTCTGAACACATCGGTCAGACGGCCACCTTTTCCACCGCTCCTTCTGTGACTCACCGAAGCCTCAGCAACACATTGTCCGGGACCAGGATTTGGTAATCCCCCAGGTTCTGGGAATGCGTTGCACAGACCTTTCTGCAAGGCCTCCCGAAGATGTTTCATCTTCTGCTCCCTCTGCGACGGCAAGATAAGGTCCGCAACCTTACTCTTGTAACGTGGATCAAGGAGAGTTGCCAGCCAGTAATGATCCCTCTCCTTGATACCATGAATACAAGGATCCTTACGCAGGCTTTGCAGGATCAGGGAGGCCATGCAGCGTAGGTTTGTTGAGGCATTCGGGGCACGGTCCACTGGGTCACTGAGGACGACAGGATCCGTAGCCATCTCATCCCAGCCACGTAAAAGTCCATGGGTTCCTTGGGACTGTAAATGATCCCTTGAAGACTGCTGCTGCTGATGCTGAGTGCTAGGCTCCACCTCCATGCTGCTGATACAATCACCCTCCTCCTCGTCCTCTTCCTGTGTGCTAGGCGGGCAAGCAGGACCACTGTCTGGATAAAGGGGGCCATGAGAGGTAAGGAAGTCCTCCTCTTCCTCCCTCTGTTCTGCCTCAAGGGCCCTGTCCATTATTCCACGTAGCGTGTGCTCTAACATGTGAATAAGAGGGACAGTCTCACTGATGCATGCACTGTCACTGCTCACCATCCTCGTGGCCTCCTCAAATGGTGACAGGACAGAGCATGCATCCCTGATCAAGGCCCACTGGCGTGGGGAAAAAACCCCAAGCTCCCCTGACCCAATTCTGCTGCCATATTGGCACAGGTACTCATTGATGGCCCTCTGCTGCGTGTGCAGCCGCTGCAGCATGGCCAATGTAGAGTTCCATCTGGTGGGCATGTCACAGAATAGGCGGTTCTTGGGCAGGTTGTATTACCTTTGGAGGTCTGTCAGCCAAGCACTGGCTTTATATGACCTTCGGAAATGCACACACACTTTCCTTGCCTGCTACAGGACATCCTGTAAGCCCGGGTACCTGCCCAAGAACCGCTGCACCACCAAATTCAGAACCCCCCATTAATCTCCTCCTTCCCCTGCTTCCCCCACCCAGGAGTCTCCCCTGGTTGGCCGTGGCCGGCCCAGGCGTAGCTCACGCCGCCGCCGTTAAGTTTGGGAGTACTTTTTATTTATTTTTTATTATACTGTGCTTATGATTTGTTTTATGTGTGTGAATGATGTATGACTGTGGGGGTGGCATTCCTGATTAAATAAGGGTGTCACCCTCAGTTTTGGTGGAGTAGGGATCCCCAGGACCAGGGAGAAGTGATCCCAGGTCCATGTGAATGGTGTATGAATGCACAGTGACATAATTGGAGCCGTGACATGGCGTTACTGCTCCCAAGTATCATTGGGGGTACTTGGATCGAATCCAATTAGATGTGCATGTGATGTGTCTGTGCTAGGGAACACAGTGGGTGTGCATGCATGCATTCTCATTGTGCCATGATTAATGTGTGTGTTTATTGTGCAAAGATGCATTCTGCGAGGCGTCTCCTGACTGCTGTTCCCTCAGAAGAGGGGGTACCCTCGGTTACTAAAGTCACTAGTATAGTTATGAGCATGGATGCCCCTGGCATGTTGGCATACAGATTGTTGTCCTGCAAGTGTGTGTGCTCAGCACTTCCTTAATGGTTTTGCTTTAGCTGACCTTTACACGGCTGGTGCAAAGTTAGGGCACCTTTTATAAAGTGTAATTTTACACCATGAAACTAGCAGATGCGCACAGGGCGTAGCCTACGCCGCACACACTTAATTTTGTGGATCGCCTTATCTCCCTCATTTGCATCTTTGCCTATCAAAACAGTGGTGTGTCTAGCGTATTTTGCGTTCGAAGAAGCGCCGGTGTAATTCTTTTAGGTAGGACGAAAAAAAATGGATTTCAGGCGTATCTCGTTTTGAGGATACGGCGCAAAGATACGCACGGCGCATTTTTCAATTACGCCGCGCATCTCGAGATAAGTTGGCGTAAGTGCTTTGTGAATCTGGCCCAGTGTCTCCTGGGAAGCGGAGTGTTCAGCCTATCACGGAACAGCAGAACGAGGGGCGTGGCTTTTGAAAAATGGACAGGCGCGGTCTGCATGTCATGTCACGGATAAGGTAAGCAGTGGCACACTAAGGCATGTTATTGGGCACAGTGAGGCATGTTGTGGCGCACAGTGAGGCATGTAGTGGGGCACAGTTAAGCATGTAATTGGGCACAGTGAGGCATGTAGTGGCGCACAGTGAGGCATGTAATTGGGCACAATGATGCATGTAATTGGGCACAGTGAGGCATGTAATTGGGCACAGTGATGCATGTAATGTTGCACAGTCTGGCATGTAATGGCACAGTGAGGTGAGGCGAGGTATGACTAGTAGGAAGGGGGTCGTCTTATACAGTGAGTATATCCCAAAACCAACATTTTAGCTGGAAAATTAGGGGGTCGTCTTATATGCCGGCAAATATGGTATTTAAAGACTTCAGGATAGGTAAAATAGACTGTTGATATCTATTTATTTACTCTTTAATTAAGTGATTGATTATACTGATCTGTACAGCATTGTCATCAGAGAGAACTGTGTGAGGCCTGGCTGAGGGGTGCTTCAGTGCGAACATCTTGCTGAAGGAATCTCTTCGCTGTGCACTTTCACAGATCCTCATAATTATAACTTAACCTGCGTTTAATTGTTAATAATATTTCTGACTCTTAGGCCTCGTACAAACGACCAGACATGTCCGCTGAAACTGGTCCACCGACCAGTGTCAGCGGACAGATCCGATCTTGTGTACAGGCTAGCGGACAGATTTCCAGCGGACAAATGTTTCTTAGCATGTCCGCTGTTTAGTACGTCTAACCAGCGGACAGAAATCCAGCGCATTTCTTTCGAATTGATTTGACGCATGCGTGGAAGCATTGAACTTGCGCGATAGAGAACGTCGGTGTCGTCTACGTCACCACGTTCTCTGTCCGCGCGGATTTCGGTTTGATGGTGTGTACAGCCATCAGACCCGAAATCTCCCAGCAGACATGTCCGATGAAAACGGTCCGGCGGACCGTTTTCATCGGACTGTCCGCTCGTCTGTACGGGGCCTAACAGGGCCCTGCAAGCAGTCCACTATTGTCTTACCTTTGTTCTTTTGCTTGTATGCTTACCCAGTAAAGTTCAATTGGTTAAGTTACATCTGTGTGCAGTCCATCTGTCTTACTGGAGGATCAGTGCAACACAAGGTAACAGTTTGTCTACACATTTGTCGTGGTGTGATAAAATATTGTGTTCCCTAATGACCATTGGGGTCCACAATCCTCACTGATACCAGTTGTGCCAAGGGAGGGTGTCACGATTGCTACCGTGCCAAACAGACAGCGAGGCGTGGTCGTCCCCCAGTTGGCTCTGGGTGGAATTGAACCCAGGACCTCTCCATTGCTGGTCCAGGTCTTTGCCTCTGAGCCACTGCTCAGTGTTATTCTTCTTGCTGTCCGTCGGAGCCTGGTTCTGAACTCGTGCTACTTTGGACCAATCAGTGGCCTGAGCGGCCTATTTAAGCCAGCCCCTTCCTCTTTGCAAATTGCTGGTTCGTTACAGCTTCTGGATTTACCTTGCTGCTGAAAACCTTGTTTGGATATCTTGTTTACCTGACCCTTGGCCTGCTTTTGGATTGTCGCTTTCTGTAACCATTTGACCCCGGCTCGGACTTGGACTACCTGATCTCTTTATTCCCTGACCTTTTGCTTTGGACTTTGGATATTCTGCTTGCTTCAGCCCCTGACCCCGGCTCGTTCCTGGTATTATCTTCAACCTTGTTTCCTGTGGGCACCTTCTGTTTAGACTATTTCCTGTGTGCTTCTGAACAGCCTCCAGTGAGCTTCGGCTATCCAGTTCCCGGTCCACCTTGGATTCCCTCCTGCCACTGGACCCAGTGCCTCTTGGTGCGTCCTTCCCTCTGTCTCAAACTCCAGCGGGTGGATCGCATCGAGTCGCAAAGGTGAGCTGCCCTTGGCATCTCGGCCTCGGTAAGTAACGTTCCTGACAATACGAACCAGCCAGATGTCTGAGGCCGACAGGGCACGCTCACCCTTTGAAGCCCTGTGTCAACAGGTGTCTGTATTGACTGATGCCGTTCAAAAACTGCAAGAAGGTAAGCCTTAACATAATGGACTGACCAATAACATGGAGTCCGTAGACTTGTACAAAATGCTCACCTCCTTGGCTCTGCAAGTCTCCAGCCTGAACCATACCATTCTGGAACTACAACAAGAAGTTCAAATATTTAAAGGGACAGCACGCCCAGCCCCGGAACCAGCATATTCTGAGCCGTTTGTTGTCATGCCAGAGAAATTTGATGGTAGCCGTGCATCCTTCTTGTGTTTTAAAACTGATTGTGAGCTGTTGTTTACCCTTAAACCTAGGACCTATGCCACGGACTATGTTAAGGTTCGTGCTTCCATCAACTTGCTAACAGGGCAGATCAAATCATGGGCTCATCTGCTGTTGCAGGAAAAGAGTCCAGTCTTGGACAGCTGGGAAACGTTCATGTCTGCTCTGGACTCATACATTCCTGTTTCCAAGAAGACCAGCACTTCCAGGTCTGCTCTCAGTTCACGTGGCCTACGGGTATCCAGGGACAGGAAGCCCCAGTACAGTTATGACCTTGAGCTAGCCCAGTATGTGCCAAGCTATGAAGCTCTGTATGTGCCCAGCCACGAAGCTCCCCCACCACAAAGTCTTGACATTCCTGTGGATGCACACACGCCTACCTTGGAGGATGAGGAACCCATGCAAATCGGGGCCATCCGGTCCAACCTATCTAAGACAGAAAGAGAGCGGAGGAGAGGCTTTGGACTTTGTTTTTATTGTGGTGCTAGCGGGCACCTTATATCTCTCTGCCCAACTCGTCCATCTCGGCAAAAGGTTCTTCAGGTGGGTACTATTGGGAGTCTTTTCTATACCTCAGAATCTGTACCTACCTTCCCAGTTGAAGTTCCGGCTCCAGTATCTCCAGTTCCGGTTCCTGTGTCTCCAGTTCCTGTGTCCCCAGTTCCTGTGTCTCCAGTTCTAGTTCCTGTGTCCCCAGTTCCTGTGTCTCCAGTTGAAGTTCCTGTGTCCCCAGTTCCTGTGTCTCCAGTTGAAGTTCCTGTGTCTCCAGTTGAAGTTCCTGTGTTTCCAGTTCCTGTGTCTCCAGTTCCAGTTCCTGTGTCTCCAGTTCCTGTGTCTCCAGTTCCAGTGTCCCCAGTTCCTGTGTCTCGGGTTGAAGTTCCTGTGTCTCCGGCTCCAGTGTCCCCAGTTGAAGTTCCAGCTCCGGTGTCCCCGAGTGAAGTTCTTCCACCTGACTGTACATATGCCTCAAATGGTATTATGGCCCGTAAGCAGGATCTAGTAGTGTTTGAACAAGCTTTGCAAGCGGTAAGTGCACCCCCTACCAGAACTTCAAAGTCCAAAAAGAAAAAGAAAAAGTCTTCGGACTCTGTTGTTGGTGCTTTGTTTACCCATGGTTTGGATGAGAACTGTGTGTATGGCATGGATGCCTATGGCAACATATCTCTCCTGTCGGATGATGTGTTTAGCTACTCTAGTGAAGAGGGTGGTTTGGACTTTACAGACTGTGCCTATGAGGAAGCTCCTTCCAATGCCCGGAGGGTGTTTCTAAGGGTGGGGAACTGTCACGATCGCTACCATGCCAAACAGACAGCGAGGCGTGGTCGTCCCCCAGTTGGCTCTGGGTGGAATTGAACCCAGGACCTCTCCATTGCTGGTCCAGGTCTTTGCCTCTGAGCCACTGCTCAGTGTTATTCTTCTTGCTGTCCGTCGGAGCCTGGTTCTGAACTCGTGCTACTTTGGACCAATCAGTGGCCTGAGCGGCCTATTTAAGCCAGCCCCTTCCTCTTTGCAAATTGCTGGTTCGTTACAGCTTCTGGATTTACCTTGCTGCTGAAAACCTTGTTTGGATATCTTGTTTACCTGACCCTTGGCCTGCTTTTGGATTGTCGCTTTCTGTAACCATTTGACCCCGGCTCGGACTTGGACTACCTGATCTCTTTATTCCCTGACCTTTGGCTTTGGACTTTTGATATTCTGCTTGCTTCAGCCCCTGACCCCGGCTCGTTCCTGGTATTATCTTCAACCTTGTTTCCCGTGGGCACCTTCTGTTTAGACTATTTCCTGTGTGCTTCTGAACAGCCTCCAGTGAGCTTCGGCTATCCAATTCCCAGTCCACCTTGGATTCCCTCCTGCCACTGGACCCGGTGCCTCTTGGTGCGTCCTTCCCTCTGTCTCAAACTCCAGCGGGTGGATCGCATCGAGTCGCAAAGGTGAGCCGCCCTTGGCATCTCGGCCTCGGTAAGTAACATTCCTGACAGAGGGTTTGAGCCAGTTTCAGGGGTTGAAAGCCAGAGCGTAGACCCAAATCACTACCCCCAGCTCCTTTGGGGGTAGTGCTACATACAGATACCATATACTGTCCTACTGACATCGTCCTCGGCCCTACAAACACCGTTCACTATCCTACTGACACCATCCTCTGCCCTACTGATGCCATCCACTGCTCTACTAACACTTATAATCTGCCCTGCAAACTTTTGACTCCTGTACTCTGCCCTACAGACTACTGAACCCTGTACACTGCCTAACATACTACTGACCCCTGTACACTGTAATACATCCAACTGCCCTCGGTCACTGAAACTAAATTTTAAGGTCGGCTAAGTGTATATTTTTACAATTACATCTGTTTTATAATATTTTGCTAAGTTTTCTTTTTTTCTTTCAATAGTTTTTATTGGTATTTAAATAATTTTTACATATGAAGATAAAGTACAGTACATTATATCATACAATGAATAAGACATTGCAAGATTTTGTAAATTAATACATGGACATTGCTATAATGTAAAGATAATCAAATAAACGTATGAATATGAATAAATAAATAAATTGAACTAGTCTTTTATATAAGCAATATTATTAGTGGATTGTCATATAAATTCAATGAATGCTGTTAAAGAGTAAAAACATATCCAACGATTATTGAATAAATATCTGTATAGGTAATATAATAGAATAGATAAGTGATAAAACAAAAAAACTGGAGTTAGTCCGACGCTGGACACCCCAATGGGACTCATAGGCACAGATTCTCAAAGGAGATACAAGGTATCTCTGAGTCTGAGCGGTCGACTCGTATCTATGCGCCTGATTCTTAGAATCAGTTACGCATAGATTTGTATTAGATCCGACCGGCGTAAGTCTCTTACGCCGTTGGATCTTAACTGCATATTTACACTGGCCGCTAGGGGCGTGTACGCTGATTTACGGCTAGAAATATGTAAATCAGCTAGATACGCGAATTCACGAACGTACGCCCGGCCGACGCAGTACAGATATGCCGTTTACGTTAGGCTTTTCCCGGCGTAAAGTTACCCTTGCTATATGAGGTGTAATGCAGAGTACCAATGTTCCCACGTCGAATTTTGAAAATTTTACGTCGTTTGCGCAAGTCGTCCGTGAATGGGGCTGGACGTCATTTACGTTCACGTCGAAACCAATACGTTGTTGCGGCGTACTTTGGAGCAATGCACACTGGGATATGTCCATGGACGGCGCATGCGCTGTTCATAAAAAGCATCAGTTACGTGGGGTCACACAACATTTACATAACACACGCCCACATCTTCCAAATTTGAATTAGGCGGGCTTACGCCGGCCTATTTACGCTACGCCGCCGCAACTTACGGAGCAAGTGCTTTGAGAATACTGCACTTGCCCGTCTAAGTTGCGGAGGCGTAACGTAAATAGGATACGTTACGCCCGCACAAAGATACGTCGATCTACGAGAATTTGGGCCATAATGTCCAGGGTGGATCCTCCATATTAACTAAAATTCATAAAATGTAATTGAAGATACACTTGAGTGACTAATCAGGATGGTCATACCAAGTATTCCAGGAAGCCCATCGGGTTTCCTGTATACTCAAAGAGTTCCTGGAGGATGCCAACATCTGTTCGTATGTTTTATGGAGGTTGGTTAAATCAATGACATAGTTACATAGTTACATAGTTAGTCAGGTTGAAAAAAGACACAAGTCCATCCAGTTCAACCACAAAAAAACAAAATAAAAAAACACAGTAAAATCCTATACACCCAACTCCATACCCACAGTTGATCCAGAGGAAGGCAAAAAACCCCAGCGGAGCATGATCCAATTTGCTACAGCAGGGGAAAAAATTCCTTCCTGATCCCCCGAGAGGCAATCGGATTTACCCTGGATCAACTATACCTACAAATCTTAGTACTCATTTATATTCTGTACATTTAGGAAAGAATCCAGACCTTTCTTAAAGCAATCTACTGAGCTGGCCAGAACCACCTCTGGAGGGAGTCTGTTCCACATTTTCACAGCTCTTACTGTGAAAAAACCTTTCCGTATTTGGAGGTGAAATCTCTTTTCCTCTAGACGTAAAGAGTGCCCCCTTGTCCTCAGTGATGACCGTAAAGTGAATAACTCAACACCAAGTTCACTGTATGGACCTCTTATATATTTGTACATGTTGATCATATCCCCCCTTATTCTCCTCTTCTCAAGAGTGAATAAATTCAGTTCCTCTAATCTTTCCTCATAGCTGAGCTCCTCCATGCCTCTTATCAGTTTGGTTGCTCTTCTCTGCACTTTCTCCAGTTCTCCTATATCCTTTTTGAGAACTGGTGCCCAAAACTGAACTGCATATTCCAGATGAGGTCTTACTAATGATTTGTACAGGGGCAAAATTATATCTCTGTCTCTGGAGTCCATACCTCTCTTAATACAAGAAAGGACTTTGCTCGCTTTGGAAACCGCAGCTTGGCATTGCATGCCATTATTGAGCTTATGATCAACTAAAACCCCCAGATCCTTCTCCACTACAGACCCCCCCAGTTGTACTCCCCCTAGTATGTATGATGCATGCATATTCTTAGCCCCCAAGTGCATAACTTTACATTTATCTACATTAAACCTCATCTGCCACTTAGTCGTCCAATCAGACAGAGCATTGAGGTCGGCTTGTAAATTGGAGACATCCTGCAAGGACGTTATTCCACTGCATAGCTTGGTGTCATCTGCAAAGACAGAAATGTTACTTTTGATCTCAGACCCAATATCATTTATGAATATATTGAAAAGTAAGGGTCCCAGCACTGAACCTTGGGGTACACCACTGATAACCTTCCACCATTCAGAGTAAGAATCATTAACCACGACTCTCTGAATTCTGTCTTTCAGCCAGTTTTCTATCCATTTACAAACTGATATATCCAATCCTGTAGACCTTACCTTACACATGAGCCGTGTGTGCGGAACTGTATCGAACGCTTTTGCAAAATCCAAATATATCACGTCCACAGCCACGCCTCTGTCCAGGGTTTTACTTACCTCTTCATAAAAGGAAATCAGGTTTGTCTGACAACTTCTGTCTTTCATGAATCCATGTTGTCTGCTGCTTAAATAGTTTTTTTCCAGCAAGAACTCATCCATGTGGTCTTTTATTAAACGTTCCAGTATCTTCCCAACTATAGAAGTTAAACTAACAGGTCTATAGTTACTTGGTAAAGACTTTGTTCCCTTTTTAAATATGGGCACCACATTGGCCCTGCGCCAATCCAGTGGTACTATTCCTGTCTTTAATGAGTCCCTAAATATTAGATACAGTGGCTTTGAAATGACAGAGCTCAACTCACCTAGGATCCGTGGATGGATGCCATCAGGTCCAGGTGCTTTATCCACCTTTATTCTGTCTAAATATTTCTGGACCATATCACTTTTGAGCCATTGTGGATTTGGGGCTGTGTCACTCCCACCCCCATTTTGGACATGAGCTCCCCCATGCTCCATTGTATACACAGAGCTGAAGAAAACATTTAATAAATTTGCCTTCTCTTTGTCCCCAGTCACCCACTCTAGATTATTTTGTAAGGGGCCTACATGCTCAGACTTCACCTTTTTACTATTAATATATTTAAAGAATTTTTTGGGGTTTGTCCTACTATCTTTTGCAATCTGTCGTTCGTTTTGAATTTTTGCATCCTTGATTTCCTTTTTGCATATCCTGTTATATTCTTTGTAACATTTAAACAACACTAGTGTTCCTTCATTTTTATATTTTTTAAAAGCTACTTTCTTATTGTTTATAGCTTTTTTAACTTTGACATCAATGACAGAAGGTGGGCAGGAGTCTTTCCACTTTCTTGTGATTTACAATCTAGCAGCCAGAAGCAGGTGGATGATAGTGCTCCGAAGATTGACTGAAAAATTGTCAATCCCCAACGATAACAGGGCCAAAGCTGGATCAGGAGGTACCCAGCAGTTTGTTAAAGCAGAAATTATACTGAACACATTAGTCTAATGAGAGGTAAGGTTTGGACAACCCCACAATATGTGCAATAAGTCCCCTTTAGTGTTACAAAGTCTCCAGCATTTGTCGGAAGTATTGGGGTAAAATTTGAACAACACAGCTGGGGTCATATACCATCGTAGGGTTATTTTAACCGATAATTCCCATTGTGAGGTGCATTTAGATGTCGACTGGTTAGCCCTACATGCAGTGTGCCACTGGTCACACTGGACACTGGGCACTGATTGCTAAAGATCTTTTTCCCATTGTAAATGGGAAGAAGATTTTGTAAAGTCACGTTTTTGTTGGAGTATATTGTAAAATAAGGTAATTCCTTTTTTCTTCTGTGTTGGTGATGTCAAGAAGGTCCAGGCTAAAGTATGAAGGAGTTGATAAGTGTTGGGTAACCTGCACAAACAATGCATTATTTGTAAATATTGGAAGTAGAACGTTTGAGGTAAATTGAATTCAGACTGCATGGCTTGGAAGGATTTAAGATTACTCCCTTCGTATAGGTCGTGAATAAAATCAATCGGAACGTGGTTAATTATAAGATGCAATACCCGAAAGGGAATGTTTACTTTAACATTAGGATCGGTCGGGTGTACAGAGTTTAACATTTTAAGCCAGGTTGTTATGGAAATTTTCATTGCGGGAGGCAAATGAGATGGAATTTTAATTCCCAACAGGGCGCCAAATAACCACAAATTAGTTGGACCATGTTTGCTAAAAGGGGCTTCAATATTTCCCCACATTGTTGTTGGTAGAATGAAACCATTCCTTTATTTGCGTCATAATAGAGGCATAGAAATAATCTTGTAAGTCAACATAGCCCACTCCACCTCAGAGTCTATGTTTAATTAGTTTGTGGTGGGCACATCTGGATTTTTTCCCTGGAATCGCAATTGGTAGATTTCGAAAAAAGTATAACATTTGAGGTAAGTGGATCATTTTAAATGCAGATAATCTGCCCCACCAAGAGAATTCATGTTTGCACATTTTGAGGAGGTCATTTCGTAATTTGCTTTTGAGGGGAAGATAATTGTCCTGGTAAGACGAATGCCCAAATACGGAATGCTGGTGTCTGCCCATGTGTATGGAAAGTGGTGTTGAAGTAGGTTGCTAGTTACAGCGTCAATTCCTATATCTAAGACATAGGATTTGGAAGTATTCGCCTTACAGTAAGAAACTTCTCCGAACCATGTCAAAACTTTTTGGACTTCAAGTAGGGAAGAGAATGGAGAAGACAACATCAATATGACGTCGTCAGCAAATAAGCTAATCTTCTGGATTTGAGATCCTATATTAATACCAACTATTTTGTCATTAGAGCTGATGTGTTCAGCCAAAGGCTTTATCATTAAATTAAAAATTAAAGGGGACAATGGACAGCCCTGTCGGGTACCGTTAGTTATGTTGAACTGTTTTGATAAGAGGTTAGAGGTTAAAACTCGTGCAGTGGGAGTTGTGTATAGGGCAAGGATAGCTTTAAAAATAAGTCCCTCAAAGCCAAATTTTTGGAGTGTTAGCGACAAATAGGTCCAGTTAACCCTATCGAACGCCTTCTCTGCGTTTAAGGAAAGGAGCAGAGATGGCGTTCCTGTTAAATTTACATTGTGAATAATATTTATAAGTCTTCTTGTAGCATCAGAGGTCTGACGACCCCTGCTGAACCCAGTTTGATCATTGTGGATCAGTTCGGGAAGTATGTCGATAAGTCTATTTGCAATTAATTTGCGTATAATTTAAGATCTGTGTTAAGTAATGATATGGGTCTGAAGTTTGAAGGGCATGTAGGTTCTTTGCCAGGTCAAGTGTGATCACAAGAGCAGACAGCATTTCTTGTGAGAATGAAGATGAGGAAGCAACATGGTTGAATAATTCTTTCAAATGGGGTACTAGTATTTTCTTGAACATTTTGAGGTAATCACTAGTAAACCCGTCTGGGCCAGGGGCTTTGGATACGGGCAAAGAATCTATGGTATTCAAAATTTCCATATCTGTGAAGGGAGTGTTTAACCTCTTAAGATGATCTTCCGATAGTTTAGATAATTTAACATTAGCAAGAAAGGATTGAATTTCTTCATTAGAAGGTTGCTGAGTATCAATTTTCTTATTAAGGTAATATAAATCGCTATAATAAGAGCTAAATGCATCAGCAATGACCTGGGGGTTAATAAGTTTATCTCAAGATACTGGGTGAAAAAGATAAACAATTCTAGATTTTTGTCTGTGGCCCTTGATACGATTTGCCATAATTTTCCCCGCTTTGTTACTGGTTTCGTACGAATTGGCTTTTAATTTTTTAAGCCTGAACTCATAAGAATCCAAGAGCAGGGAGCGCAATTCATGTCTAAGTTTGAAAAGTTGGGATTGAAGAGTAGTAGTCTTATTTTTAGAATCTATGGGCCAGATTCAGGTACATCTGCGGCGGTGTAACGTATCGCATTTACGTTACGCCGCCGCAAGTTTTACGGGCAAGTGCTTGATTCACAAAGCACTTGCCTGTAAAGTTGCGGCGGCGTAGCATAAATCCCTCCAGCGCAAGCCCGCCTAATTCATGATCCGGGTAGGGGGCGTGGATCATTTAAATTAGGCGTGTTCCCGCGCCCCAACGTACTGCGCATGCTTCGTTTTGAAATTTCCCGCCGTGCTTTGCGCGAAATGACGTCGCACCGACGTCATTTTTTGAACGTCGACGTGAGTTACGTCCTTTCCTATTTACGGATGACTTACACAAAAAAAATAAAAAATTCTAAATTCAACGCGGGAACGACGGCCATACTTTAACATGGCAGGTCTAACTATAGGCCACAAAATAGCAGCTCTAACTATACGCCGGGAAAAGCCGACTAGCGACGACGTAAGAGAATGCGACGGCCGCGCGTACCTTCGTGGATTGCCGGAAAAAGCTAATTAGCATACCCAACGCAGAAAACAACGCAAACTCCACCCAGCGGGCGCCAAAGTATTGCACCTACGATCCGAAGGCGTACGAAGCCGTACGCCTGTCGGATCGAAGCCAAAAGCCATCGTATCTTGGTTTGAGGATTCAAACTAAAGATACGACGCGGCAAATTTGAAAGTACGCCAGTGTATCAGTAGATACGCTGGCGTACTTGTACTGTGAATCTGGCCCTATGACAGTAATATTTGAAGTAAATTTTTCTAGTCTTAGAGTACGTTTTCTTTTTGCCTGTGAGCCAAGCTGGATAAAAAGACCACGCATGTAAGACTTGTGAGCATTCCACAATATCGCTGGGTTGGATACTGAGCCTATATTTTTCGAGAAAAACTCGATTAAACTTTGAGAGAGATGCTTCATATTTTGAGGTTGTTGTAGTAAAAAGTTATTGATACGCCAAACGTATGTCTTTTGTTGTGAATTAGAGTTTGCCAATTTAATGCTAATGATCCGACCAAGTGATAGTGTGGATGTGAGCTTCAAGTACATTTTGTAATAATCACTTGTCGGATATAAACATATCAATGCGAGAATATGTGTTGTGACGCGGTGAAAGGTACGTATAGTCCCTCTCCGTTGCGTGACAACACCGCCATATATCATATAGATCATTTCCTGAAAAAAACAATTGTTAATGGAGATGGTAGTCTCTTGTTGCCGGAGGTCGTGTCCATGGTGACGTTGGCTACCAAATTAAAGTCTCCACATATCAGGAGGTGACCTTTTTGTAGATCTTGAATCTTTTTTAGAGTGGATCTATAGAACTTCATTTGTCCATGATTTGGTGCGTATACATTCACAAGTGTGTATGTGATATTATTCAAAGTGCATACCAATATGATAAATCTGCCCTCTGGGTCCAAAGTGCAGGACAGTAATTGAAAAGACACAGTGTCACATATGGCAACCATGACTCCTCTCTGTTTTTTAGAGTAATTGGCTTTGAAAATGTGAGGAAAGGATTTGTGTTGGCATTGCGGAGCAGCATCTTGGGCAAAGTGCGTTTCCTGTATGCAAAGTATATCACAATCATTGGAGATCGCTGTCTTCCACATGGAAGTTCTCATGGCTGGATGATTTAAGCCTTTTACGTTTAACGTGAAAAAGTTGATGGACATTGTGGGTTATTTTACACTGTGTCAAATTGTTATACTTACGGACCCAGAGGACCAAGGTATCAGTATTTCTTTTGAAGGTTGCTGGATTTTACTAAAACCAGATAATATTGGCGACGGGAGCCTTAATCAGTCACAATGTATCAACTGTAGAAGTACAAATAAAACAATAAACAAAACTAGAATGAAACAAAAATAGGAACAATAAAGGGTAAGTCTAGGAGACTGTATCCATAAAGCAAGCAGTCACTTGCACGCACTAAAAAAAAAAAACTTTATCCCACAGCCGTGGGATAATAAGTGAGTGTTAAAGTAAAGCAACAGAAGCGTTAGAAGCCGGGTATAGGATTCAACCGACTAAGAGTGGGGGTATTGTCCTAAAGAAAACAAAACAAAACATAGCAAGACAGACAACCAGGGGGATGTGTAGCATTGGGAAATAGATGGAAGAAGGAAAAAAGCAAAAATACTACAACGCAGTATATTTTCCTTTAGGAATGCGGTATTCTGGACGTTTGTTGATCCCGAAGTGTGTTCCTTCCAAGGCTTTCTTTTCTTCAATAGACAGCACAGGAATAATGCCCCAAGAAATCAGGAGCTTCATGCCCTCTAGCAGATTTGAGATAATAGTTGTTATCCCATTGTTGGTGATTATCAATGTTGCTGGGTGTTTACATTTATAAGGGATTTTATGGTTATATAGAGCCTTGGTGGTAGTTTTCAATTGTCTTCTTAGGTTTAGAGTATATTGTGAAAGATCAGCGTAAAGATGGATCTCTTTGTACGGTGTAGGAAGCTCTGTTATAGATCTAGCCTTTGTCAGCAGTTTCTCCTTAGTAGGAAAAAAGTGTATCTTCATAAGGACATCCCTGGGAATAGAAGCTTCCAGGTGTTTGGGTTTGGGAATACGGTGGATAGGATCTATTAGTCGTTCAATCTGGGAAACCTTAGGTAACAGAGTTGCAATAAAATCACCTGCAAATTTTTGTAATTCATTTAAAGTGACGGACTCAGGGACTCCTCTTAGTTTAATATTATTTCTTCTTGAGCGGTCCTCAAGGTCTGCAAGTTTAGCCTTAACCCACATAGTATCTTCCGTTTGTTCCTTATAAGCGTCCATAAGATCGTTTACTGTAGTGGAGTATTCATCCATTTTGTTTTCCACATGGAGAACTCTTTCCCCCAGCCCTTTCATTTCAATTGAAAAATTGTTCATCCTGACTGAGAAATTTGTCATAAGGGACGATTGTGCGCACGCCCCCCTTGCTAAGTTTTCTTCATGCTGTCCTTGCTTTTTAGGGCCTCGCTGCAAGCTAAACCAAATTGGTTTAGTGTGCGGGCATCTGTCCATTTCAGCTGCAGTGAGCTAGTGGTAGGGGAAAGTGTGATGCATGTTTAAGCACATCAAAGTTTTATTTTTTTGTTAAATAGTTGGTCAACTTGACCTGCTTGCTATACACGTCCATGTCCCTAACTAACAACTGGGTATAGCCTTGTGCTGCCCCAGTCCCTGACTCCCTGCTGTTTAAAGTTCTTAGCAATAGCCATACAGGCTTGGTCTCACCGCACAGACATCACACTCCCCAGACTATCCACACAGATCTGGTTCCAGGTTGGAGCATATCTCTCTGCATGCTGGGAGTTTTTGTAGAGGACCTAATGAGCCCACCTAATTCAGCTGGGCTCATCAAGTCTTCCCAGCAGGACTCCGAGCACTCCTACTAGAGGTACAAACTGGCATAAAGCCTGAACCTAGGAGATATATACTGTATGCTGCATCTTGGATGCAATCAGGGAATTTAACCTGCCTGTTGTCACAGCTGTTTCCGGTAAAATCGCTTTTCTCTAATTTTAGTGAATGGCCTCGAGTTTTTTTAACCACTTTCCCCCCCGGACCATTTGTCAGCCTTAAGACCAGAGGTGTTTTTACAATTTTCCACTGCGCTGCTTTAACTGGTAATTGCGCGGCCATACAATGTTGTACCCAAACAAAATTTGCGTCCTTTTTTCCCCACAAATAGAGCTTTCTTTTGATGGTATTTGATTGCATCTGCGTTTTTTAATGTTTGCGATATAAACGGAAAAAGAGCGAAAATTTTGAAAAAAAATGATATTTTCTACTTTTTGTTATAAGAAAAATTGAACAAACTCAATTTTAGTCATACATTTTGGCCAAAATGTATTCAGCCACATGTCTTTAGTAAAAAAAATGCCAATAAGCGTATATTTATTGGTTTGCGCAAAAGTTATAGCGTCTACAAACTAGGGTACATTTTCTGGAATTTACACAGCTTTTATTTTATGACTGCCTATCTCAATTCCTGAGGTGCTAAAATGGCAGGGCAGTACAAAACCCCCCCAAATGACCCCATTTTGGAAAGTAGACACCCCAAGGAATCTGCTGATGGGCATATTGAGCCCACTGAATATTTAATTTTTTTGTACCAAGTGATTGAATAATGTCAAAAAAAAAAAAAGAAATTACAAAAAGTTGTAACTAAATGATATATTTCTCACACATGCCATAGTTATATGTGGAATTGCACCCCAAAATACATTCTGCTGCTTCTCCTGAGTACGGGGATACCACATGTGTGGGACTTTTTGGGAGCCCAACCACGTACGGGACCCCAAAAACCAAGCACCGCCTTCAGGATTTCTAAGGGCGCAAATTTTTGATTTCACTTCTCACTACCTAAGACAGTTTTGAAGGCCATAAAATGCCCAAATAGCACAAACCCCCCCCAAATGACCCCATTTTGGAAAGTAGACACCCCAAGGAATCTGCTGAGGGGCATATTGAGCCCACTGAATATTTATTTTTTTTGTACCAAGTGATTGAATAATGACCAAAAAAAAAAAGAAAAAAAAAATTACAAAAAGTTGTAACTAAATGATATATTGCTCATACATGCCATGGTTATATGTGGAATTGCATCCCAAAATACATTCTGCTGCTTCTCCTGAGTACGGGGATACCACATGTGTGGAACTTTTTGGGAGCCTAGCCGCGTACGGGGCCCCGAAAACCAAGCACCGCCTTCAGGATTTCCAAGGGCGCAAATTTTAGTTACAGTTTTATATATTATTATTATTATTATTTTTTATTTTTTTTTGTTTCAAAAGTGTTTATTAACTCTTCAACAGTAACAATCATCAAGACAAATGGCACAATGAATGGCGTCTCAGTGTTCGCAGACACATAGTGCGAGTACATGCGGGCGCAGCCGCTACGTAGTAAATAGAACGGACATAGATAAACATCAAAGAGCGGCATTACATTAGTTGAAGGCGGTAGCCATCTCAATATGCCTCAACAAACATTCCTTAACTCCTGTAAGTGCGGGTCGCGGCAGGAGGCGATGGTGTGCCTCATGCGCGGCCACCACAGTATAACTAAAGCCGATAGATAGCATATCTAGGGAGAGAAAGTAAAGTACTCCCCCCAAATAGCCCCAGGGCCTATCGAGGGCAGCGGTGGATAGCCAACAACAGGTGTCCACCTGTCTGCAGAGTGGTTCTCTAGGCAGGTCGCCCTAGCCTCATTCCAGCTCTAATGTCAGTACCGTTTAGCACAGAACCGTCCCCGCAAGCAGGGAGGGGGGGGAGCAGATATTGGGGGGGGCGGGGGATGGAGGGGAAGGTCAGAGTCGTCAAGGTCTAGCAGTCCTGTAGTCGGCAGTCGAGGTGTAGTGTATCCAGCAGGCCCATGTCTCGTTGAATCTGGCAGGGTTGTCATTGGCTTGATGGATTAGATCCTCCATCTCCATCGTCTTTTGAATTCGCTGGAACCAGACAGCCAGAGAAGGGGGTTGTGGGGATAGCCATTTAATCGGGACGCACATCCGTGCAGCGTTCACCATGTGCATAGCCAGCGATCGGTTATAGCCCCTCGGGAGCGTCTGGGCGTGGTGAAGGAGATATTGCGCAGGCGAAAATTCTAAGGTATCGGTTGTTATGCGTGCAATGAGCTTGTGGACCTCCGTCCAGTAGGAGTGGAGCGATGGGCAAGTCCACCATATGTGGAGAAAAGAGCCCGTCTCCCGATGGCATCTCCAACAGGTTTCCGGGAGCGTGGGATCAATTCTGTGTAGTTTGAGCAGAGTCTTGTACCACCGGGAGAGAAGCTTGTATGCATTCTCCTGTGTTTGGACGTTGACCGAGCCCTTGTGGGCCAGCCTGTAGACCGATTCCCATTCCGCTTCCGTGAGGTCAAGTGCAATATCCCTCTCCCACTGTTGGTTGGCCCAGTGAATTTTGGAGGAGTTTGTGGAGAACAATAGGCCAAAGATTATGGAGATAAGGTGTCTCTGTGGTCCCTTACTGGAGCAGAGGTTCTCGAAAGGGGAGTAGGGTCTAGACCATTGGGGGCTTGGGGCCGTCCTGTCCAAGAAGTGTCGAATTTGTAGGTAAGTCCAGAAAGGGAACTCATCTTTGTCGGTTTTAGCTGCCAATTCCGCCTGAAGCAGGAGTCTGCTTGAGGTAAAGAATTGCCACGCCTGAACCGTCGTGTGGGGCCAACCGTCCGACAGAAAGGCAGGGTGCATGCCTGGGGGGAAGTCAGGGTTCAGTCTGAGGGGGGTCATCGGGCCGCACCGGTCCGACAGTTTGTGTTTGGTACAGGCCTCCCTAAAGACCCGTAACGATGGGAGTATGAGGGGATGGTCCCTACAGGCAGGCGGGGTGTTCCCCTGTGAGACCCATGGCAGGTGAGACAACGGGAGGGGAGAGAAGGACTGTTCCATTCCCACCCATTGTTTACGTTTCCCATTGGTGGCCCAGTCAACTATTCTAGTGAGGCTACAGGCCAAGTGGTATTTGTGCAGGTCCGGGAGGCCCAGGCCACCTTGCAGTTTGGGGACCGTGAGCCGGGCGTAGCTTAAGCGAGGTCGGGCGCCCCGCCACACAAAGGTCATGCAGGCCGATCTAAAGGATGAAAAGAACGCCGGGGGAGCCTAATGGGGATCGTCTGCATGGCGTACAGTAGTCGGGGAAGAATGTTCATTTTGATCACCGCGATCCTACCGAACCAAGACAGGTGTTTCGAGGACCACCCCTTCAAGTCTTTCACTACCGCTTGGAGCAATGAGAGGTGGTTAAGGGAGTAAAGGTTCGAGAGGGAGGCGGGGAGTTGTATCCCCAGATATGTAATGGCCCTAGCGCTCCACTTAAAGGGGAAATTTACCTGACATAGGTCACACAGGGTTTGGGGCAGGGAGACGTTCAGGGCGGATGACTTGGAGAGGTTAATTTGTAAATTAGAAAGGAACTTAAACTCCTTGAGATCCTTTAGGAGGTTAGGGATAGTCGTGAGGGGATCTCTAAGAAACAGAAGGATGTCATCCGCGAACGCGGTGAGTTTGTAGGTCCGGTCATTAACGTCAATGCCCTTGATCGTCGGATTAGACCTGAGTCGTCGCAGGAAGGGTTCTAGCGTGAGGACGAAAATCAGGGGGGAGAGGGGGCACCCCTGACGGGTCCCGTTCGATATGGAGAAGGCATCCGACAGGTGGCCGTTCACGCTGACCCGTGCCGTGGGGCCCGCGTATAGCATAGCTATATAATTTAACATGAGTGGCGGGAGATTGGTGGCTTCAAGGGTTGCTCGCATGAAATCCCACGCCACCCTGTCAAACGCCTTCTCCGCATCGAGTGAAAGAAAGAACCCCGGGGATTTGGTGGAGGTGAGCCAGTGGTGTATATTCAAAGCCGTGACGGTGTTGTCCCTCGCCTCCCAGCCAGGGACAAAGCCGGCCTGGTCCAGATTTATGAGTTTGGGCATATATGGGAGAAGCCTGTTCGCAATCGTCTTAGCGAACCACTTAAGGTCCACGTTGAGGAGCGAAATGGGTCTATAGTTGGTCACTACGGTCGAGTCCTTGTCAGGTTTGGGAATGACTACAATGTGTGCGGTCAATACGGCTCGGGGAGGGGTTTGGGCGTTGGCGAAGGAGGCGAAAGCCGAGATAAAAAACGGTGTAAGAACCTCAGCGTAGGTCTTGTAGTACCCCGTAGTCAGCCCATCTGGGCCCGGGCTTTTGCCCATTTTCAGCTGTTTCAGGGCCAGTCCCACTTCAGCACTGTTCAGGGGCCTGTCCAGGTCTGCCTTAGCCTCCGCCGTCAATTTGGTAGGACCATATTGGCGTAGGAAGTTATCAATTAAGTCCTGTCGTGTGCCTCGAGCAGTTGGTGTGGTCGGGGAAGGCAGGTTATAGAGGCCGGAGTAATACTTGACAAATAGCTTGGCTATGTCAGGAGTAGAGTGCACCTTATGGCCTTTGTCGTCCGTCAGAGAATGGACGGTCGCCTTGGCTCTTTTGGATTGCAGGGCTTTCGCCAACAATTTGCCCGCCTTGTCACCGTGTTCGTAGAAGGATTTCTTGGCCAGAGCATAACTGCGTCTAATCTTTTTACCTATAACCTCCAGAAGTTCGGCCCTGGCCTGGCTCAGTTCCTGCAATGTCGCGAGAGCTTGTGAGTGTTTGTGTGCGGACTCCAAGCGTGAGATCCTTCCTAGTATATCGTTGTAATGTTTGCGCCTTTCCTTATTGCGTTTGGCAGCCGCGGCTATCAGAAGGCCTCGAACCACGCATTTGTGTGCCTCCCAGTTAATGATGGGAGCCGTATCTTCCGGGCTGTTTTCCCGCAAATATGCTGTGAGAGCCACCTCCAGCTCCTTCGCCAATATCGGGTCCGTGAGTAGGGACGGATCTAGCCTCCACACCCTCGTACGATGGTGGCAGGGGGGAAGGGACAGTGTCACCGAGATCGGGTGATGGTCCGAGAGGAACATGGGCTCTATGTCCGCAGCGGTCAACATGTGTAAATCTTCCTGACTAATCAGTAAGTAGTCGAGTCGGGAGTACCGGTTATGGGGGGCTGAGTAAAATGTGTAGTCCTTGCCAGTAGGATTTAAGGCGCGCCATGTATCATGTAGGAGATGGTCTTGGAGGATCGCTTTAATTCTCCTCAGGGCTATGTACGGGGTTGACGACGTACCTGTGGACGTGTCCAGTGCCGGGTTGAGGGGCACATTGAAGTCGCCCCCCAATATCAACATCCCTGCCTGAAAGGGTGTCAGCACCTCCGAGACAGATCTAAAGAATGAGACCTGGCGGGTGTTCGGGGCGTAGACGTTTGCAAATGTGACAGTACGGTTCAGATAGGAGCCCTTCAGGAACAAGTACCTACCCTCCGGGTCAGCTAGTGACTCCGTCATTGTAAAGGGGCAATTCCTGGCTATCAGTATGGAGACACCTTTCGTCTTGGCGCGCGTGTTCGTGGCGTGGTGGGCTAACGGAAAATGAAAATTGTGCAGTTTGGGTGTGGCTCCTGATTTAAAATGTGTTTCCTGCACAAACACTATGTCAGCCCGAGCTCGGTGCATGGCCAGGAGGAGTTGGGCCCGCTTTTCAGGGAGGTTCAGTCCCTGCGCATTCACAGAGATCACCTTCAGTGTGGGGCTAACAGTCTTCGGTACTGAGTCCGTCATCGTGGCTGTCCCTATGGTCACGTATTAACGGGTCATGGGGGGGGTGCCCGAGCTGTGGCGGAACAGGGGCAGGGCCCGGGAGGGAGTTCCTCCGAGATGGAACTAGGGTCAAAGACCAAACGGGGGGGGGGATCCGCTGTCGGGACTACCACCCGTCTGGTTCTTGGAGTAGGGTGGGTGCCCGCGAGAGGGCGGGTGGTCGTGGGGGGGAGGGGTGGGGTCCGAGGGGGGTTACCAAAACTCCCCTCCAACAAGAGGGGGTAAACCGATTAGGTGGGGGGTACTGCGTCCCACCACCTGTCTTGAGTGAAATACACAATCGGTGTAGTGCGGCCGCGCGGGATACCCACGCCTAGTGGTAGGCCCAGGTACCACCGCGCGGTACCGTTCGGGGGTTAGCCGAGTCCCAGCCAGAAGACGACTGGATAGGGTGGGAAGAAACTACAAAGAAATACCCGACCCCGGTATGCCACCCCAGAGCGGTCAACCTTGCACTTCCACAAGGGGTGAGATCCCGGGGGCACTTAGTCTAAGGTGGTATTGTATAGCCCTGCATCTCCGGGTTCCAGCAATAATGCATGCAGTGGGGTGCGTCTGCTCCCGCCCCCCCTCCGCGGCCGAACCGCCACCGAAACGTCGGCGCACAGACGCCCGCGGAGGGAGGGCGAAAGAGAGACACCCGCGCTCCCAGCCCACCCCCAGCAAAACATCCTGATCCTAAAACCTGGCACATCATCTGCTAGCTAGTGTGATGGCCCAGCAACAGGGCAGCAGACATCCCAAATACAGTCCAGTGAAATGATGGGACAGCGTGAAAATACTTATCTAAAGTTCGGGTCGCGACCAGCATCGCTCGTCCCCGCGCCCGTTGCTGCAGAGATGAAACAGTCCGTTGGGATAGCCTCCATGTAGGCCGGGGAGGGAGCACTTTGGTGTGGGGCAGTCCGAAGGATGGAGCATTCGGGCCTCATAACGTTGCTTGACCACGACCCCGTGACAGTGGCACAGTCCATCGTGTAGGGGGCATCTCACTCCGGTGGAGTCCCGCGGCTCGAGGACGAGGTCACCGCTCCGACAAGCCGGGGGCCTTGCACAGTGTTCCAGTAAGCAGCGCAGTGGGAGCAGGGATGGGAGAGCTCCAGCACAGCCGTCGTCGCCAGTCCAGATGAGGAGGGTCCGGTAAGTAGCGCGTCCGGCAGCCCTTCGAGTGGCGCGGTTCCCACAGCACCATAAGTATCCAGGGCACAGCGCAACGAGACGTATCGGTGTGGGCATCCAGGGTTGCAACTCCGGCGACGGGGTCTCGAGTTCCGCCAATGGCGATGTCTCCCCGGAAGTGACGAGGCCAAGGCGCTCCGGAAGAGGAAGGTGCACACTGCAGTGATTCCGGTGGTGAAGGCTGGTGCGGGGCATCTTGGGCAACGTAGTGCGGAGACTGGTCTAATCACGCGGACCCCGGAGAGCTTCAGAGGAGGAGCCAAGCTGTGATGTCACGCCCCGGAGGTGGGGGGCGGAGGCTATCGGCTCAGATTGTGAGGCCTGGCAACAGTCAGTGCAGAAAACCGCGTAGTCAAGCAGCCTCCGAGGGACACAGGAAATTCAAGCTTGTTCTCCACAGTCAAACTGTAAAATGTGTAAAACACCCAACATGGCAACGGGGCATTAAACTCGCCAACAACACAGTGGGCAACAGATCCAATAGGCAGTCATCTGGTCAGTCAGTGATCTCTTCGGGCCCTCCGTGACCCGGGTGAAGACAGCGGGTCTCGCTCGCTCCTGGGCCCGTAGCTGTGGTCGAGTTGCGGGAGCCTGAATGAGATCTTCTCCTACGGTACCTCGTTGGCTGCGTTTCCATGCTCTCTGCCTGAGGTCCGTTCCAGCGGCCCACTGAACGGCGGTACATAGCATACCATTCTGGAACCGCGACAGGCTGTATACCCAGGGCTTCAAAGAAGTGTGGGAGATCCTCAGGAACCTTTAGCAGTGCGGTGCGGCCCTGGTGGGAGGCCGACAGGCAAAAGGGGAACCTCCACTTATAGCGTATGTTCTCAGATCGCAGGACATCTAGCAGGGGTTTGAGGTCCCTGCGATGTTTTAAAGTGATTCCCGAGAGGTCCTGGTACAGTTGTATCGGGGCTCCTCCATGTTGAAGGCGCTGTCCCCTGGCTTGCCTCAGAATCTCTTCCTTCAGGCCGTAATCAGTGAGACAGCAAACAATGTCTCTGGGGGGGTCTGTGTCCTTGCCTCTGGGGCGCAGCGCCCTGTGAATCATTTCCATGGTGATCTGCGTGTCTGGAGGCCTCTGGAGGATCGAGTTAAAGATACTCGTCACCTCTTGCCGGATCCGGTCACTCTCCACTGCCTCCGGGAGGCCCCGCACGCGCAAGTTGTGGCGGCGTCCCCTGTTCTCCAGGTCCTCCAAATGGCGGTTCACCTCCCGCAACTGTAATGTGTGGTCATCAATTTTTCTAGTTGAACGCTGGAGGACAAGGTCATGATCCTCCAGAGCGTTCTCCGTCACCTGTCCTCTCCCATCCAGCGCTTTAAAGTCCAGGCGCAGTTCTGCTATGGCCGCCGTGAGTGCCTCTTTGATATCCGTCGCCACCGCCCTCAGATCCAAGATGGTGATTGGTGATGCCGCTAATGCAGGGGTCAGAGCTGTGTCCGGTCCCCCAAGAGCTCCCGGGGGGGAAGCGTGCAGTGTCGCGGAGAGGACGATCTCCTGTGCCTGTTAGGAGGTCTGCGAGCAGCCTACTCGCGTTCCTTGGCGGGAAGCCGCCATGTTCCCGCGGCCGGCCCGGAACATCTCCGGTATATTGTGCTCCAGCGCGTCGGTTTGTTCCCGGGGGGAGCGGGAACGAGAGGCTGAGGACTGCCTCGATGCCGTACCCATGTTTCAGGCGGAGAAAAACGGGTGAAAAGTGCCGCTATGTCTGATAAAGGCTCTTAGGAGGCAGGAGCTCAGCGATCAGGCAGCCATCTCCTAGCTTGGCTCGGCCACGCCCCTCCCAGTTTTATATCTTTATGTTTGAAGCCTGAAATGTTGGCAAAAGGTCGCAAAGTTCAAGGGGGCCGAATACTTTCGCAAGGCACTGTAATTCCTTTTAATGCATGTTAATATTCTATTGGCTTTACTTGTAGCAACTTGGCATTGCATTGCATGCCGTTGCTGAGCCTGTCATCTACTAGGACCCCCAGGTCCTTTTCCATCCTAGAATCCCCCGGAGGTTCTCCCCCTAGTGAGTAGATTGCATTTATGTTTTTGCCACCTGTCATGAACGTTCTGCTCGCTTCCGTGGGCATATGCCTGCGCGCATGCGCGCATGCGTGGAACACGGCCGTTGCCCGCATCTGTGCGCATGCGCGCACGTTAGGCGCACGTTTGGCGCACGTCATACGCAGCGTCCTGCTGCCTATAAAAGACACTGCCTGAATGGGGCATATTGCGGCTTGATCTGCATGTGTTCCTGTGTTCTTGTTTTGCATCCTGCATTCTGCATCCTGACCCAGTGTATGACCCGGCTTGCTGACTCCGTTACCTTCTCCAACCCTGACCCCGGCTTGCCAACTCTGCCTGTCTCCTGCCTGATTACCCGTTACCTGAACCCGGCTTGGACTCCGACTATTCTTCTGCCTGCTGTTCATGCTGATCCCTTCCAAGTGTACGACCCGGCTTGTCTGACTCTGCTAACTACGCCTGCCACTCTGCTGACCTGCACCTGTGTCTGCATCCTCTACTCTGCGACCTGCATCACCTGCTCCCTATCCAGCAGTTCCAGCTTCCTCTGCAGCTACACCAGATCTGGCACCCTTATTTCACCGTGCTCAGAGACCTCTGTCCCCATTCCAGCGGTCTCTAAGCCGGGGCTGTACGGGAGGTCTTCCTCCACGCTTCAGGCTCACACTCAGGTACGTAACACCACCTAAATGCATTATTTTACATTTTTCCACATTAAACCTAATTTTCCATGTAGTTGCCCACCCCAATAATTTGTTCAGATCTTTTTGCAAGGTTTCCACATCCTGTGGAGAAGCTATTGCTCTGCTTAGCTTAGTATCATCCGAAAAATACTGAGATTGAGCTGTTTATCCCATCCTCCAGGTCATTTATAAATAAATTAAATAGGATTGGTCCCAGAAAAAAACCCTGAGGGACCCCACTTTCCACACTGGACCATTTCAAGTACTCCCCATTGACTGATACCCTCTGAACTCGCAATTGTAGCCAGCTTTCAATCCAGGTACTCACCCTATGGTCCATGCCGACAGACCTTAGCTTGTATAGTAAAGGTTTGTGGAAAACTGTATCAAATGCCTTTGCAAATTCCAGGTACATTACATCTACAGATCTTCCTTCATCTAGATGGCAGCTCACTTCCTCATAGAAGGTTAAAAGATTTGTTTGGCAAGACCGTTTTTTCATGAATCCATGCTGATTACTGATAATGATACAGTTTTCATTACTAAAATGTTGTATATAGTCCCTTATCATCCCTTCAAAGAGTGTGGCATCAGGAACCAGAGGGAACGTCCGTAGCCGGGTTGGTAACCAGAAGCAGACAGCACGATCACAGAAGGGTGTGAGGCGAAGAGGCCCAAGCAAGAAAATGCTGCAGCTGCCGTCCTATATATATGTTGCGCAGCCAGCTCCTCCCAGTGGAAAGGAGGAGCCGCAGGGTGTGGCAGGTTACAAGAACCCCATGAAGCAAGATGGCTGCCAGTACATGTCAGTGATGAGGAGCCTGCAAAGAGGTAAGACCATGACACAGTGGCCCGGATTCAGGTACGACTTGCACGGGCGTAATCTCGATATGTGCCGCGTAAGAACAGATTTGCGCCCAGGCAAATATGCGGATGACCCAGAAAAAGAGCTAAGCCTGAAATTAGGCTTCTTGCTACGCACATCGTTTGTCTCCGCCGGAGCATTTAATGTGCATTTTTACGCAGGGTGCAACTTGCGCTCCCATTGTTTTCCCTCAGCAAATATGCAAATGAGGACCAAACGCTGAATAACAAACCTGCGCGTGTGAGGCGCAGTTTGCGCACAAAGCGCGCAAGCTGTTCGGCCAGGGCAAAATTGCTCCTCATAAAAGCAGGGGCAACTTGGCAACAGACATCCACAGGTCAGCTGGAGAGCAACTACAGCAGCACCGTTACGGACGAGCTGAGCAAGCAGAGCACCCACACTTTCTTGACCTGACATCTGTGTGCCAACATGCCAGGGGCAGCTATGGTCCTAGCAATACTACTGAGTGAACCGACTCGTAGGAGGGCACGGGAGAGGATATACCAAGTGCGCAGGAACATCTTTGCCATGGGGGATTCGGAGGTGTTTTGCGTGTTTAGATTCAGCCCTGAAGTCATCCTGGAATTAGCCACAACCCTGCATGATGACATCACCAGCAAGACACATCGTGGACATGCAGTGGAGCCACTGGTCAAGGTAGTGGCAACACTGCATTTCCTTGCCACTGGCTCTTTTCAGCGCACAGGTGGAATTGTGGCTGGGATGTCACAATCCTCCATGAGCAGATGTGTGCACCAGGTTATCCCTGCAATCCTGAGACACTTGTCCCACCACTTCATCAAACCCACCCAGGAGGACATGCGGCAGAAGGCAGTGACAGATTTCTACCAAATTGCCAGGGGGGGGCCATTGATTGCACCCATGTGGCACTACAGCCCCCCCGTGAGACAGAGCACATATACTGCAATAGGAAGCATTGGCATTCAATCAATGTCCAGGTGATAGTGGATGCCCAAGGCCTCATATGGCACGTCTGTGCCAAACACCCCGGGTCCTGCCATGACAGCTTCATATTCCGTCAGAGCCCCATCTCAACAGAATTTAAACAGAACGTGTATGGGGACAGCTGGCTGGTTGGTGAGTGACATGGGTGTCAGGTATGACTGTCCCCCCCCATGATGCAGACATCACGAGGGGCACATGCACAACTAACATCCTCCTGTCTTTTCCCTTCCAGGTGACGCGGCATATGCACTGGGACCCCATCTTATGACTCCATTCCGGAACCCCCAAACCCCAGGAGAGGAAAGATACAATGCTGCACACATACGTACCCGTGCAGTGGTGGAACGCACATTTGGCCTCCTGAAGTCCCGTTTCCGATGCCTGGATAAGTCTGGTGGGACCCTGTTGTATTCCCCAAACTTTGTGTGCCAGATCATCGGTGCATGTTGTATTCTGCACAACTTCGCCATGAGAAAGGGCCTGGAGATTGACATATGTGATGACCTGACCCCCGAACCCCACAATCCCCCCCCAAGAAACTCTACCCAGTCTACTGAGGGAAGAGCAGTCAGGAGTGGTCTCGTGGAACGTCTCTTTTCACGTTAAACACACATTAATCATGTCACAAGTAGAATGCACGCGTGCACACCACTGTGGTCCATAGCACACACCCCACATCCACCAAAAATTGGATTAGACCCAAGGATACCGCATGGTATTAGGGAGCAGCAATGCCGCGCCAAGGCTCCTTTAATGTTGCTGTCCATTCATACACCTTTCACATGGCAGAGGGTGACACCCCTTTTCCAGCAGGAGTGACCCCCCCCCCATTCACACACCAGGCACACTGTAGTATACACTCCTCACTGTGTGTAGGCACTACAAAATAAAAAAAAAGCTCAAACTTTGAGCATAAAATAAAAATATAAAAGCTCATAATCTGAGCATCAAATAAAAATAAAAAAGCTCATAATCTGAGCATCAAATAAATTTAAAAAATAAATCATCAGATGAGCATAATCCAATTAAATTGAAATAGCTCATAATCTGAGCACCAAGCGATATGTTAAAAAAAAAAAAAAAAAAAAAAAAGCACAGGAAACTTAATTTTTTTTTCTTTTGGCCATCCTGGTGCCAAGGGTGCCCCGGCTCTGGCTCCTCAGTCGGCATGGTGGAGCCTGGGCTGAGGATGGAGCCTGGGGTGGGGATGGAGCATGGGGTGGGGATGGAGCATGGGGTGGGGATGGAGGGGGGGAGGAGCATCATCCCCTACTTCCTCACCTGGCGTTGGCCAGGCGGTCGAGCACACAGTTGGTTTGTGCCAACATCCGCAGCTGCCGGGTGGTATTGTTCATCTGTTGCCGCTGGGTTCGTCTCCCCTCCTCCCTCACAGCGGCAGTGTTGGCCTCTACCGCCCCTGCCAACCTGCTCACCTCCACTGTCAGCAAAGCGGTGGCGCCCTGCTGCTCCACCATGCAGGTGACCATGGCCAGACAATTGGAGCTGACTTCCTCCAGGCTCTCGGTGTCTCTTTTCCCCAGGTCCGCATGCAGGGTGAGGGCCTGCTGCACTGAGGAGGAGGAGGAGGCCAGGCTGTCCGCCACCCGCCTCAAATCTCCCACCATGGCCCCTATATGACGGGTCTGCCGGCCCTGTTCCTCCTGCAGCCCTTCTCGGAGGGCTGAGGGGACACCCCTCGTTTTTGAGAAAGCCTTCCTGGGAGGAGAGGCTGGGGCATGGACTGAGGGAGAAGAAGGGGAGGGGGCCACACTGGTGGGAGGGACACTGGAGGGGACGACAATGGTGGGAGGGACACTGGAGGGGGATGACGTGATGGTCGGGGGTTGGTGGCTTGGTCAGGGATGGTGGGATCCTCCTGGAGGTATATAGAGTCCTCCTGGTGGAGGTCAATCGACTCCTCCACCACTTCCTCCTCCATAGATGGCCTATGGGTGGTCTCCTCCTCCACCAACATGCCCAGTACTTGCATGGGGGTTGACTGGACCCCATGATGTTGTGGGGATGGCGTGGGTCGCCCTGCAGCCGACAACAGCCCAGCTTCATCCTCAACATCTGTGGAGGACACAAAAAAACACATGTTGGTGGAGCCACACACTTGTCACATGTTCCCTTCTACCCCCTCACATGTTCCCTTCTACCCCCTCCCATGATACACAGCAAATATGAGATAAAACACACTTGTCACATGTTCCCTTCTACCCCCTCACATGTTCCCTTCTACCCCCTCCCATGATACACAGCAAATATGAGATAAAACACACATGTCACATGTTCCCTTCTACCCCCTCACATGTTCCATTCTACCCCCTCCCATGATACACAGCAAATATGAGATAAAACACACTTACCTCTCCCCAAGTCCCCAACAGTGGAATCATAGCCTGGGACTCCCTCCACCTGCTCCAGCGAAAAACTTTGGGCGATCACCTCCTCCTCCGCATTCAAACGTAATGGGCAGGCTGGTCCTCCTCCCGTGCCCCTGGTATGTTTGCGGATTAATACCAGTTTATCCCGGACCCTACGCCGCATATCATTTAATTTTTTTTGGATCTCGTCACAGGTCCTCTCCTCATTGCCGAGCGCATTGATGTCCAAAGTGATGGCATCATAGATTGCCCTCCTTTGGGCTACGGTGGTGTTTTTGCGCTGGGCACCATACAGGGCAGCAGTATGTCGAGTGAGTGCCGCCAGCATGATCTCCATCTCAGAGGAATTGAAGTTATGTTTCCTCTTTTTTACCCTCTGAGGAGGTGCCATTGCAAATAAAGGGCATAATTACCTTGCTCAGGGGGGGTGAAAAAAGCAGGATGTAATTTTGCACAGGACCTGCGCATGCCTGCCCCTATTTATTTGCTCAGTGCAAGCAGGTGTGCCGGCGTAGCCCAGGAAGTAGGACAGGCGCAGTTGCACGCATGCGCACACGGGGGCGTTCGATCTGCGCATGCGCTGTCGAGGATGCGCCGGGCGCAAGCCACTGCTGAACGGGCAGACCATCATTTGCATAGGGGCACACCCACTTTCACTTGCGCAGGCTTGCGCCCTCAAATTTTCCTTACGCAGGCGCAAATTTACACACAAAGGCATCCTGAATCATGTGGCAATCTCGCACGATTGCGCCGGCGCAGCGCAATTGAGCTGCGCTGCGCATGTGTAATAAATGGGCAAATCTACCTGAATCTACCCCAGTGATTTTAATGATGCTTTAAGTGAAAAAATAAAAGTGAAATATTCCTTTAAATATCGTACCTGGGGGTGTCTATAGTATGCCTTTAAAGTGGCTTTTTTTCCGTGTTTAGAACGCTGCACAAAATTACTTTTCTAAAGGAACAAAAGTAATTTAAAACTGCTTGCGGCTTTAATGTAATGTTTGGTACCGGCAATATAGATGAAAATTATTGAGAAAAACGGCATTGGTACCCCCCCCCCCCCCAGCCCATTATGGGTCCTTTGGGGCTGACCTCCGCTAATATCATACACCTGAATCAAGAAGCAGGTCAAAAAGCAAGCTGGGTCGGTACGTGGAAGTCCAAGATCAGGATACACAAGGCACAAGAACATAGGGGGCTGACGATAATACAGCAATTTGTGAGAGGATCTGCTATTTTTACATAGGCCAGTAGACGCTGGCAATTAGCGCACTTTGCATGCATCGATGCACCATTACGCACGCAGATTCTCTCAGACTAACTACACCCTCTTTAAGCCACGCCCAATTTTTTGTGTCATTTAAACTATGTCCATTCTTTGATGCAACGCTAGACCACACCTACACATAAATGCCCCACCCCTAATTAAAAGAATACTCTGCCTATAGAAAAAAGTGTCCCTAAATTTTTTTTTGAGAATGTTGGCAACTATGAGGTCATTGGTGACAGTGGCATTGGTCATTGATGACAATACACCAATTCATTTTTTGGGGGCTTACCTCCGCTAATATCATACACCTGAATCTCAACCACCACTCCGTAAGGGGACTTCTGGATAACCCAGATAAGCATTGGATGTGTCCTTCTACATTCTGCGTGGGGCCAGTAATACTCCCTACATAAACCAGGTTGCTTGACCTAATAACAGGTTTCCAACAACCTTATCTATGTAAGTATACATTTTTATATGCTCTTTGACCATGCAAAATAGTTTTTTTCTTCTACTGATATCCAATACTAGAAATTAAAGGATCTATCTCATGGCCTTTCTACTGTCTTTGCCCTCTTCTTTCTTTCACCTGCTGTTCGCCTGGAGCGTCTTTTTGATTCTTCAAGATACACAGCCTATGAATAGAACAGTAAAGTTGTTAAGGGATGTAGGAGAGAGAGCAGCAGCTGATCACGATTCACTGGGAGAGAGTGCAGAAAATGCATTGGTCATGGGTGAAGAGAAAGGAGGCAAAGTGGAGCTTTGCCATGTTATGTGTAGGGTCAGGGCTTTTGACATGCAGGAGAGTTACATATTTAAAATATCAGATGGCATATAATATCTGCTTGGAAGTTGTGTCTCCACTAAAAGAGGACAGTGCGGACATGGTTTTGAGACAACATACCATGGAAAAGATAGCATTATAAATAGGGAAGCACAGACTGCCAGACACACTGAGGCAGATCCTCAAAGAAATTACGCAGCGTATCTTTTGATACGCCGCGTAATTTCAAATTTTGCCCGTCGTATCTTTGTTTTGGTATCCACAAAACAAGATACGACGGCATCAGAGCATGAGAAGAGGGAGCACTGAGTGAACACTGCCAATTGTATAATATTATATGAAGCACGAAGCACTTTTTTGCATGGACTCAGTGGCAGAACTACCGCCATAGCGACCCACACGGGCGCTATGGGGCCCGCAGCTGAGTGAGGATCAGGGGGGCCCGGTGAGGATCTCCTCACTATCACTACGCTATTCCCAGCCTGCAGTGCCGCCTGTAGAAGCGACAGTGAGATGAGGGGAGAGAGCCGGGACAGCAGCTGGCCGGAAGTGCTGGTGGTCGGACGGGTTGGTGGAAATTGAAGCGGCCAGTGCAGGAGGTGAGATAGTGACTGAAGCCCTGCATGCAAGTCCGGGCTTGCCGCGATGACCGATCCCCCCCCCTCCTCCTGGTCGCTCGGGTCGGGGATCTGTAGTGAGAAGAGGAGACAGACGGGCAGCAACACTGCTGTGGCTCAGGTACATTAGTGGAAGCACAGGCAGGACGCTCAGTGCTGCAGCCTGCACCCACTCACAAGAAATTTAAAAAATGTACAGAGGGGGAACTGGTTTGTGTGTGTGTGTGTGGGGGGCAGATATGTGTGTGGGGGGGGGCAGATGTGTGGGGGGGCAGAGTGGGAACTGGTGGGGGGGCAGAGATGTGCAGGGGGTACAGTGGGAACTGGTGTGTGTGGGGGGGGGGACAGATGTGTGTGGGGGGGGGTACAGAATGGTAACTGGTGTGGGGGGGGACAGATGTGCAGGGGGGTACAGAGTGGGGTCTGGTGTGGGGGGGAGACAGGTGTGTGTGTGTGTGGGGAGACAGGTGTGTGTGTGTGTGTGTGGGGGGGAGAGACAGGTGTGTGTGTGTGTGTAGGGGGGGGGTACAGAGTGGGGGGGAGACAGGTGTGTGTGTGTGTGTGGGGGGGGGGTACAGAGTGGAAACTGGTGTGTGTGTGGGGGGGGACACAGATGTGTGTGTGTGTGTGGGGGGGGGGTACAGAGTGGGAACTGGGGGGGGTGCAGAGTGGAAACTGGTGTGGGGGGCAGATGTGCAGGGGGGTACAGAGTGGGAACTGGTGTGGGGGGCAGATGTGCAGGGGGGTACAGAGTGGGAACTGGTGTGTGGGGGAAACATATGTGCAGGGAGGTACAGAGTGGGAACTGGTGTGTATGTGGGGGGGGCAGATGTGCAGGGGGGTACAGACGGGGAGCAAGGGGGGGAGTCAAAATGAGGCTTCGCCTAGGGTGTCAAAAATCCTTGCACCAGCCCTGGATAAGAGCATCGCCGGCATGGTCTCCCAGCCAGGGGAAGAGAGAGGAAAGAAAGAGGCGAGCTGTCTGTATCAGCAGAGAGCGGAATTGCCCGCTGTAATAGCTTTCATTAGAACTTCCAGTGTTCCTGGGGCTCATGTCACATAGCTCCACCTCTTGGTCCGGCACCTTTGATCGACAGAACGCCGGTCCAGTGTCGGACATGTGACGTCATCAAAGGCGTTGGGCTAAGAGGTGGGGCTATGTGACGATGAGCCCCGGGAAGACGGAGAATTCAAATTAAAGCTATTACAGCGGGCAATCCCGCTCTCTGCTGATCCGGCCGGCTTGCCTCTTCCTCTGCACAGGTGAGGCTGTATTGGGCACAGGCAGGCCAGGCTGTATTGGGCACAGGCAACGCTGTATTGGGCACAGGTTATGCCGCATTGGGCACAGGCAATGCTGTATTGGGCACAGGCAACGCTGTATTGGGCACAGGTTATGCCGCATTGGGCACAGGCAATGCTGTATTGGGCACAGGTCACGCTGTATGGGGCACAGGCAGGACAGGCTGTATTGGGCACAGGCAGGCCAGGCTGTATTGGGCACGGGCAACGCTGTATGGGGCACAGGTCACGCTGTATGGGGCACAGGTCACGCTGTATGGGGCACAGGTCATGCTGTATGGGGCATAGGTCACGCTGCATGGGGCACAGGTCACGCTGCATGGGGCACAGGTCACGCTGCATGGGGCACAGGTCACGCTGTATGGGGCACAGGTCACTCTGTATGGCGCACAGGTCGCGCTGTATGGTGCACAGGTCACGCTGTATAGGGCACAGGTCACGCTGTATGGGGCACAGGTCACGCTGCATTGGGCACAAGTCACGCTGTATGGGGAACCGGTCACGCTGTATGGGGAACCGGTCACGTCTTTTAATTAGCACGGATTTCCTTACATAACCTATTTTGTTTATGGTTTAATATATGGTTTAATTCACATACCATACTGAGTCACATGTGGACCAAGTCATAGTTTTATATTGGTTTAGCACCACACAACTAATTATTAATTTATTATATTCTGTCATATTTCTATATATCTTTATATATATTTTTTTACACATCAATTAAGAGGCGCCAACACCTACTACCTCACCCCCATTCACTTTCCATATTCCATCTAGGTGGAATTTCACGTAGGGGCTGCCACTTAACAATCAGCATATCCTTACCAGTACCACTGTAGTAACCTAAAGTACTTGAAAATATTAGATCCGTAGCGCGGGTTCTACCTACCCCTCTCTTTCAATAGTTCAAACTTGTTCTCCTTAAAACTTTTCTTGGCTAAGGGTTGATGCTATTTTGTGGCATCTCCCTTAGTAACCCAATACATCCCTGCATGCTCAGGTGATATCATGTAGAGAACCTCCAAACTCCTGTTGCTAGGAGCGACGCCTGGGGTTCCTTACTGTAATCACGCGCATGTAGAGGTGTATTGGAATATAGTCCTTGAAGCTAAAATATATATTTTATTCGCTAAGATCTGGTGACATGTTGTAATGCTTCCATCCTTAGTAAATCAACGCTCTTCTATATGTGACAGGAAGATGATGTAGAGACCCCCCAAACTCCTGTTGCTAGGAGTGACGCCTGGGGCTAATACTGAGTTGTCGCATACAGAAGCGCATTGAGGTCCTTGTATCCGCAGTTGTGATTCACTCCCGTTTCTCCAGTGCTGTTACAGAATAATAGAACCCTAAAATGAATCCAGCGGAACTTGCAAACCAAGTTGTCACCCTTACCCAGAGGGTAGACGCTCTCGCTCATACATTGCAAAACTTACAAGCAGAAAACCAGGCTTTCCAAGAATTGGTTGCCCTTACCCCAAATTTACCTCGTCTCCCTCCTGAGCCGAAGGTGAATCCACCTCCCACTTTTTCTGGTGATCGGAAGACCTATAGAGAGTTCATTAATGCCTGTAAATTGATGTTTAAACTTCGTCCTTGTACTTTTCCTAATGATAGGATAAAGGTGCTCACCCCCATATCCTATTTACAAGGTGAACCTCGTGCCTGGGAAAACACTTACCTAGAAAAAGAGGATCCTATCCTGAATTCCTGTAACCAATTCTTAGCAACAATGTCTCTGCTATATGACGACTTCAATAAGCAACTTACTGATGAAAATGCGATTAGGAATCTCAAACAAAGTAGACGACCAGTCGAAGATTTCATTGCGGAATTTCAGAGATGGGCTATTGAAACTGAGTGGAATGATGTCACACTACGTAACCAATTTCACCTTGGTCTTTCTGAACCTCTCAAGGATGAGTTGGCTTGATTAGATCTCCCTCTTACTCTTACGGACATTATACAACGTGCGATCGCTATTGATCGTAGGTTAAGAGAGAGACGAGCTGAACGGCAATCAACTGCAGCTACATCTGCCCCTATGCCTAAAAAATTGAGTTTGGTTCCTGTTGATGAAAAAATGGACATTGCCTCCACTCGTGGCCCACTTACCTCATCTGAAAGACTTCGCCGCCGCAGGCGGAATCTCTGCCCTTATTGTGCCTCACCTGAACATGCCATCTCTTCTTGTAAAGAAGAAGGACAAACATAAGCCTATTAATTTATGCAAGTTGGCTCGTTCTGTTTCCAAATATGCTCCTTATATCTTTTTACTTCTTATGTTACAGTGGGATCAAGTTAGAATTCCTGTCAAGGCCATGTTGGATACAGGCGCATGTGGTAACTTCATCGACTCAAGCCTTGTTTCTTTGCACAAGGTTCCACATTTGAAGAAATCGTCCCCTCTCTCTGTGAGTTTTATTGACGGTACAACCTCCGCATCTGGACCTATACTGTACCAAACCCAACCTTTACTGACTATTTGTGGAGATAACCATAGTGAATTCTTTACCTATGATGGTATACCTTCTCCTTTATTCCCTGTTGTTTTGGGGTTACCTTGGCTAAAGCAGCATATGCCTACTTTTCTCTGGGAACAATCAACTGTTCTTTTGCACTCACCGTATTGTAAAAAAAACTTGTTGCTCCACTGCTTCATCTCGCTCCTCAAGAGATACCAATTCAGTACTTTGAATTTTCTGGTGAATTCAGTGAGAAAAATGCGGAGACACTGCCTCCTCATAGGATATATGACAGTCCTATTGAGTTACTGCCAGGTTCCCCTATACCTACTGGTAAAATGTATTCTCTTTCTCAACCAGAACTTCAACATTTGAAGAAATATCTACAAGATAACTTAAAAAGGGGTTTTATTAAACCTTCTACTATTCCTGCCAGTGCTGGTATGTTTTTTGTTACAAATAAAGATGGTAGCCTCAGACCTATCATAGACTATCGGGCCTTGAACAAAGTCACGTTAAAAAATCGCTATCCTCTTCCACTTATTCCTGAACTGATCGAAAGACTACGGGCTTATAGCATATTTACTAAACTCGATCTCAGAGGTGCTTACAACCTGATTCGTATTAGTTCAGGTGATGAATGGAAGACTGCTTTTCGCACACGTTATGGACTCTTTGAATACACTGTTATGCCTTTTGGGTTGTGTAACGCTCCAGCAACTTTCCAAAGCTTTGTGAATGATATTTTCAGAGACCTTCTCGATGTGTGTGTAGTTGTATATTTGGATGACATACTCATTTACTCAGATGACCTGATGCAACATCGAAAACATGTCAGATGGGTACTCGCAAGACTTAGAGCCCATGCCTTATACGCCAAACTTGAGAAATTTATTTTTGAACAATCCATTATTTCCTTCCTCGGCTTTGTTATTTCGCCACAAGGTATTCAGATGGATCAGTTCAAAGTGACTTGTATTACAAATTGGCCTACACCAACCTCTAGGAAAACTGTATAGAGTTTCCTCGGCTTCGCCAATTTCTATAGGAAGTTCATAAAAAAAAATTCCTTATTGGTGAAACCACTTACGCAACTTACCAGTTCATTGGTAAAGTTTACTTGGTCAAAGGATGCCCAAAATGCCTTTCAACAATTAAAACAACGCTTCACCACAGCCCCAATCTTGATGCATCACAATGCGCTTTGGGAACTATTCTCTCTCAGCGATCCACTCCTGATTCTCCACTCCATCCTATTGCATTCCTCTCTAAAACCTTGAATACAGCTGAATGTAACTATCCTATTGGAGAAAAAGAATTGCTCGCAATTAAACGCGCTTTGGAGAATTGGCAACACTTACTGGAAGGCTCATTACATCCCATAATGATTTATACTGATCATCGTAATCTACAAGACAGTTGCAATAAAATGTATGTGAACCCTTTTGGAATGATAGGGATTTCTGCACAAATTGGTCATAAAATGTGATCTGACCTTCATCTAAGTCACAACAATAGACAATCACAGTCTGCTTAAACTTATAACACACAAAGAATTAAATATTACCATGTTTTTATTGAACACACCATGTAAACATTCACAGTGCAGGTGGAAAAAGTATGTGAACCCCTAGACTTATGACATCTCCAAGAGCTAATTGGAGTGAGGTGTCAGCAAACTGGAGTCCAATCAATGAGATGAGATTGGAGGTGTTGGTTACAGTTGCCCTGCCCTATAAAAAACACACACCAGTTCTGGGTTTGTTTTTCACAAGAAGCATTGCCTGATGTGAATGATGCCTCACACAAAAGAGCTCTCAGAAGACCTACAATTAAGAATTGTTGACTTGCATAAAGCTGGAAAGGGTTATTAAAGTATCTCAAAAAGCCTTGCTGTTCATCAGTCCACGGTAAGACAAATTGTCTATAAATTAAGAAGGTTCAGCACTGCTGCTACTCTCCCTAGGAGTTGCCATCCTGTAAAGATGATTGCAAGAGCACAGCGCAGACTGCTCAATGAGGTGAAGAAGCATCCTAGAGTGCCAGCTAAAGACTTACAAAAGTCTCTGGCATATGCTAACATACCTGTTAGCGAATCTACGATACATAAAACACTAAACAAGAATGGATTTCATGGGAGCATACCACAGAGGAAGCCACTGCTGTCCAAAAAAAACATTGCTGCATGTTTACAGTTTGCACAAGAGCACCTGGATGTTCCACAGCAGTACTGGCAAAATATTCTGTGGACAGATGAAACCAAAGTTGAGTTGTTTGGAAGAAACACACAACACTATGTGTGGAGAAAAAGAGGCATAGCACACCAACATCAAAACCTCATCCCAACTGTGAAGTATGGTGGTGGGGGCATCATAGTTTGGGGCTGCTTTGCTGCGTCAGGGCCTGGACAGATTGCTATCATCAAAGGGAAAATTAATTCCCAAGTTTATCAATACATTTTGCAGGAGAACTTAAGGCCATCTGTCCACCAACTGAAGCTCAACAGAAGATGGGTGTTGTAAGAGGACAACTACACAAAGCATAGAAGTAAATCAACAACAGAATGGCTTAAACAGAAGAAAATACGCCTTCTGGAGTGGCCCAGTCAGAGTCCTGACCTCAACCCGAATGAGTTGCTGTGGCATCACCTCAAGAAAGCGATTCACACCAGACATCCCAAGAATATTGCTGAACTGAAACAGTTCTGTAAAGAGGAATGGTCAAGAATTACTCCTGACCGTTGTGCACGTCTGATCTGCAACTACAGGAAACGTTTGGCTGCCAAAGAAAGTTCAACCAGTTATTAAATCCAAGGTAATGGAAAATGGTAAAAATAAACTGTGCTAGGATAACTACAAATTAGTGATGGCCTTAACCACTTGCCGACCGCGCACCGTCGAAATACGTCCACAAGGTGGCTCTCCTGGGCGAGATCACGTAGTATGACGTCCGGCGCGTGAACGGCAAGGGGGCGCGCGCGCGCGCCCCCCCGCCGTTCCCGATGATCAGATTCGATGCAGAACTGATCAATCACCAGGTACAGGCCAATAAAATCTGGCCTGGACCTGGTGATCACTCTAACCAATGGTTGTCTTCCCCTGGCAATGTTTTGTAAACATTGGCAGGGGAAGTACTGCTCTCTCCCTCGTGTCGGTCTTTCCGTTCCAGACCGAGAGGTAGAGAGCATCTAACCGTGAGTTGCACAACACTACACTGACACCAGGTCACGTAGGCACACAATTCACCCCCCGATCACCCCCCAAATTAACCCATTCACTGCCTGTCACTGTGTCACCCAGTACAGCAATCAGATTTTTTTTTGATCGCTGTACTAGTGTCATTAGTGACAAAAATAATTGTTAGGGTAATTAGTCTTAGGCCCTAAAAAGTCTAGGGACCCCCCCTAACCCCCCCAAAAAAGGTTTAACCCCTTCATTACCCCCTGTCACCAGTGATCACAGTATAAGTGTCACGGGTGACACAGTTTAGCTAGTTAATTTTTTATAGCATCAAGGCACCCGCCATTTTTTTTGCAATAAAGTTTTAACCCCCTGATCGCCCGGCGGGTGATCAAAGTTTGGTTTTAGCGCCAGATAGGGTCTGCGTCGCCCCAGGCAGCGGCCAATAGCGCTAACACCCACGCACGCACCATACGCCTCCCTTTAGTGGTATAGTATCTGATCGGATCGATACTTGATCTGATCAGATCTATACTAGCGTCCACTGCAGTTTAGGGTTCCCAAAAACGCATGGTTAGCGGGATTAGCACAGATACCTGCTAGCACCTGCATTTAGCCCCTTCGCCCAGTCCAGCCCACCGAAGTGCAGTATCGATCGATCGATCACTGACACAAAACACAAAAACACATAACTGCAGCGTTCGCAGAGTCAGGCCTGATCTCTGCGATCGCTAACAGTTTTTTTGGTAGCGCTTGACTCGGTCACTAACAGGTCAGGTGCTTTTTTGCCTGTGAATCTCACCACTGTACCCCTAAATTTAGAGCCCAAAATGGCAAATCGATGGTATAGTGATGAAGAGGCCTACTTGTTTATGAGCCTGACAGATAGTGATGAGGAGGTCACGCATCTGTCAAATTCTTGCTCAGAATACGATCCTGTAGACGACAGTGGCTCCCTGACAGATAGCTCTGACGACGGAGTTGTGGTCCCTGCTAGGGTCAGGCGTACCAGACCCCGATCTTCTGCTGTCGCTGAGGTGCAAGAACCGCAGGGCTCTCGTATGGAGGAGAGAAGTACTAGCGCCGCTATTCCTTCTGGTGAACTGGCAAGCACCAGCGGCCTAGTACATCCTGGTCGTGACGAGTCCCATAAGTGCAGTTCAAGCTGGAGAGGTGGCAAGCACGAGTAGTGTCCCGCTGCCACCAAGAAGAAGACGACAAAGACAGGCCCGTCCCCATATTGCCCTTCCTGCTGCATTCGCCAATCCTGATTGGGTACCCACCACTTCTGCAGCACCCGTACTTCCCCCATTCACTGGCCAACCCGGAATTCAGGTGAATACAGTTGATTTTACGTCACTGGATTTTTATTCGCTGTTTTTCACCGAAGATCTCTATAGATCTATTGTGGACCAAAGCAATTTGTACGCTGGTCAATTCATCGCCGCTAATCCCCAGCTGTCCCTTGCCAGAGATTGGAAGCCAATTGTAGTTTCCGAATTTAAGATCTTTCTGGGCCTTTCCCTCATCATGGGCATTACTAAAAAGAGTGAGCTGCGGATGTATTGGTCCACGCACCCAGTTCACCATATGCCCATTTTCTCTGCCTCCATGACCAGGACACGATACAAGCAGATCTTGCGGTTCGTGCATTTTAGTGACAATGAACTCAGTCGTCCTCGGGGAGACCCTGGATTCGATCGGCTCTACAAAATTCGGCCCCTCGTAAACCACTTCAACGAACGGTTTGCAGCCTTGTATAATCCCCATCAAGTTGTCTGCGTTGATGAGTCCCTGGTTAAGTTTTCTGGCCGCTTGTCATTCAAACAATTCCTTCCCAGCAAGCGTGCCAGATACGGGGTCAAGTTGTATAAGCTCTGCGACAGGGCAACAGGCTATACATCTAGCTTTATGGTTTACGAGGGAAAAGACAGTCACGTAGAGCCAGAGAATTGCCCAGATTACATAGGGAGCGCTGGTAAGATAGTGTGGGAATTGGTGTCACCCTTATTCGGAAAGGGGTACCACTTGTACGTGGACAATTATTACACAAGCGTGCCACTTTTTAGTCCCCTTTTTGATTATGGAATTGGCGCATGTGGCACCGTGCGACCTAATCGCCGGGGCATCACCCAACGGCTTGTAGAATCCTGTCTTAGTCGGGGGGAGAGAGCCTGCTTACAGTGTAATAATTTGTTAGCAGTGAAGTGGAGGGATTCACGGAATGTTTTCGTTCTGTCCACGCTTCACGCAGACACGGCAGTCCAAATTCCTACGGCGACTGGTGTTGTGGAGAAACCCCTCTGTAACCACGAGTACAACCTTAACATGGGAGGGGTGGACCTCAATGACCAGTTGTTGGCGCCGTACCTAATTGCCCGGAGGTCCAAACGCTGGTACAAAAAAGTGTCAGTTTATTTGTTTCAATTGGCTTTGCTGAACGCTCATGTGCTATACAGAGCTTCAGGACGGACTGGATCCTTCCTAAAATTCCAGGAAGAGATCGTCAAAGCCCTTCTGTTTCCAGATGGTGCTGTGCCCCACCTTCCCAACGCAAATGCAGTGAGCCGGCTGTATGAGAGGCATTTTCCTTTTGTCCTCCCTGGTACCCCTACCCAAAGAACCCGCCAAAAAAAGATGTCGTGTCTGCAGCAAACTCGGATTTAGGCGTGACACCCGCTTTTATTGTCCCGACTGTCCTGACCAACCTGGTCTCTGCATTGGTGTATGTTTCAAACGCTACCACACACTAGTTGAGTTTTAGCGTAGGGTACAGCACCACACAGTCCTAGGCACACCAACACAGGGTCTCGGAATATGTGATGGCCATCACATTTTGAGAGACCATAATCTGCAACGTTCAGTTTACAGTTTTCTTACAGTTTTTATAAAAGTGAAAAAAAGTGGAAAAAAAAATTAAAAAAAAACTCACACAAAAACAAAAAAAATATATAAAATAAAAAATCCAAAAATAGTTGTGGTTGTATTTTTCTCCTCTCTTTATTGTTCTCTTATGTTCACTCTCTACTGTCCACTCACTATTGTTCTATATCTATTCTCTCTATTTTTACAATGTTTTATTGTATTTGCTTTGCAGGTATGGTATGTTATACTGTAATGTTTGTTTTATTGTTAACCATCATTTGCTTAGCAGGTACGCCATTCAGTTGCATCGCGGATTTATTTAGCGTGACAGCAACAGCGTTTGCTCCCACGATACATAAAGCTGTGACTCCAACGCTGTAGGAGGTGATTTCACCACCACAGTTAAAAAAAAAGCATATATGCCGAAGCATGGGGGCATTAGGGGCGGAGGAGCGATTTTGCTCCTAATGCCGCGTACATACGGTCGAAATTCCGACGGAGGCTTGCCCGTGGAAAAGTTTGACCGTGTGTACGCGGCATAACTTTTTATGCGGGAGGAAGCCCCCATGCTTCGGCATGTATATTTTTTAGGCACAGGTTGCGTTAAAAAATGTTTTATTTTTTACTGTTTTTATTTTTTTGGTATTTGCTTTGCAGGTATGGTATGGTAAGATCTTAATGTTAAAATGTAATGTTACTTTGTTATAATGTTAACCATCATTTGCTTAGCAGGTACGCCATTCAGTTGCAGCACGGATTTATTTAGCGTGACAGCAACAGCGTTTGCTCCCACGATACATAAAGCCGCGACTCCAACACTGTGGGAGGTGATTTCACCACCACAGTTAAAAAAAGAGCATATATGCCGAAGCATGGGGGCATTAGGGGCGGAGGAGCGATTTTGCTCCTAATGCCGCATACATACGGTCGAAATTCCGTCGGAAGCTTGCCCGTGGAAATGTCTGACCGTGTGTATGCGCCATAACTTTTTATGCGGCGTACATACATGTGTGAGCGGCATAACTTTTGTGGGAGGATGCCCCCATGCTTCGGCATATATAAATGGTGCATGTATGCCCATCATTAGAAGTGGGTGGATGAAGGGAGGTATTCTAATGGTGGGCATACCCACCGATCAATCTCTTTTTTTCGTTCAGCCAACAGGCTGCATGAAAAAAAAAAGATTACAATACATGTCCAACAAGAACCATCAACGTATGGTATGTTGCTGGACTTTGAATGGTTATACCAGAATGATGCCTGCGGGTTTAGGTATCATCTTGGTATCATTCTTTTCAGCCAGCGGTTGGCTTTCATGTAAAAGCAATCCTAGTGGCTAATTAGCCTCTAAACTGCTTTTACAAGCAGTGGGAGGGAATGTCCCCTCCCCGGATATAAACCGCGCCATTGGGAAAGTGGAAAAACATTTTATCACACCGATCTTGGTGTGGTCAGATGCTTTAAGGGCAGAGGAGAGATCTAGGGTCTAATAGACCCCAATTTTTTCAAAAAAGAGTACCTGTCACTAACTATTGCTATCATAGGGGATATTTACATGCCCTAAGATAACAATAAAAATTATAAAAAAAGTAAGAAACAGTTTAAAATAAATAAGTGTCAGTCTGGCGTCATATGTAAACAGCAATTGTACCATGCATGTGAGGTATCACCGCGAAGGTCAGATCGAGGGCAGTAATTTTACCAGTATACCTCCTCTGTAAATCTAATGTGGTAACCCGTAGAGGCTTTTAAAGGCTTTTAAAAATGTATGTAGTTTGTCGCCACTGCGCATTTGTGCGCAATTTTAAAGCATGTCGTGTTTGGTATCTATGTACTCGGCCTAAGATCATCTTTTTTATTTCATCAAACATTTGGGCAATATAGTATAGTGCATTAAAATAAAAAAATATGTATTTTTGCCCAAAAAAATGCATTTGAAAAATCGCTGCGCAAATACTGCGTGGTAAAAAAAAATGCAACACCCACCATTTAAATCTGTAGGGCCTTTGCTTTAAAATAATATATAATGTTTGGGGGTTCAACTTAACTTTCTTGCAAAAAAATTATATGTTTTTATGTAAACAAACAGTGTCAGAAAGGGCTTTTTCTTCAAGTGGTTAGAAGAGTGGGTGATGTGTGACATAAGCTTCTAAATGTTGTTCATAAAATGCCAGGACAGTTCAAAACCCCCCCCAAATGACCCCATTTTGGAAAGTAGACACCCCAAGCTATTTGCTGAGAGGCATTTCCTACAACACAAGTTGTAGGAAAGAGAATTATTATTATTTTATTTTTTTTGCACAAAGTTGTCACTAAATGATATATTGCTCAAACATGCCATGGGCATATGTGGAATTACACCCCAAAATACATTCTGCTGCTTCTCCTGAGTACGGGGATACCACATGTGTGAGAGTTTTTGGGAGCCTAGCCGCGTACGGGACCCCAAAAAACAATCACCACCTTCAGGCTTTCTAAGGGTGTAAATTTTTGATTTCACTCCTCACTACCTATCACAGTTTCGGAGGCCATGGAATGCCCAGATGGCACAAAACCCCCCCAAATGACCCCATTTTGGAAAGTAGACACCCCAAGCTATTTGCTGAGAGGTATGTTGAGTATTTTGCAGATCTTGCTTTTTGTCACAAAGATTTGAAAATTGAAAAAAGAAAAAAAAAATATATATCTTTCTTCATTTTCAAAAATAAATGAGCGCTGTAAAATACTCACCATGCCTCTCAGCAAATAGCTTGGGGTGTCTACTTTCCAAAATGGGGTCATTTGGGGGGGTTGTGTGCCATCTGGGAATTCCATGGCCTCCGAAACTGTAATAGGCAGCGAGGAGTGAAATCAAAAATTTGCGCCCTTAGAAATCCTGAAGGCGGTGCTTGGTTTTCGGGGCCCCGTACGCGGCTAGGCTCCCGAAAAGTCCCACACATGTGGTATCCCCGTACTCAGGAGAAGCAGCAGAATGTATTTTGGGGTGCAATTCCACATATAACCATGGCATGTGTGAGCAATATATCATTTAGTAACAACTTTGTGCAAAAAAAAAAAAAAAAAAGTTTGTCATATGCCAGCAACTGGTGGCAAGATATAAAATATTCCATGAACTCAAAATGCCTCTCAGAAAATAGCTTGGGGTGTCTACTTTCCAAAATGGGGTCATTTGGGGGAGTTGTGTGCCATCATGGCATTTTATGGCCTTCAATACTGTGATAGGTAGTGATCGGTAGTGAGGAGTGAAATCAAAAATGTATGCCCTTAGAAATCCTGAAGGCCGTGCTTGGTTTTCGGGGTCCCGTACGCGGCTAGGCTCCCAAAAAGTCCCACACATGTGGTATCCCCGTACTCAGGAGAAGCTGCAGAATGTATTTTGGGGTGTAATTCCACATATGCCCATGGCATGTGTGAGCAATATATCATTTAGTGACAACTTTGTGCAAAAAAAAAAAAAATTGTCATATTCCCGCAACTTGTGGCAAAAAATTAAATATTCAGTGGGCTCAATATGCCCCTCAGCAGATTCCTTGGGGTGTATAATTTCCAAAATGGGATTCAGGGATTTTGTGCTATTTGGGCATTTTATGGCCTTCAAAACTGTCTTAGGTAGTGAGAAGTGAAATCAAAAATTTGCGCCCTTAGAAATCCTGAAGGCGGTGCTTGGTTTTCGGGGCCCCGTACGTGGTTGGGCTCCCAAAAAGTCTCACACATGTGGTATCCCCGTACTCAGGAGAAGCAGCAGAATGTATTTTGGGGTGCAATTCCACATATAACTATGGCATGTGTGAGCAATATATCATTTAGTGACAACTTTTTGTAATTTTTTTTTTTTTTGTCATTATTCAATCACTTGGTACAAAAAAAAAAAATATTCAATGGACTCAACGTGCCTTTCAGCAGGTTCCTTGGGGTGTCTACTTTCCAAAATGGGGTCATTTGGGGGGGTTTGTACTGCCCTGCTATTTTAGCACCTCAAGAATTGAGATAGGCAGTCATAAAATAAAAGCTGTGTAAATTCCAGAAAATGTACCCTAGTTTGTAGACGCTATAACTTTTGCGCAAACCAATAAATATACGCTTATTGGCATTTTTTTTACTAAAGACATGTGGCTGAATACATTTTGGCCAAAATGTATGACTAAAATTGAGTTTGTTCGATTTTTCTTATAACAAAAAGTAGAAAATATAATTTTTTCTCAAAATTTTCGCTCTTTTTCCGTTTATATCGCAAACATTAAAAATCGCAGAGGCAATCAAATACCATCAAAAGAAAGCTCTATTTGTGGGAAAAAAAGGACGCAAATTTTGTTTGGGTACAACATTGTATGGCCGCGCAATTACCAGTTAAAGCAGCGCAGTGGAAAATTGTAAAAACACCTCTGGTCTTAAGGCTGACAAATGGTCTGGTGGGAAAGTGGTTAACCTCCCTGGCGGTATGATTCTGTCTGGAATTACGTACCAAAAGCGGTACAATTATTTTGCAAGGAAATTTGGCGTTTTATACTGTAGGCCTGTAATTTTTAGAAATAACTCACTTAAATCTGACCAAGCAAGAGTCTTGTAGGCATCCCGGGTATGATTTTTTTTTTAAAACAAAATTATAAATTATAATATAATAAATAATTATAAATAATTATAACAAATAATAATATAATTATAATAAAAATTATTCAATAATGTAATCAACTCAAAATCACTGAAATTTGCTCAGTTGCAGAATTGTCGCTGTCATTATTATTTTTTTTTATGACGAATTTCCCCACAAATCGCTATCGCACATTTCTGCAAGTGATTATAATTTATTATCGCTGTTTTCTAGCTGATCTAAAACCATTTTTGACATAAAGGGACACTTTTGGACAATCTACAGTTTTTAGGCAGAAATTACATTTTTTATTATATAAAAGTACATGCAGGGCACTGGGCAGACCACTAGGGACAAGGGGGGTGTGTATTTTTTACATACAGCACTGTAATCTATAAGATTACAGTATACTGTATGTAAAGTGTTTGTTTACTTTTTTGAATTTGGCACCGATCTCCGCTCCCGTGCGTCGTAACGTCGCAGGGAACGGAGATCGGCAGCACACGGGGACACTGTGAATCGAGCGAGGAGGACACGCTTGCTCACACAGCGGGGAGGCATCGCTGGATCCAGGGACAAGGTAAGTAACTTGCCTGTGGATCCAGCGAGAAGGTAAGCCGCGCCGCTGCACACTCTGCACGTCCAGCCCGAGCGTGACTCGGGGTTACCGATCCTAACATTGAAAACCAACCCCGAGTCACGCTCGGGTTTACCGCCAAGGGGGTTAAGGTCTATAAAAGAAAGCAACTAACCTGAAAACATAACAGTGAAAATAAGTGGAAAAAATATAAATAGTTGCGCTAGTATCAAAAGGAAAACCTTTACGAAGAAGGTGACCATAAATGTGAAAGTTGCATGAATGAACATGAACTGTGAACAGGGCCGGACTGGGAGTAAAAACCAGCCCTGGAAAACATTTCATACCAGCCTCATAGCATTATTATACCAGCTGTAATGTTTGGGGGACCAGCTTGATCGCAGGACACAGGCTTTTTAAATCAAAACTAAGGTTTATTAAACTTAAATGGCTTAGCAGCAGCAAAAACAAAGGAAATAACAGTCTCACCGACTTGTACAGCTCAGAACTGCTATCGCAGTTAAATAGTCCTTGCAGGTAAGTCCTTCAGTAGCAGGCTTTCAGGCAACACACTGCCAAGTCCTTTCACAGCTTTTCATAGCTTCCACAGCTTTCCTTGTCCACCATTCACCATGCATAGACTCTCCTACACTCCTTCACTCTCACCTGCACTTCCTGTCTGCTTTAAACTACTTCCTTACACAGGTGCGTTAACCCTTTCCGTTCCCTTAAAGGCACCACAGTCCAAACAGAGGGGAAATATAACGTCCTTCCAGGACCCAGCCATGGCGTCCTGTACACAGCCCAACATCACAACGTCATTATTTTTTTGTTCATAAAAGAGAAAACCATACATTTTAAAGAAACATTTAAAGAGCGTATTATATAAAGATAAGACAGATATGAAAGCACATAGGGCTAGGGAGATATATATGTTACACAGTGGAACCTCGGATTACGAGCATAATCCATTCCAGGAGAATGCTCGTAATCCAAAGTGCTCACATATCAAAGTGAGTTTCCCCATTGAAGTTAATGGAAACGAAAATAATTTGTTCCGCATTGACTTCAATTGCATGCAATACCGCATGTGGCCAGAGGTGGGGGGCGCCGGAGAGCATCGGAGACACTCGGAAATGTCACTTGTCACTTGTCACCAGATTCAGTATGTCACTTGCCATCCGTCCCCTGCCACCAGATTTAGTGTGTCACTTGCCACCCATCCCGTCACCAGATTCAGCGTGTCACTTGGACTGGGTGACAGCAGGGGTACTGGGCAACAGCAGGGGGACTGGCTGACAGCAGAGGACTGGGCGACAGCAAGGGGACTGGGTGACAGAGGACTTGGCGACAGCAGGGGACTGGGTTACCGAGGACTGGGCGACTGGGTGACAGAGGACTGGGTGACAGCAGGCTGGGTGACAGCAGGGGACTGGGTAACAGAGGACTGGGTGACAGCAGGGGATTGGGTGACAGAGGACTGGGTGACAGAGGACTGGGTGACAGCAGGGGACTGGGTGACAGAGGGCTGGGTGACAGCAGGGGACTGGGTGACAGGGGACTGGGTGACAGAGGGCTGGGTGACAGAGGACTGGGTGACAGCAGGGGACTGGGTGACAGAGGGCTGGGTGACAGAGGACTGGGTGACACCAGGGGACTGGGTGACAGAGGACTGGGTGACAGAGGACTGGGTGACAGAGGACTGGGTGACAGCAGGGTACTGGGTAACAGGGGACTGGGTGACAGGGGACTGGGTGACAGAGGGCTGGGTGACAGAGGGCTGGGTGACAGGGGACTGGGTGAGAGAGGACTGGGTGACAGCAGGCTTGGTGACAGAGGGCTGGGTGACAGGGGACTGGGTGACAGATGACTGGGTGACAGCAGGGGACTGGGTGACAGAGGACTGGGTGACAGCAGGGGACTGGGTGACAGCAGGGGACTGGGTGACAGAGGGCTGGGTGACAGCAGGGGACTGGGTGACAGGGGACTGGGTGACAGAGGGCTGGGTGACAGAGGACTGGGTGACAGCAGGGGACTGGGTGACAGAGGACTGGGTGACACCAGGGGACTGGGTGACAGAGGACTGGGTGACAGAGGACTGGGTGACAGAGGACTGGGTGACAGCAGGGTACTGGGTAACAGGAGACTGGGTGACAGGGGACTGGGTGACAGAGGGCTGGGTGACAGAGGGCTGGGTGACAGGGGACTGGGTGAGAGAGGACTGGGTGACAGCAGGCTTGGTGACAGAGGGCTGGGTGACAGGGGACTGGGTGACAGATGACTGGGTGACAGCAGGGGACTGGGTGACAGAGGACTGGGTGACAGCAGGGGACTGGGTGACAGAGGACTGGGTGACAGCAGGGGACTGGGTGACAGAGGACTGGGTGACAGCAGGGGACTGGGTGACAGCAGGGGACTGGGTGACAGAGGGCTGGGTGACAGAGGGCTGGGTGACAGAAGACTGGGTGACAGGGGACTGGGTGACAGCAGGGGACAGAGGGCTGGGTGACAGAGGGCTGGGTGACAGAAGACTGGGTGACAGGGGACTGGGTGACAGCAGGGGACAGAGGGCTGGGTGACAGAGGGCTGGGTGACAGGCTGCTGGGTGACAGAGGGCTGGGTGAGACAGGGGGCTGGGTGACAGGGGGCTGGGTGACAGAGGAGTGGGTGACAGGGGACTGGGTGACAGAGGGCTGGGTGACAGGGGACTGGGTAACAGGGGGATGGGTGACAGAGGGCTGGGTGACAGGGGACTGGGTGACAGGGGACTGGGTGACAGAGGGCTGGGTGACAGAGGGCTGGGTGACAGGGGACTGGGTGACAGGGGACTGGGTGACAGAGGGCTGGGTGACAGAGGGCTGGGTGACAGGGGACTGGGTGACAGAGGACTGGGTGACAGAGGGCTGGGTGACAGGGGACTGGGTGACAGAGGACTGGGTGACAGAGGGCTGGGTGACATAGGGCTGGGTGATAGAGGGCTGGGTGATAGAGGGCTGGGTGACAAGGGACTGGGTGACAGAGGGCTGGGTGACAGAGGGCTGGGTGACAGGGGGCTGGGTGACAGGGGAATGGGTGACAGAGGGCTGGGTGACAGAGGGCTGGGTGACAGGGGACTGGGTGACAGGGGACTGGGTGACAGGGGGCTGGGTGACAGAGGGCTGGGTGACAGAGGACTGGGTGACAGGGGACTTGGTGACAGAGAACTGGGTGACAGAGGGCTGGGTGACAGAGGACTGGGTGACAGGGGACTTGGTGACAGAGGGCTGGGTGACAGAGGGCTGGGTGACAGAGGACTGGGTGACAGAGGGCTGGGTGACAGAGGGCTGGGTGACAGGGTACTGGGTAACAGGGGGATGGGTGACAGAGGGCTGGGTGACAGGGGACTGGGTGACAGGGGACTGGGTGACAGAGGGCTGGGTGACAGAGGGCTGGGTGACAGGGGACTGGGTGACAGGGGACTGGGTGACAGAGGGCTGGGTGACAGAGGGCTGGGTGACAGGGGACTGGGTGACAGAGGACTGGGTGACAGAGGGCTGGGTGACAGGGGACTGGGTGACAGAGGACTGAGTGACAGAGGGCTGGGTGACATAGGGCTGGGTGATAGAGGGCTGGGTGATAGAGGGCTGGGTGACAAGGGACTGGGTGACAGAGGGCTGGGTGACAGAGGGCTGGGTGACAGGGGGCTGGGTGACAGGGGAATGGGTGACAGAGGGCTGGGTGACAGAGGGCTGGGTGACAGGGGACTGGGTGACAGGGGACTGGGTGACAGGGGGCTGGGTGACAGAGGGCTGGGTGACAGAGGACTGGGTGACAGGGGACTTGGTGACAGAGGACTGGGTGACAGAGGGCTGGGTGACAGAGGACTGGGTGACAGGGGACTTGGTGACAGAGGGCTGGGTGACAGAGGGCTGGGTGACAGAGGACTGGGTGACAGAGGGCTGGGTGACAGAGGGCTGGGTGACAGGGGACTGGGTGACAGAGGACTGGGTGACAGAGGGCTGGGTGAAATAGGGCTGGGTGACAGAGGGCTGGGTGATAGAGGGCTGGGTGACAAGGGACTGGGTGACAGAGGGCTGGGTGACAGAGGGCTGGGTGACAGGGGGCTGGGTGACAGGGGAATGGGTGACAGAGGGCTGGGTGACAGAGGGCTGGGTGACAGGGGACTGGGTGACAGGGGACTGGGTGACAGGGGGCTGGGTGACAGAGGGCTGGGTGACAGAGGACTGGGTGACAGGGGACTTGGTGACAGAGGACTGGGTGACAGAGGGCTGTGTGACAGAGGACTGGGTGACAGGGGACTTGGTGACAGAGGGCTGGGTGACAGAGGGCTGGGTGACAGAGGGCTGGGTGACAGAGGACTGGGTGACAGAGGGCTGGGTGACAGAGGGCTGGGTGACAGGGGACAGGGTGACAGAGGGCTGGGTGACAGAGGGCTGGGTGACAGAGGACTGGGTGACAGAGGGCTGGGTGACAGGGGACAGGGTGACAGAGGGCTGGGTGACAGAGGGGTGGGTGACAGGGGACTAGGTGACAGAGGGCTGGGTGACAGGGGACAGGGTGACAGAGGGCTAGGTGACAGGGGACTGGGTAGAGAGAGATTATACAGTCCAGATTACAATTTGCAGGGGCAGCAAAGGTGACAGAGAAAGGGGGTGCACCATGTAACCCCCTCTCTCTCTGTCACCTTTGCTGCCCCTGCAAATTGTAATCTGCACTGTATAATCTCTCTCACCATTGCATGGTCACCCCCCCCCCCCCCTTTGCACCTACCTTTTCTGCCCCTGCTCCAAGGGTGGCCGGCGCCGTTCACTTCTTCTCCTCTGCGGCTCTGCCTTCACACGTGGAGAAACATAGTGGGCGGTGCTGGCGCCGCACGGGAAGATGGGACGTTCGGTTCTCCTGCTAGGCTCCTCCCCTCCCTCAAATACATGATCGCTCCAGTCTAGTCCACACTTCACACAGCGGCGCGGAAAAGAAAGTGAAGCGGCGAGCATAGCGGCCGCAACCCTCCAGTGGCCGGCCCGTCGCTGATTTTTATTAACATAACGTGATGTCATGGACATCACACTGGAGTGAATGCAGCTAATCATAGGGCAGGCAGGCAGGCGTATAATTGTAAAGTGCGGCCGCGGCCCACAGCTGAGCTGGTTTGACTGACAGCAGGCGGCCTACCGGGAATTTTCCCGGTATTCCCGGTAGGCCAGTCCGGCCCTGACTGTGAATTATATTAAAGTGCCTGTCTGCATAAACAGTAAACACATTCTCAAATGTGCAAAAAACAAATACAGATCATAAATTATATGAACAAAACATGAACTGCGAGCCCTACAATGGGCTATACCACTATTATTAAACAAAAACATAAACATAAACACAGTGATTTGAAAAGGAAAAGAAAGTCCATATGGCTGCAATGTGAGGAAAACAGCCAGTGATGATCCAAAATAACAGCTGCTCTTTCTTCTTGAGATCCACAACTTTAAGTGAATTCCACCACCATAGTGTAAGTAAAACTGCTTAGCAGAGCCAAAGGTCCCTTGATATAGGACCAAAACCAGCATAAGTGTTAAACCCAGCAGTCACGACAGAACACTGCATCCATGGCGATGGTACGATGTGATAATACGACAAACTCCTCAGCATAAACGTCAATTGGTATGGTGTCATGCAAAGAAAGCAGATGCCTCGATAGTGTAAAACCAATGACTTTTATTAAAATATAAAACAAACAGTAAAAAACTCACATTTCGTAAGTGTAAGAACAGCCTTAAACCTGCTGCGCCGGCCGGACGCAAAACAGGAAAACCCGTCCATATGGGAAACCGAGCAGATGAGGGTGATGATGTCAGAAAGCCGCTCGTTCCGCCCAACGCATTTCGTGATAGGTCACGTCATCTCGGGGCACTAGATTAAATCCAAGGGTTCACATACTTTTTCCACCTGCACTGTGAATGTTTACATAGTGTGTTCAATAAAAAACATGGTAACATTTAACTCTTTGTGTGTTATTAGTTTAATCAGACTGTGATTGTCTATTGTGACTTAGATGAAGATCAGATCACATTTTTTTTGACGAATTTGTGCAGAAATCCATATCATTCCAAAAGGGTTCACATACTTTTTATTGCAACTGTACCTCAAATCTAACAAAATTATTTCTTCTAGACAGCTTTGTTGGATGCTTTTCTTTGATAGATTTGACTTTCTGATTACTTACAGGCCTGGCACAAAAAATGGAAAAGCAGATTCTCTTTCTAGACTTTCAGACAGGGGTTCCCAGTTTATCTCAGTGGTGTAGTGAGTAGCACTTTCGCCTAGCAGCAAAAGGGTCGATGGTTTCGAATCCCGACCACGACACCATCTGCCTGGAGTTTGCATGTTCTCCCTGTGCCTGCGTGGGTTTCCTCCGGGTACTCCGGTTTCCTCCCACACTCCAAAGACATGCTGTTAGGTAATTGGATCCTGTCCAAATCGGCCCAGTATATATATGTATATCTGTGTGTATGACTGTGTGTCCCAAGCGTGTCACGATCCTACGGGGTAAAATGACCGCACCAGCCAAGCAGACACTGGCTGGAAAAAGCACCCAGAGGCGATTCAGTTCGCATGAGTAGCGCTATACAAGTCATTCATTCATTCATTCATCTCCAAATTCTGGAAGGCCTTATGTCTTATCCTCCAAATAGACCATAGATATTCCAGTGGTTATCATCCGCAAACAAACGGACAAACAGAAAGAGTGAACCAGTGCCTGGAACAATATCTCAGATGTTACTGTACTCATCTCCAGGGTAATTTGTCTACCCTTCTTCCCCTTGCGGAATTCTCTAATAATAACTCAACTAGTTCATCTACTAGTTATTCTCCCTTTTACGCAAATTATGGGTTTCATCCCAAAATCCTAGCAGAGTCTTCATCACTCTTAAATGTTTCTTCAACAAATGACTATTGGTCTACCCTCTCATCAGTATTACAAGTTTTGAAACAAAACCTTAAAAAGGCTCAGGACCGCCAAAAAGTCTACTACGATCTTAGGCTTAGACCCGCACCTTCCTACAAAGTAGGAGATTAAGTATGGCTTTCTAGAAAAAACCTATGGTTACATTTACTGGCGAGAAAACTCGCAAAACTGTTTTTTGGTCCATTCCCAATTGTTAAGGTTATTAACCACTTCCCGCCCGGCCTATAGCCGATTTACGTCCGGGAAGTGGTTATGAATTCCTGACAGGACGTTCCACAACGTCCTGCAGGATTTCATGCTGCGCGCGCCCGTGCGGGCGCGCATCGCGGCGATCGGTGATGCGGGGTGTCAGTTTGACACCCTGCATCTCCGATCTCGGTAAAGAGCCTCCGGTGGAGACTCTTTACCACGTGATCAGCCGTGTCCAATGACGGCTGATCACGATGTAAACAGGAAGGGCCGTTGATGGCTCTTCCTCACTTACGTCTGACAGACGCGAGTAGAGGAGAGCCGATCGGCGGCTCTCCTGACAGGGGGGGTTTGCGCTGATTGTTTATCAGCGCAGCCCCCCCTCGGATCGCCACACTGGACCACCAGGGATGCCCACCCTGGACCACCAGGGTGGGCAAAAAAAAAAAAAAGGCTGCAAAAAAAAAAAAAAAAGACGTAAAAAAAAAGCATTCAAATAAATATGCCAATCAGTGCCCACAAATGGGCACTGACTGGCAAAATCAGTGCTGCCCCACAGTGTCCATCAGTGCCACCCCATTGTCCATCAGTGCCACCCCACAGTGTCCATCAGTGCCACCCCACAGTGCCCATCCATGCCCAGTGCCCATCTGTGCCACCCATAAGTATCCATCAGTGCCACCCATAAGTGCCGCCCATGAGTGCCCATCTGTGCCGCCTATGAGTGCCCAGTGCTGCCCATGAGTGCCCATCAGTGCCGCCTATGTGTGCCCATCAGTGCCGCCTATGTGTGCCCATCAGTGCCGCCTATGTGTGCCCATCAGTGCCACCTATGTGTGCCCATCAGTGCCGCCTATGAGTGCCCATCAGTGTCGCATACCAGCGCCGCCAATCAGTGCCACCTCATCTGTGCCCGTCAGTACTACCTCATCGATGTCCATCAGTGCCATCTCATCGGTGCCCATTAGTGCCGCCATATCAGTGCCCGTAATTGAAAGAGAAAACTTATTTACAAAAAAATTAACAGAAAAAAATAAAAACTTAATTTTTTTCCAAATTTTCAGCCTTTTTTTAGTTGTTGCGCAAAAAAAAATCACAGAGGTGATCAAATACCACCAAAAGAAAGCTCTATTTGTGGGGAAAAAAGGACACCAATTTTGTTTGGGTACAGTGTAGCATGACCGCGCAATTGCCATTCAAAGTGCGACAGTGCTGAAAGCTGAAAATTGGCTTGGGCGGGAAGCTGCGTAAGTGCCTGGTATGGAAGTGGTTAATCAAAATACTATGCAACTCTCGCTCCCTCCTGAGCTCATGATCCATCCATCATTTCATGTGTCCCTTCTCAAACCTTATAGGCCTATCCAGTTCGCTGGTAGGAATCCTCCTTCTGCACCTCCTATTGTAGTTGATGGTGAAGAACATTATGAGTTTGAAGAGATTCTAGATTCTAGAAAAAGAAGAGGACGCCTACAATATTTAATCAGATGGAAAGATTATGGTGTACAAGAAGATTCTTGGGAAGACTCAGAGGAAGTGCATGCACCTGAATTATGTAATCAATTTCATTCTACATATCCTCATAAACCTTCACCCACTTAAGATCCCCAGAGGGTATCTCCTAATAGGGGGGTACTGTAACAAGCACCGCTGCGCTACTGCTCCTCTCTCTGTATGGGCGCTTCAGCGCCGTAGTGTGTTCCATGGTGGAACGTACACAGCACTCGTGCGATGACGTCATCGCCCGGCACCGTGATGCGTTCCAGCCTGGAACGCGGAAGTGCGTCTTATACGGCGCTCTATTTTGAATCTGACTGCAATGTGTTACACCTGATCTCCTGCCTATAAAGGCCTGCACAGGAGATACAGGTGTTGTTCTATTATTGCCAGCCGTATGTCAGTCGTGGAGCAGTGCTAGAGTGAGCTACAGCTTGTCAGCATGGAGGCCCTGTTACACCAGCCGTTTCCTGAGCTCCCTATGCTGCAACACCGTTCCTGGAAACCACTACTCCTTTGCTGCTGATCTCTTATCTGCAATACAGCTCTATGCAAACCAACTACAGGACATTTGGCAACCATCCTCTTTCATGAGAACTTCTCTCCTATCCTTAGAAGCTACAAACGGAAAAGTAACCCTTGCTACATTTATAGTCATATAGAAGATCTACTATTAGTGTTTCAACTGCTATTACATATGCCGTCTGCTTATATGGGAGATACTACGATGCTAAATCCTGCTTACTAAATACTAACTAAAAGGCTCAGCAACCTACAACATACCAATGCTATGTCTATCTAATATATGCAGCTATAAATACCTCATCTATGCATACTACATACCTGAGCTATACTGCCTCTCTCTTGCAACTAATAATGAACTATACTGCCTGTAAGGCCCCGTACACACGACCAAACATGTATGCTGAAACTGGTCCGCGGACCAGTTTCAGCATACATGTTCGGTCATGTGTAGGCGCGAGCGGGCAGAATTCTAGCAAACATTTGCCCGCCAATGCTCCCATATTGCATCAAATTTTTTAAGATTACCACGTCTAATCCATGTTCCCCTCTCCTTCCCTATTATGCTGTTCATTACATTAAGCCATTCCGCTACTGTGGGTGGATTTTGTGCTTGCCATTTTAGTGCCATCAATTTCCTCGCCTGGAACAGGCATCTTATAGCTGCTTCTATAGAGGTGTGGGACCGCTAACCCTCCTCGATTTGTTGGCAGCTGCAGCGTTCGGAGACTAATCCTTGCTTTTCCCTTTTTCCAGATTAGAGTCCTAAAAAGGGTCTCTATCTTTTTAAACCATCGGTTATCAATCCATACTGGGAAGTTGTAAAGTATATAAAGCAATTGTGGCATCCAGATCATTTTGATGAGATTACTGCGGCCGGCTACCGACAGTGGCAAATGTCCCCATGTATCCGCTTTATGTTTAAATTTACCCAAAATTGGCACTAGATTATTATTTATAAATTGTTCTGGTTTACGTGTTACCACAATTCCCAGGTACTCCATCTTCTCCCCAGTTTTTAATTGAGGGATTCCTATCCCATCCATGTTGCTTACCGGGTCCACCGGTAAGAGTGTTGATTTTTCCCAGTTTATTACCAGGCCCGAGAATCATCCGAACGCTTCTACTGTTTGAACTGCAATTTTGAGGGAGGTTGTAGAATTACCCAAAAAAAGGAGGATATCGTCCGCATAAAGCGCGACTTTCTGCTCCTCTCTGGAACCCCTGTATTTCCTGTTTAGCTCTAATTGCAGTCGCTAAGGGCTCAATTGCCAGGGCGAAAAGGAGAGGGGACAGTGGACATCCCTGTCTCGTTCCCCTCTCCAATTCAAACGACTGTGAAACTTCATTATTTATTTTTATTTTGGCCCTTGGGGAGTTATATAATAACTTTATCCATTTAATAAAAGATGGACCAAACCCAAACTTTTCCAGAGCGAACCAGAGATAGTCCCACTCCAGACTATCAAAGGCCTTGGTGGCATCCAATGATATGATAGATCTACCACCCACATTCTCTGTTGGAGTCTGTAAGTTTAAGTACAGCCTTCTTATGTTTATACTCGTGGACCGATTTGGAATAAATCCAGATTGATCTGGGTGTATTCATTTCTGAATGTATTTATTTATTCTCGTTGCCAGTACCTTGGCCAAGATTTTTACATCTGAGCAGAGTAAAGATATCGGTCTATAAGATGATGTATCTAGTTGGTCTTTCCCTTCCTTCTGGAGCACTATAATAATTGCTTCTAACATTGAGGGGGGTGGCCTTCCTCCTTCTATCGCCCAGTTCAGCGTTTTTAGTAATTCCGGGAGCAACACCTCACCGTATTGCTTGTAAATCTCCGCTGGTAGGCCATCTGGCCCTGGGGACTTTTGATTGGGAATCCTTCTGGCTTCCCCATCACTTCTAGCCAGTAGGGACTTATTTTCCAATTTCTTGGAAGACATTTTTTCCCTGTGGTCAGTGATAGCACCAGAGGGGAGTGATCAGAAACCCCTCTTGGATAATAGGATATTTTGCTGACTGCTTGTAAACTTGCACAGTTTCCCAGGGCCATGTCTATTCTTGATAATGTGGAATATGTACTTGAAAAACAGGAGTACTGCAGCACATCTGGGTATTTCGCCCTCCAAATGTCCCACCATCCAACCTCTTCCAAAAATTGACTCAGATGCCCTTCTCCTGACCCTGGGCTCCGTGTCCCTGGTGGAAATCTGTCAGGGGATGCCCACGCAGGCATCCGAGTACTGAGTTACAGGTCAATGGGCTGCACTAATGGAAACAGGCACCAAGATAGTGAAAAAATATATATGTTTATTAAGTTAAAGCACACGTGAAAAACAATCAATGAAAGCAAGCGTGACACAGCAACCAAAAACCACTAAGCAGGTAATGCAGGGATAAGACATAAGCAAGTCCGAGGTCCAAGCCAGGGGTCAAGGATAGGAGAGAGCAGCAAAGTCCAAAATACAAGCCGGGGTCAATAAGCGACAGGGTCCAGGGCAGGGAGCGAAGCAGGAACAGATGGGCAACAGCTAACAGGTCAGGCAGGGAACAGGCTGACAAGCAAATACTGAAGCCCTGAACTCCAGTTTAGGGCGGGCTTAAATACCTGTGCAAATCTGTATTGAGCGACACCTGCTGGAGGCCACCAGAACTGCACCCCTGTTACTGAAGAGAACAGTGCCACCAGCAGGTGACCAGAGTCATGACACAGATCATGACAGTTCCCCCCCCCCCCAAGGGGTGGCCTCTGGACACCCCATTCTGCCCTTGCCCTGGTAGTGCATGTGGATGCAGAAGAGTCCCAAATAGTCCTTCGGTCCCAGCCCTTTAACCCATTGGGAGACCAGCCCCCCGAGTCCGGAAACGGAACCTGCATCCTACCACCACCAGGGTCTGGAAGTTGGTATCTAGAGGTGGAAACAGGCCAGGCAGCGAATTTAGGGTCATTAGGCTGGGAAAGTGACACATCGAACTGAAAGTCAGGCACGTCAGGCTGGGAGCCCGTACCCAGGACGTCGGGGCGGACAACAGGAACCAGGCCGCCAGACTGGGCCGCAGATGGTGGCAGATCAGCAGACGGTGGCAAATCAGGCTGGGCAGTAGACAGGAACCCCTCCGTCTGGGCATCAGACAGGAACACCTCCGGCTGGGCAGCAGACAGGAACACCTCCGGCTGGGCAGCAGACAGGAACACCTCCGGCTGGGCAGCAGACAGGAACACCTCCGGCTGGGCAGCAGACAGGAACAACTCCGGCTGGGCAGCAGACAGGAACAACTCCGGCTGGGCAGCAGACAGGAACAACTCCGGCTGGGCAGCAGACAGGAACAACTCCGGCTGGGCAGCAGACAGGAACAACTCCGGCTGGGCAGCAAACAGGAACAACTCCGGCTGGGCAGAAGACAGGAACAACTCCGGCTGGGCAGAAGACAGGAACAACTCCGGCTGGGCAGAAAACAGGAACACCTCCGGCTGGGCAGCAGACAGGAACACCTCCGGCTGGGCAGCAGACAGGAACACCTCCGGCTGGGCAGCAGACAGGAACACCTCCGGCTGGGCAGCAGACAGGAACACCTCCGGCTGGGCAGCAGACAGGAACACCTCCGGCTGGGCAGCAGACAGGAACACCTTCGGCTGGGCAGCAGACAGGAACACCTCCGGCTGGGCAGCAGACAGGAACACCTCCGGCTGGGCAACAGACAGGAACACCTCCGGCTGGGCAGCAGACAGGAACACCTCCGGCTGGGCAACAGACAGGAACACCTCCGGCTGGGCAGCAGACAGGAACACCTCCGGCTGGGCTGCAGACAGGGGCTCAACAAGTTGGTATGTTGGCATTGCAACGTCGGGCTGGGCAACTGGCACGTCAGGCTGGGCAACTGGCACGTCAGGCTGGGCAACTGGCACGTCAGGCTGGGCAACTGGCACGACAAACTGGGCAACTGGCACGACAAACTGGGCAACTGGCACGACAAACTGGGCAACTGGCACGTCAGGCTGGGCAACTGGCACGTCAGGCTGGGCAACTGGCACGTCAGGCTGGGCAACTGGCACAACAAACTTGGCAACTGGCACGTCAGGCTGGACAACTGGCACGTCAGGCTGGGCAACTGGCACAACAGGCTGGGCAACTGGCACATCAGGCTGGGCAACTGGCACATCAGGCTGGGCAACTGGCACATCAGGCTGGGCAACTGGCATGTCAGGCTGGACCACTGGAACAGGCTGAGCAGACGGCACTGGAACAGGCTGAACAGACGGCACTGGAACAGGCTGAACAGACGGCACTGGAACAGGCTGAACAGATGGCACTGGAACAGGCTGAACAGATGGCACTGGAACAGGCTGAACAGATGGAACTGGAACAGGCTGGGCAGGTGGCACTGGAACAGACTGAAGCAGGTTGGCTGAAGTGGATGCAGATTGGGTTAGTGGCAGGATCGAGTGGGTTGGAAAAAACTTTTTCTTCTTCTTCTTTGGTTTCACCACTGGGGGTTTGTATATGGGTATAGGGTTGGAGGTAATGGATACGGCTGGTAGGGGTGAAGAGGATTTTGGTGGAACAAACGGAGGCAGTTGAGAAGCAGCAGAAGGGTTAAAGGCAGGGTAAGTGCAGCAGGAGGAAACAGGGGACTGGTACTTTGTTGTTAGCAGGGTGTATTGTTCAGCAAAAGTGGGAATTGGGGGTAAAGAAAAAGACATCCCAGCAGGTTGGTAACTAGAAATGGATGGTTGGAAGCTGGCAGGGGCTGAGTACAACAAACTGGACCAGGCTTGTAATAATGGTTGCACAAAATCAGGTTTGCACACAGCTTGGCTGACCAGAGACTGCACAGAATTAATGCATGCTGCAATCACCTGTTGAGGACAAGCTGAGTACTGCTCATGAAAAAAGGCTGAATCATCCTCCAACAGCCACACCAAAGACTCTACCTGAGCTGCACTAAAAGGAGGTGTGTAATCATCACGTTCATTAGCAGCATCAGACTGAGCCAACTCTGTGCAGATCTGAATCAATGGCTGCACATCCTCAAACAAAACACTGCCATGATCAATAAAAACATGAGCCATACGGATACATTCCAACAACTGCTCACTAGTGTATTCACTTAGTTCCTGATAGCAGAAATCTCTGTCATCTGTTGCCAAGAGTGACAGGTACACAATATCTTCTAGATGCATTTTTATAAAAGCAAATGCCCAGAGCCAATTTCCCAAATGCAGCCGACCTGTTTATATGGCTTCAGTATTATGTCAGGGGATGCCCACGCAGGCATCCGAGTACTGAGTTACAGGTCAATGGGCTGCACTAATGGAAACAGGCACCAAGATAGTGAAAAAATATATATGTTTATTAAGTTAAAGCACACGTGAAAAACAATCAATGAAAGCAAGCGTGACACAGCAACCAAAAACCACTAAGCAGGTAATGCAGGGATAAGACATAAGCAAGTCCGAGGTCCAAGCCAGGGGTCAAGGATAGGAGAGAGCAGCAAAGTCCAAAATACAAGCCGGGGTCAATAAGCGACAGGGTCCAGGGCAGGGAGCGAAGCAGGAACAGATGGGCAACAGCTAACAGGTCAGGCAGGGAACAGGCTGACAAGCAAATACTGAAGCCCTGAACTCCAGTTTAGGGCGGGCTTAAATACCTGTGCAAATCTGTATTGAGCGACACCTGCTGGAGGCCACCAGAACTGCACCCCTGTTACTGAAGAGAACAGTGCCACCAGCAGGTGACCAGAGTCATGACACAGATCATGACAAAATCTATCCATCGTTCTATTTAGCACATTATTTAGATCTCCAACCACTAATACCGGGATATTTACCTTATTTACCACAAATTCTGTTAATTTATACAACACCTCCATCTTAAAGGGAGGGGGTATATAAATATTAGCCAATACATATGGTACATTTTCTATCAAACAGTGCAGAAAAATATAGCGACCCAGTTCATCTATTCTTGACTCTATACATGTAAATGATACGCCTGTTTTTACCATTATGCTCACTCCTCTAGAGTAAGAAGAGTGGACAGAATGGTACTGGTTTTGATACTTTTTTTATTGACCAATTTTAACTTTGTTTCTTTAGTCAAATGGGTCTCTTGAATGCATATCACCTCCACCCCATAGCACTCCAGGGTAGTAAAAATTGCAGCTTTTTTCACTGGGTCCCCCATCCCCCAGACATTCCAGGAGCTTATATTTATCGTTTTAGATCTCATACCCGGCCTCATAGACATGATTTACAAAAATGAAAAGCCTCCCAATGGGATCAATTACATTCCCTTCTCTTGTGCTTAATAAGTGAAACGTGATGCTCGTGAATTTGTGAATCTTTAACCCCCCCTCCCCCCTCCCCCCCTTGATACAACTTTCCCCCCCCCCTCCCACCAACCCTCCACCCCCCTCCCCCCCTGCCTATTTAGGCCTACCCTTAGGGCTATACATGTGACCTCTCCCTTCCATCCTTCCCTTACATTCCCCTTATCATCCATATCTATCGTGATCCCGTGGCGTCTCCTCCCCGCCACTCCCCCCACACAACCAAGGGAGGAGAGAGGGAAAACAAGAAAAAAAAAAGGGAGGGGGGAGTTTTATTCAATGCACATCCATCTTTAATGTATTTATATAAATATATATTCCTTTTCTTTTCTCCCCTTTCTCTTTCCCCCTTTTTCTTACCTCCCTCCTCCCCCCCATCCTCCCCTATTCCCCCTTTTATATCTATCCATGTCCCAATTTATACTTTTAGTGTTATATTTTGGTGTGTTTTTAATGTGTGTTTAATTTATTTTCCTTTCTTCCTTAGTGCTTCAAAAATAACTCCCAAATATTCCAAGCCAAAAACAAATGAAAGCCTGCCCCCCCCCCCCTCGATGCCTTCCCACCACATAACCCTTGTTTAATCTTTTCCATATTGTCCAAACAAACAAGACATAGTCTACTCTTGTACTTTATTCTCTTCCAGCCACTGTGCTGCTTTTCCTGGTGAGTCAAAAAATTGGGGGCCTTCTGCCGTCATTATTCTTAGACGTGCTGGATACAGTAGTGCATATTTAATTTTATTCTTTAAAAGATTACGTTTAATAGGTGTAAACTCCGACCTACGTTTACTAAGTTCTGGGGAAAAATCTGGGAATAGTGAAATTCTTGAACCATTATAAAAAATGTCCCCCTTCTCTCTTGCTCTTTGCAGTACTGCTGCCTTGTCAGTGAAATTAAGAAACTTCAAGAGCAGGGGCCGAGGGTGACCGTCCTTAAGATGTGCTCTAAATGGGACTCTATGGGCCCTTTCTATTGCAAATAGCGATGAGAAGGCATTTTCCCAAAAAATGTCTCCGAACCATTTCTCAAAAAAAATTATGGGGTCGGTGCCCTCACTGCGTTCCGGAAGACCCACCACCCGAATATTATTTCTGCGTAACCTATTTTCAATTTCATCCAGTTTAGATGCCTGCCATCCATTTTGTTCCTTTAATTCTTGCATCTGTTGTTTTAATGAATATACCGCATCTTCTACTTGGCTCACTCTCTCTTCTGCTGATGTTATCCTTTGTACAGTCTTTTGCAATTCCTGACCCATTGTCACTAGTTCTTCCTTTATTTCTTTTATCTGGTCAGTTAAGTTATTCAGTAACCCCCTGCATGCATTTATGGCATTTAATATCTCCTTGAGTGTTGGCTCTTCCTCCCGCTTGGTGTCATCTGCTGTATTTGCCAAGGAAGCTTCTATAAGAGTTTTTGCTGATGCCATTGCAACCCCCCCTTGGGGCTCTACCACAGGGTTTTTTTTATTTTGGGCACTGATGGACCTTGTCCACTGCTTTTCCTGTCCGTTGCTGCCCCCGTTTGATTTTTAACCTGTATTTGTGGGTGCTGAACTGCTTTCCCAGGCGACTTTACTATAATATGTGAAGACTGTTCCAATTTAGCTGCAGCCGCTGCCTGCGCTGCTTTCTCCTTATCCTTAGCAGCTTGTGTTATTTGAGGGCAACCACTCTCCTGATTGGGCTGTCCCTTTTTTATTGCTGCTGCAATTCTACAAGAGAGTATAGCACAAAAAAAGGGGGCACTTTAACCGTGTGCCTGGTATCCCTGTCTGCTCAGGATAATTGCCAACAGTTGCGTATTCAATAAATGCTCAATATATGTCCCGGCAAAGCACTTTAATAGCACTTATTTTAGGCAGCTACTAAGCATGGGGTAACAGCGTCAGAGATACTCATTCAGTGAATTAGTGCATAGTTCATAGTTCAATTCAAAGTGATGTGTAGTGCACCCACTCACCAATGTTATACTGGGTTACTCACTGAGCTGCCGACTACTGTGGGGTTTCCGGGTCTTTTCCAGGGTCTCAAGCCCGTCTCCTGTCCGTCCTCTCCTCCAGTGCCCTGTCAAGATGTATCAAATGCGGTGGGGAGCGAGGGGGGGGAACCTCCAGGGTATCCCCAGTTATCCCCAGTGTCTTCCTCTCTGCTCACCAGCCGAGACCCACCGGGATTCGCTGGGGCCGGTCACGTGGTCCGGTCAGCTGACCGCCACCCTCCAATCGTAGACCCGGATCACCAGCTGCAGCCAGACCTCCACCGCCGGGTCTCCTCCGCCTTCCGCATCACCAGGGGAACTCCCGAGAAGCCCCCCCCAAGCAGGCAAGCAGGCGCAAACAGCCGCTGATCCCGAGGGCACCCGGGACCACCAACAGGTACGTCTGCCCAGCGGCCACAGCAAAGGGTAAAAAAAAAAAAACGAGGGGTTCAGCCGATCTCAGGATTTGGGCCTGGGAGTTTTACAAGTCATTTTTGCTGGAAGCTAGCATAGTTAACACAGCGTGTATCATACACAGAATAGCAGGGCGGTGGGAGACACAGCATGCTCCTCTCACATCTCGCTGACTTGCCTCACTCACTCACTCTCCGCACACCTGCATCTGGTCACGCCCCCTCGATATTACGTTACTATAGTACATGCAGTATACATGTACCCAGTTGTTACTACAACTCTCAAATTATACGAGCTTGGCATAAGTACAAATGTCTTATAGGCCTCGGCCTAATAGTTAAAACTTGTTCTCCTTAAAACCTTTTTTGGCTAAGGGTTGATGCTATTTTGTGGCATCTCCCTTAGTAACCTAATACATCCCTGCATGCTGCAGGTGATATCATGTAGAGAACCTCCAAACTCCTGTTGCTAGGAGCGACGCCTGGGGTTCCTTACTGTAATCACGCGCATGTAGAGGTGTATTGGAATATAGTCCTTGAAGCTAAAATATATATTTTAATCGCTAAGGTCTGGTCCCATGTTGTAATGCTTCCATCCTTAGTAAATCAATGCCCTTCTATATGTGACAGGAAGATGATGTAGAGACCCCCCAAACTCCTGTTACTATGTGACGCTATGTGACGCCTGGGGCTAATACTGAGTTGTCGCATACAGAAGCGCATTGAGGTCCTTGTATCCGCAGTTGTGATTCACTCCCGTTTCTCCAGTGCTGTTACAATAACTCAACACCAAGTTCACTACATGGATGCCTTACGTATTTGTACATGTTAATCATATCCCCCTTAATCTCCTCTTCTCAAGAGGGAATAGATTCAGTTCCTCTAATCTTTCCTCATAGCTGAGCTCCTCCATGCCTCTTATCAGTTTGGTTGCCCTTCTCTGCACTTTCTCCAGTTCCCCAATATCCTTTTTGAGAACTGGAACCCAAAACTGAACTGCATATTCCAGATGAGGTCTTACTAATGATTTGTACAGGGGCAACATTATATCTCTCTTTCTGGAGTCCATACCTCTCTTAATACAAGAAAGGACTTTGTTCACTTTGGAAACCGCAGCTTGGCAATTGCATACTATTATTGAGCTTATGATCTACCAAATCCCACAGATCCTTCTTCACCATTGATTCTCCCAGTTGTACTCCCGCTAGTATGTATGACGCATGCATATTCTTAGCCCCCAAGTGCATATCTTTACATTTATCAACATTAAACCTCATTTGCCACTTAGTTGCCCAATTAGACAGAGCATTGAGGTCGGCTTGTAAATTGGCGACATCCTGTAAGGACGTTATTCGACTGCATAGCGTGTCATCTGCAAAGACAGAAATGTTACTTTTGATCTCAGACCCAATATCATTTATAAAGATATTAAAAAGTAACCCACTGAACCTTGGGGTACACCACTGATAACCTTAGACCATTCAGAGTAAGAATCATTAACTACGACTCCCTGAATTCTGACTTTTAGCCAGTTTTCTATCCATTTACAAACTGATATTTCCAATCCTGTAGACCTTACCTTACACATGAGCTGTGTGTGCGGAACTGTATCGAACGCTTTTGCAAAATCCAAGTATACCACGTCCACAGCCACCCAGGGCCAGATTAAGAACATCATGGGCCTGGTGCTGAGGATTTTGGTGGGGCCTTTTAGGCTGCATTCACACCTCCGTGACAAGTAACGCCGCATACGCGGCGTATTTTGCCGCGAATAGTGTAACTTTTTTTTTTACAAATCCTTCCTATTGCTTTGTATGGCCGAACGCCAATGCCACCTGAAAAAAAGGGTCCGGGACTTTTTTTCATGCCGCAGGTGTACGGCGTCTATGAGATGTGAACCATCTCATAGACAGCAATGGGAATTCTCCCCTCCAGCGGCACGAGCGGCCGGCGTCGGGCGTTTTGTCGCGGAGGTGTGAATGGGGTGTAATAAATAATAAATAAATGCGTGGGAATGACATGAACGCAGCCCAGCCAAGGCAAGTGACCAAAGGCACAGAACCCAGAAGGAAGACCGGGTGAAGATGGAAGTGTCCAGGCCCCGCCTGATTCATCGCAGCACTGGAGGGCTCAGTCTGAAAATTGAAGTGTACACTAATGTGCTAATATGCTGTGCATGATATCATGTAGATATATATTTTAGCTTCAAGGACTATATTCCAATACACCTCTACATGCGTGTGATTACAGTAAGGAACCCCAGGCGTCGCTCCTAGCAACAGGAGTTTGGAGGTTCTCTACATGATATCACCTAATATGCTGCGCCATTAGTAGTAAAAAAAAATAATAAAAAATAATAATTCTGTCCCCTATTTTGTAAGCGCAATAACTTTTGCGCAAACCAGACACTTCTTGCGTTTTTTTTTTTTTTAACAAAAATATGTAGAATAATACGTATCGCCTAGACTGAGAAAAAATTATATTTTTAAAAAAAATTGGGCAATTTATTATAGTAACAAGTAAAAAATATTGTTTTTTTTTCAAAATTGTCGCTCTATTTTTGTTTATAGCGCAAAAAATAAAAACCGCAGAGGTGATCAAATACCACCAAAATAAAGCTCTATTTGTGGGGAAAAAAGGACGTCAATTTTGTTTGGGAGCCACGTCGCATGACCGCGCAATTGTCAGTTAAAGCGACGCAGTGCCGGAAGCTGAAATTTCACCTGGTCAGGAAGGGGTATATGTGCCCAGTAAGGAAGTGGTTAAAGGCCTCGTGCAGACTGCAGCTCAAAGAAGCTGCACCTACAGGTGTTTGAACTGTTTTGAGCATTTACTTTTCTCTGCCTGCTAATTGTGTCCATGGACACTATAGGCTTTTTCAGGAGAACCCCTTTGGGTTTTTTTTTTCTGCCCGTAAACTCCCCTACCACTAAACTCCTGAAAACGCCTATAGTGTGCATGGACACATAGGTTTACATGGAGGGTAGTTAAAGTGGAGTTCCACCCATAAATATAACATTACATCAGTAGTTTAAAAAAAATGTCATTAGTCCTTTACAAATTTTTTTTTTTTTTTTTAGATGCCTTCAAAGTGTTGTTGCTAGGCAGAATAGTTAATCTTTCCACTTCCTGCACCTAGGTGCTTAATGCTTCCTAACCTACACCGCACAGACTCCTGGGAATGTAGTGGGTGTAACTTTCCAGGAGTCTGTGCACTCCCCAGTCTCAAAGAATCATGTGACTTGGACAGCACAGGTGCTGAAACCTGATCTGACACTGCTTGTGCAGCACTGAGCATGTGCGAGATCTGCAAGGCTGAAATCCAGGAAGTCATACAGTCTGGCTTCATGATGCCGACACTTAAGATGGCCCCAGTCCAGTGGCGTAACTAGAACCTTCAGGGCCCCGATGCAAGAAACCATGAAGGGCCCCCCTGACCCCCGGACAGGGCTCTTTTCTCTGAGCTCGTTGGTGGAACAGGACCCGGTTGCAAGTGGGTGGCTGCATATAAAGGAACCGATTTCTCCAGTTCCCCCTGCTTCTCCTCCTCTCCCTCCTGCAGGGATTCAGCGGCTGCAGGAGGAAAATGGAGGCATAGGTTGCTCTATGTCTGTGATTCTCAATCTTTTTCCAATCAGGGCACCCTTGAAGTATACCCCTAGGTGAATGGGGCTATACTGCAAACCCCCCTGCAACTGTGTGCATTGCGTGCAGTTGCAGCATAGCGATGATGCATTTAAGGGGTTAAAACAGGCGGTCAGTAGGCAAGATATTGCCTCTTTACCGGCTGTCAAATGCCTCTGAACAGCGATCTGAGCATGGATCGCTTTTTGGAGGAACAGCCTTTTTTTGCTGGTACTATGAACAATCAAAAAATAAATAAACAAGTAGGTTCTGATTGTACACATATAGGGGGTCAGGATTAAAAGCGCATACATAAAATGTGCATACATACATGTAAACACAAACACATATAAAAACACACACATATATATAAATGCACATATGCACGCACATATAAACTAGTGGCGGCTGGTGCTCAAAATTTTTAGGGGGCGCAAGCAAACTGAAAAATTCTTAAAAAAACATAATTTGCAGCCACTGTGCCCTTTATTTACAGCCACCCTGCCCATCAAAAGCTGCCACGGTGCCCATCAAATGCTGCCACTGTGTCCATCAAAAGCTGCCACTGTACCATCAAATGCCACCACTGTTCCCATCAAATGCTGCCACTGTGCCCATCAAATGCTGCCACTGTGCCCATCAAACGCTGCCACTGTGCCATCAAACGCCACCACTGTTCCCATCAAATGCTGCCACTGTGCCCATTAAACTCTGCCACTGTGCCAAACACTGCCACTGTGCCCAAATGCTGTCACTGTGCCCATTTAAATGCTGCCACTATGCATCAAATGCTGCCACTGTGCTCATCAAATGCTGCCACTGTGTCCATTAAATGCCGCCAGTGTGACCATCAAATGCCAGTGTGCCCATTAAATGCTGCCATGCTGCAACTGTGCCATCGAATGCCATCACTGTGAATCCCCCTGCCCGCTCGGCCAGAACCCTGTCTCGCGGGGCAGCAGGTGACCGCCACAAGCGGGGTCCTTCATGCGTCTCCTGCCGTCCTCATCTCCCTTCCTCTCCTCCTGATAATCGTCCAATAGCTGCTCCTATCGTTTCAGCCAATCAGGTGACGGGTAATAGACCCACACACCTGATTGGTGGAGAGGTGGTTCAGTGTTAGGAAAGTGAATATTAATTTGCCCTTCTAACACACCTGGGTGGACTTTTGGGCTCCCAGCATGGCGCTCGCAGTTCACCTTTTTTGAAGCCTATTAGAGCCTATGGCTCTAATCAGGTGCTTCAAACCCCCCCCGCTGTAATTCAGGCACCCAGCGCCCGAAAAGGGTCCGGACATCTAAATATGGGGGTGGCAGCGATGACCATGGATAGATTCATGCTATGCATGAATCTATCCATTAGTCATAGAGGGGGTGGCTGGAGAGAGGGGGCGGCACCCATGCACCCTTATGGACGCACCGCCACTGATAAACATATGCACATACATGCACTCACATACATACATATGCACACACACATGCATACATACATACATGCACACACACACACATTAGGGTGACCAGACATCCCCGGTTTCTGGGGACAGCCCCCGTATTGAGAACACTTTCCCCTGACCAAGTCTGTCCCCGGTTTTGTCCCCAGATTGGATTTAAACAGGGGCTAAGGCAATTTCAAAGACAGTCAGTGCAGAATAGAAAAAAAATCTGAATTACACACCCGCCGCTCCTACTAGCTTAGGGGGGGTGTAATTTTTTTCCATTATCTGTGCTCCTTTCTGATGATTATGCCTCTTCTGCCTTGGCTCAAGCCCCGGCCTGCTGCCTGCTTATCTCCTTGCCTTCCCCTGGCGGAGTGATCTTCCTCCGCTCCCCACCCAGTAATAGCCGGGGCCCAGAGAGTGAGACTTGACAGGCTGTTAGGCGGGCGGTGGCGGCAACGGGCAGAGAGTCGCTGATTTCCATCATTACTAGTAAAAAAATAATATGTTCCCGGATTTCCTTTTAAAGATCTGGTCACCTTAAAGTGGTAGTAAACTCTGTACTACCACTTTAACCTACAGGTAAGCCTATAATAGGGCTTACCTGTAGGTATAAAGAATATCTCCTAAACCTGTAAGGTTTAGGAGATATTCCCCCTGCAATGCGCTGCTGACTGCAGCGGCACATGCGCAGCGGGGATCCTCGGCTAAAGGGCCGGCAGTCGCCGGACCTTGCCGGAGAGAAGTCTCCTGCGTGCATGCGCGGGAGTGACGACATCGCCGCTCCAGCCAATCACAGCGCTGGAGCGGCGATACCCGGAAGACACGCTGAGGAAAGATGACATCTCCCTCGGCGTGGGCCTGGTTCGTTCCAAGGTAAGTATTTCATAATCAGCTAGTATGCGGTGCATACTAGCTGATTATGGCTTTTGCTTTTCAGGTTTAAAAAAAATAAAAAAATGACAGTGGGTATACAACCGCTTTAACATACATACATATGCACACACACATGCATACATACATGCACACACACACACACACACATACACACACATGCATGCAAACACACACACATACATACACACACATATACATGCACATACACACACACCCACACACACACACACATACAGTAGATAGATAGTCATAAAAAAAACGGCAGACATGTACCTTGGCTCTTCCTGCCGAGTACTGCACTCTAGGGGGAGACAAAGAGCACACACTACTTTCATGTGACGAGCTCCTTCCCTGCATAGTTCAGCTGACGATCGAGGAGCTCATCTCAGCCGCCCCTGCCGCTCAACTGCCGATCCTTCTATCGAAGAGTACAGGGGGCCCTCAAGGGCCCCCTGCAGCAAGGGGCCCGGCTGCCATTGCGATCTCAGCGACCCCTATAATTCCGCCACTGCCCCAGTCAATTTCTATTTTATAAAGTGTCTAAATGCTGTAACAACCTAACAAAACGGACCTTAGTTTACAGACTAACTTTACTAGAATACATTAAGCTTGTGTATTACAGGGGTATTTATATTTAAAAAGTGAAATTGTGGCCGGAACTCCGCTTTAACATGCAAATAATTGTAAAAGCTGAAAATGACTGTAGGAACAGCTTCTTTGAGCTGCAGTGTGCATTAGGCTAAAGGGCGTATGAGGATATGGAATCACTATCAGAAAACAAGATGCAGGAAAGCTGCCAGGGAATGTAACAGAGGTGCCAGAGAACATAACCTGAGAGGATAGCTGCCAGAGGATGTAGTGCAGGGAATAGGTTAAGACATCCAAGAAAATGTTATATTAATAGGAAAAGGGTACTGCCAGAGAACATAGCATGAATGCTGGGCTGCATGGGGTGCTGACAGAAAATATAGCGGAATATAGGTGGAATGTTCTGTTTCAAGCATAAGAAGACAATGACCTTCCTAACCCTGTTTCTGTGAATAACTAACACTGAATGAGGGGACATTGAAGAAGCGGGGAGGGTCTATCTTAGGACTAAACCAACTAGCCCTAAACAGGAGGGGAGGACAGAGAAAGATACCAAAATCATATCAGTAAACAAATTGCAATGGCTTAAAACTGCCACTAGATGTCAGCATACTATTGAAAAGTGATAACCTCATGCAGTTCAATACAACACAGAAAAACTACATGGAAGTGAAGCCAGAGAAAATATGGTGTAGGGGGAAGGGGGGATTGCCAGACAATGTTTGTGTGGGCAATATGGGGAGAGGTACCAGAGAATGTGTGTATTTTGGATGGGTGTAGGGCATGGTTCTACCAGAAAAAATAGTGTAGGGGGGGTAGGTTGCCATGTATTGTCGACAACAGGAGGAAAGGTGCCAGTCAGTGTAATATGCATGGGAGAAAGTGGTTGGTATAGCTCCCAAATGTCCCTGATTTCGAGGGACTGTCCCTGATTTGGAGCAATGTCCCTCTGTCCCTCATTCCTCCTCATTTGTCCCTCATTTTGGTCTGATCTATATAGATGTATATAAAATGCACTTTTTATCTATCAAAAAGTGTTTCCCAGTGCTAAACCTTTCATCCAATTTCTAAATTGCTGTATTTGTGAATTCCAAAAGCCAATATAAAGGAATAGTAGTGGTAAAAAAAAACACATGTGGGTTTAACCAATCTTTTTTTGTACAATTCTACTTTAAGGAGGTTTGGCAAGGGGTGTGTCCTATGCCTGCATACTTTTCCTGATAGTTGTCCCTCACTCCCATCTCAAAAAGTTGGGAGGTATGATTGGGGTTAAAAAAAATGGACATTGTGGGAAAAGTTAATACAGCTTAAGGTAGAGGTACAATGTAGTGTTTTGCAATGTGCCATGTGCCGAGGGAGCAATGTGGTGCAGACCCGGGCACTTATGTTAAAAATGTTATGTTATCATGGAGTGGGATATAGACCTGCCAGTGCTGTAGTACAAATGTCTGAGAGGGATCAGATCCTGAGACGTGACTCGTGATTTCATAACAGTCACTCCTAATTGCAAAATTCTGCAGAAGTGAAAGTTGCAATCTCTTTTTTTAACACATGTTAAAGGACTGAAACTCCCCTGTTCTGTAAACAGCTGGTTATGGATGTGAGCTGCGTGCATTGTATACGTTGTGGGCAGCTTTATAAAGGCTGAACACATAGATCTGCATTCTGCTCTAAGCACTCACACAAAACACTGGCAAAATGCTCAGCGAAAAAAAAAGGAATCTAATCTTTTTCAGTTTTTAATACTGATAGGATAGGCTATAGGATAGTATGTAAATTGTTTGATATAGGGTGGGTTACACACAGGGCCGATCCACCCTATAGGGCTCACTATGCAAACCGCTTAGGGCCCCGCAAATTTGCGGAAGGCCCTCCAAATTACTAGAGGCCCTGCCTGGTGAGAAGTCATTTTTGGCCCCTCGCCCCACTTCTCAACTCGCTGGCTGCATGGGAGAAGAGGTAAAAAGTCAGCACCCCCCGCTTCTCACTTTTAATGTAGATGTAATTTCTGACAGCAGAACACCCCCCCCCCCCCCCCGGCTTCTCAAATTTAATGATGTAATATGTCGATTTGCTTAGGGCCCCAGGGAGGTCAGGATCGGCACTGGTTACACACTGTCACAGCTTCTGTTGCTGTTTCCAATCTTACTGCAACCTTGAGTGGGATTCCATCTCAAGTGATCAACAGACATTTGCGGCCTTTTGGTTACATTTATAACTGCCCTTGTGTGTTTCATAGGTGTGCACCCATGCTAGTGGTATGTTTTCCTGGGAAATTCACAGTAATACCTGTAGATAGTTGCCTTGGAGTGCTTTATGGGAAAATGCTTTGCTACAGCAAGACACCTGAGCAAAAATTCAATATACTGTAGCTGCTGCACCATTTTTCTGGCATTAATCCCTCTTGATAATGTACTGTGCCAAATTCATAAAGCATTCTCAACACTTTTGGTTCTGACAGCGACTCGTGCATAGGGTTCTTCTCAAAAATCAGCTTGTGCTGTAACGAATCACAACACAGTGATTAGACACAAGAGGTGGGATTTATGATTTCTCCAATCACAAGCAGAGGGTGGGGTATGTGCTCCTCCAGGCATTCCCGGCCAGGGCAAGTACTGTCAGTGAGTAAAGCAGTGATGTCTCGGCCTTTTTTTGGGGGCATCAGATTGGCCCGGGGGGTGGCTGTGTCAGTTTCATTCCGGGACACTGTATTGTCCTGGAATGAAGGTGCCCGGGACAGACCTGCAAAATGCGGGACTGTCCTGGGCAATCCGGGACATGTGGTCACCCTACTCGTGCACCAAATTTAAATAGTTCTAAAATGTGCCACTTTTACGCCATAAATGTGTCAAATGTGAAAGTGGAAATTAAGAAGAACTCTCTTTTTGGCATATAGAGAGAAAAACTGTCTCAGATAGATTTTGTAAAAGTGTTTCACTGCAATCTAGAAGTGGCGCAGCATGAGTCAAATTCAAGTACAATTTCTAGACAGGTATATGAATTTGGTGCATTTTTCTCTACTTTTAGGATGCATGAGAGACCCTTTCGCAAACTCTGCCTGTGACTGTCTCTGTGAGACCTGGTTCCCAGGCTCCTGATCTCTTGATCCAGTTTCTGATTCTCATTGTTGATACTTTTTGCCTCTGACATGATTCATGCCTGCTGCCCACCATGACCTCTGTTTGTTTTGTCATCCTTGTTCACCACCATCCCTGTTGCCTGTCTGGTTATATCCAAAAGCCCAAGTCCATGGAAAAATCTATTGTTCCTTGCAAGGTGTACTACGGTAGTGAATACCTGGCAGCTTCTTATGCCGCGTACACACGACTGTTATTCATGTCATGCAAAAAAAAAGTTTTTTTCAACGTGATTTGTCGTGATTCCTCTCAAGCCTGCCTTGCATGCACACGTTCGTGAAAGAAAAATGCTCGAGCAAAGCGCAATGACGTACAACACATACGGCAACACGTACGACGGCACTAGAAAGGGGAAGTTCCATCATCATCCAAATGCACGTGCTAAAAATGGCCAAGGCTCAGAAGGCCAAGGCTCGTGAAAAGTGAAGTTCCATTCGAATGGTGCCACCTTTGGGCTGCTTTTGCTAATTTATTGCTTCTGGGCATGCGCGTTTTTTCCCCCTCTTTAAAGCGTACACACGACCGTTTTTCACAACGTGAAAAATAACGACGTGGAAAACGCAGATAAAAAATAGAGCAGGTTCTAAAAAAAAAAAAACGGAAATTTTTCTTGTCGAGAAAAATGCGATGGAGCATACACACAACCGTTTTTTACAAGCCTTGGCCTTCTGAGCCTTGGCCATTTTTAGCACCTTTATTTGGATGATGATGTGAAGGGTCCACCACCACTAAGAATGGGCAGTGATGGCTTCCTGGCAGGTTTGATCCGAACACGCCTGAGCCCATTACTAACCACCACTATGAAACACATATTCCATAATACAAATATGACATAGTTTACATGTAAACTTGGAAATAAACTTGACTATTATTAATTGCAGGGTTAGATGATATCAAGATGTCAAGCAATAACATTGGATAACTCATGTCTTCTCAGCCATTAAATATTGTTTAACCATTGAGAAAAATGGGTGGATTACTGGCAGACAAATGGGGCATACACTGTAAAGCAAAGAACAAGTACAAAACTGAGAGCAACCCATTAGAACTCAAAGTACAATATGCACACATATGCACTTTCTTTTGCCAGGAGGGAGTTGATTAGCTAGTGCTTGTCTCAATACAGAACTAACTGGGGACTGACCTTGCAGCTGTAACCACAACTGTAACCACTATCTTACACCTGTTCCTGCCTCGTCTCATTCATCATAGTTTTATTCACACTGATCATTTCACTTCCTGCTACATAATTAGAAACTAAGAGTCTCCCACTTACTAAAAATAACCTCCCAGGCTTACAAGAGATTCCTCTCTAATATACTCTTGAAGGTTTCAATGGTCCCTTTTATTCTTAAAATGGAAGTAAACCCTCCATTACAACTTTCACCTACAGGTAAGCCTAGATTTAGAGTAAGGTAGAGAGGTGGCACTGATAGGCAGCACTGATAAGTGATACTGACGACGGAGGCACTGATGGTCACTGATAGGTGGCACTGGTGGGCACTGATTAGCAGCACTGGAGGGCACTTATTAGCAGCACTGGTGGGCACTAAAGGGACCGATGTCCCTCTAACAGAAGCCGGTTGATGACTTTCTTTTGTTCTTCATGCTGACAGCGTGAAGAAAAGAAAAGTCGATAACTGGCTTGTTTACTTCCACGATTAGCTGTCATTGGCTGTCAGCTGATCATGTGGTAAAGGGCCCGCTGTGATTGGCTCTTTACCTCGATCAGCGATCAGTCCCAGTATATTATATATTGCCAAGGAGAAAATGTATTTAGCAGTTTATAGTTACTAAAATAATTGTATTTCCATGTTCTGTGTACTGTGGGAGACCAGATATAGTAAATGCAGGGTTCTGGGTTTAGTAACACTTTAAACCCTTCTGCAACTGCGCATGCTACAAAGTAAGACATTCTGACACTAATGTGTGTGTAGGACATGTGCTATCATTTCTAGCACAATAAGTCTGAGATATACAGTACATTGCTTTAGCAATACTTGCTCTGTCATCTCTTCCCAACCTCTTTCTGGTGTGGGATACAGTGGGAGTCCACATACAGTATCTCACAAAAGTGAGTACACACCTTACATTTTTGTAAATATTTTATTATATCTTTTCATGTGACAACACTAAAGAAAGGATACTTTGCTACAATGTAAAGTAGTGAGTGTACAGCTTGTATAACAGTGTACATTTTCTGTCCCCTCAAAATAACTCAACACACAGCCATTAATGTTTAAACCTCTGGCAACAAAAGTGAGTACACCCCTACGTGAAAATGTCCAAATTGGGCCCAATTAGCCATTTCCCCTCACGTGTGATGTTAGTGTTACAAGGTCTCTGGTGTGAATAGGAAGCAGGTGTGTTAAATTTGGTGTTATCACTTTCACTCTCTCATACTGGTCACTGGAAGTTCAACATGGCACCTCATTGCAAAGAACTCTCTGAGCCTCTGAAAAAAAGAATTGTTGCTCTACATAACCACTTAAGGACCGCCCACTGTATATATACATCGGCACTTTAAATATGGATATCTCGGTAACAGCAGCAGCTGCTGCCACAACCAAGGTAACCATCTTTTCAGTGAGCGGTCCTGTAAACGATAATGGTGGTCTCTGTGGCGGATTCACCGCGAGATTACCGTTGTCGGCGGCGGGAGAGGGGTCACCCTCCCGCCGCTCTCCTGTGCCCTCTGCCGCTTACCGGAGCCGTCGGTAGCGGCGGAGGCGATCGTGTCCTCTTCCGTGCTGGGTATGGAGATGAGTGAGGGGAAGATGGCCCCTACCCGTCTCTATACCATAGCAGGGCGGAAGCGGCGTCAAAACGTCACTTCCGCCCATACGTCTTTACAAGGGATGTTTACATTCCATGTAATAGGAGTAAAAGTGACCCAATTATTATTTATTTTTAAACAGTGTAAAAAAAAAAAATAAAGAAAAAAAATAAGAAAACAATATTTTTTTTTAAAGCGCCCTGTCCCGACTAGGTCGCACGCAGAAACGAATGCATACGTGAGTAGCGCCCGCATATGAAAACGGTGTTCAAACCACACAAGATGGCCTAGACTATTAGAAAATTAAGAAAATATGTAGAAAAATTTGCCTATTCTTACTTAAACAAGCGCTTCTCGATTAGGTGAAAATAATTAATTCCTCAATGGAAATAATATGTTACCTAGTTAGTCAGGTTGAAAAAAGACACAAGTCCATCAAGTTCAACCACAAGAAATAAAACAATAATAATATTGTACAATCACAAATACCTAATTCTATACCCACAGTTGATCCAGAGGAAGGCAAACAACCCCAGCAAAGCATGATCCAATTTGCTACAGCAGGGGAAAAAATTCCTTCCTGATCCCCCATGAGGCAATCGGATATTCCCCGGATCAACTTTACCTATAAATGTTAGTACCCAGTTATATTATGTACATTATGAAAGAATCCAGGCCTTTCTTAAAGCACTTTACTGAGCTGGCCAGAACCACCTTTGGAGGGAGTCTATTCCACATTTTCACAGCTCTTACTGTAAGAAACCTTTCCGTATTTGGAGGTGAAATCTCTTTTCCTCTAGACGTAAAGAGTGTCTCCTTGTCCTCAGTGTTGACCGTAAAGTGAATAACTCAACACCAAGTTCACTATATGGACTCCTTATATATTTGTACATGTTGATCATATCCCCCCTTATTCTCCTCTTCTCAAGAGTGAATAAATTCAGTTCCTCTAATCTTTCCTCATAGCTGAGCTCCTCCATCCCTCTTATCAGTTTGGTTGCCCTTCTCTGCACTTTCTCCAGTTCCCCAATATCCTTCTTGAGAACTGGAGCCCAAAACTGAACTGCATATTCCAGATGAGGTCTTACTAATGATTTGTACAGGGGCACAATTATCTCTCTCTCTCTCTGGAGTCCAAACCTCTCTTAATACAAGAAAGGACTTTGCTCGCTTTGGAAACCGCAGCTTGGCATTGCATGCCATTATTGAGCTTATGATCTACCAAAACCCCCAGATCCTTCTCCACTACAGATCCCCCCAGTTCTACTCCTCCTAGTATGTATGACGCATGCATATTCGTAGCCCCCAAGTGCATAACTTTACATTTATCAACATTAAACCTCATCTGCCACTTAGTCGCCCAATTAGACAGAGCATTGAGGTGGGCTTGTAAATTGGCAAATCCTGTAAGGACGTTATTCCACTGCATGGCTTGGTGTCATCTGCAAAGACAGAAATGTTACTTTTGATCTCAGACCCAATATCATTTATAAATATATTAAAAAGTAAGGGTCCCAACACTGAACCTTGGGGTACACCGCTGATAACCATCGACCATTTAGAGTAAGAATCATTAACCATAACTCTCTGAATTCTATCTTTTAGCCAGTTTTCTATCCATTTACAAACTGATATTTCCAATCCTGTAGACCTTACCTTACACATGAGCCGTGTGTGGGGAACTGTATCGAACGCTTTTGCAAAATCCAGGTATACCACGTCCACTGCCACGCCTCTGTCCAAGGTTTTACTTACCTCTTCATAAAAATAAATCAGGTTTGTCTGACAACTTCTGTCTTTCATGAATCCATGCTGTCTGTTGCATAAATAGTTTTTTCCCAGCAAGAACTTGTCTATGTGGTCTTTTATTAATCTCTTCAGTAACTTCCCAGCTATAGAAGTTAAACTCACAAGTCTATAGTTACTTGGTAAAGACTTTGTTCCCTTTTTAAATATGGGCACTACATTGGCCCTTCGCCAATCCAGTGGTACCATTCCTGTCATTAATGAGTCCCTAAAAATTATATACAGTGGCTTTGAAATGACAGAGCTCAATTCTTTTAGGATCCGTGGGTGGATGCCATCAGGCCCAGGTGCTTTATCCACCTTTATTCTGTCTAAATATTTCTGGACCATGTCACTTTTGAGCCATTGTGTATCATTTGGGGCTTTGTCACTACCACCCCCATTATGGACATGATCTCCCCCATGCTCTTTTGTATACACGGAGCTGAAGAAAGTATTTAATAAATTAGCCTTCTCTTTGTCCCCAGTCACCCACTCTAGAATATTTTGTAAAGGGCCTACATGCTCATACTTGACCTTTTTACTATTAATATATTTGAAGAATTTCTTGGGGTTTGTCCTACTATCTTTTGCAATCTGTCGTTCATTTTGAATTTTTGCATCCTTGATTTCCTTTTTACATATCCTGTTATATTCTTTGTAACATTTAAATGACACTAGTGTTCCTTCATTTGTATATTTTTTAAAAGCTCTTTTCTTATAGTTTATAGCTTTTTTAACATTAAAGGTTTTATTTTTAGCCTTTTAAACTTATTGCCCATGGGAATATACTTTGCAGTGAGTTCACAAAAAAACAGTCTTTTTGAGGAATTATCATTTCTGTTCTGTGCCCATTGATGCCAATATTCCCTCCCAGTCTAAGTCCTGGAGAGCAGCCCTCATCCTTGGAAAATGTGCTCTCTTGAAATTAAGTGTTTTTATCTTTCCTGTATGTGGTTTTTGCTTACAGCTAACATCAAATGAAATCATGTTATGATCACTGCTACCCAGGTATTCTTTTATCTGAACATTAGTAATATGCTCTGCATTGTTTGAGATTGCCAGGTCCAACAGAGCATCATTCCTAGTTGGGGCCTCAATAAGCTGGACCATAAAATTGTCCTGCAATAGGTTTATACATTTTTGTACTTTAACTGTCCTAGCAGTGCCATTACTCCAGTTAATTTCTGGGTAGTTAAAGTCCCCCATTATTATCACCGTCCCAGCCCTTGCAGCCCTTTCCATCTGTGCAAGGAGCTGAGTCTCCACCTCCTCATTAACATTGGGTGGTCTATAACAAACTCCAATGATTAACTTTGAACTACGCACATTTGTATGCAGTTCCACCCATAATGCTTCAGCCTCATCACACTCTCCATCAACCAGGTCCTCTTTCACGCTGCTTGCTTTGAGGTCACTTCTCACATAGAGACAGACCCCGCCACCTTTCCTTTTTACCCTGTCTTTCCGAAAGAGTGCATAGCCAGGAATATTAATAGCCCAGTCATGTGAGGAATGAAGCCAAGTTTCAGTAATACCGATTACATCATAGCTCTCCTGATGCATCAGAGCTTCCAACTCACGTATTTTGCTTGGCAGACTTCTGACATTGGCGAATAAACACTTTACTGCATTAATATATTTACTATCCTCTTGGGTGTTTCGAGATTGCAACTAGGACCTTCTACTCTACTTACCTTGGGTTTATGTGCTTTGGTTACCCTACCTCCAATGACCCTAATACTACCCTCTTGAATATATTGAATATGTTCCACACTGACTATCTCTGGACCCTCCCCCCCGTCGCCTAGTTTAAAAACCCCTCTAACTTTTTTGATCTGCACCCTCCTCATTTAGGTGCAGTATCGACTGAGAAGTCGGCCCAGTCCTCCAGGAACCAAAACCCCTCTTTACTACACCAGCTCTTCAGCCACTTGTTTACTTCCCTAATATCCCTCTGCCTTTCTGGCGTGGCTCGATGTACTGGTAGTATTCTTGAGAATACTACCTTGGAGGTCCTTTTCCTCAATTTAGCTCCCAAGTCCCTAAAATCGTTCTTTAGGACACTCCATCTACCCCTGACTTTGTCATTGGTGCCAACGTGCACCATGACAGCTGTGTCTTCCCCAGCCCTTCCCAGTAATCTGTCCACCAGACCCGTGATGTGCTGAACCCGAGCGCCCGGTAGACAACATACAGTTTGGTGCTTCAGGTCTTTGTTACAGATTGCCCTCTCTGTCCTTCTAAGAATTGAGTCCCCTACCACCAGCCCTGGATCGGCCTCCCTGGCCCTTGCCCCTCTACCGTTCCTGACTGTCACCCATCTACTATTTTCTAGTGCCTGCACCTCTTTGTCTCCACCCACCTCTGTGCTGGCCCCTGCCATCTCCTTCTGGGTACATTTACGGCTCTCCTTTAGTGTGGCCAATTAAGGCCAAAGCTGCTACCATAAAACCCAATCGGGGTATAATAAACATATATATATATATATATTGTAATGTTGGGGTTATTTAGCATCTGTGTAGAGCATATCAGTGAGCAGAGTCCACGCCACTTGTGCTTTTTAAGGGTTTGTTGACCCACTTTTATTAAAAAAAAAAAAAAAACATCCATCCTGAATTTCCCACGCACGGGGTTTCAAGTTGCTACAGCAATAAAGAAATAGTCAACCGAAAATGCTGAGCCACCTGGCTCTCTTCAGAAATACAGCCCCTTAGGCTTACACTTCAGCCCTCTTGGCCACGTACCAAAGTACCTGTACAAATCACTGTACCTTCTCTCTGCTTCTGTGCTGCTCAGCCCACAGCTTTGGGTTCTCTGTCTATACCATGCAGACATGCATGCTTCTCCCTTGCTTGCCTGGACTCCTCGGGAGGGTGGAGTCCAGAACACTGGTCCTGACTCTACTATAAGCCCAGGAACCACCTGTTCAATCAACCAGCCAGACTCCTGGCTGTTTCCAAAACCCGGTCCCAGGATTGGAGATTCCATCCCACCCATGTCACTATAGAAACAGATTCCTCCACATTAAATAACCCTGGATAGGCATGTGCAAAAGGGAAAAATTTGTTTTGTTTCGTTTTAATTCGTTATTTAATTTGTTTCGTTAAGTTAGATTCGTTAAATTCATTTTCGTAATTCGTTTGTTTTCGACCGAATTTCGAAAAATCCGGTCGAATTCAAAAATATTTCGTCTGGATTCGATAATATTTCAATCGGATTCGAAAACAAATTCTATTTGAATTGAATTTGAAAACAATTTGATTCGAAAACAAATTCGAATGAAAATTTAAAGCAAATTTGAATCAAAATCTAAAAAATATAAATCGATTTCTTTTTTTTTTAACTTGAATACTTTTTTTTATTTTATATTTCTTTCTTTCTTTACAAAAATATAATATATTACAAACAAGGATCATCACTTCTACATAAAAATTACATAGTACACACATTCAAAGTGACATTTATCCTGTTGCCTGTATGTATAATATCTTGCCCACATTCCGTTCCCCCCACCCCACCCCTACCCCTTCCCCCCCCCCCCCCCCCCCCTCAGGCAGCACCCGTATCGTCTTAGTTCAAAACAAAAGCAGAAGGAATCAGGAAGGAAGGAGAGAGAAAAAGGAAACACAAAAAAAAAAGATAGAAGAGAGCGGAATCTAACTCAGATATGGCTTGTTGTTATTTTTAGCTATTTAAGGTTTCCCGGCTTCAATAAATGTAGGGAAATTTCCAGTACCAACAAACTTTTTACTTCTACATCGGGAGGCCTGTATGTTTCAACCAAGGTCCCCACACTTTTTCTAATTTTCTGTGATTTCCTTGTTTAATAAATACCACTCTCTCACACTCTATTAACCTATTTATTGTTTCAGTCCAATGCCTGACACGTGGGGGATTCTGTGCCTGCCATCGCTGGGCGATTAATTTACGTGCCTGAAATAGGCCTCTCAGCACCCCCTGCAATGTCCCCTGGGGAAGACTATCATCTTCCATGTCTCCCAAGAGACAGGTTCTAGCCTCTAGCACCAATGAGGTTCCAAAGACATCATTGAGCTTATTGATGACCTCAGTCCAGTATCTAAAAAGTTTTGGACATCTCCAAAACATATGGACGAGGTCACCTGTAGCATTACATCTAGGGCATTGATCGTCCAATTTCCAGCCAAATTGGTGCATTTTTTTGGGGGTATAGTATACTCTGTGCATCAAAAAGAGGTGAGACAGTCTCTGTGCAGGAGCAATAGACACTAATACTCCTCTTGCCAAGATTCTGTCCCATCTCTCCTGGGTTATTAGCCCCAAGTCTCGTTCCCATCTTTCTTTACTCTTTAAATTGCCCTTTTGATTTATAGCCCTATCACCCAGGTTGTTATATAGTTCGGATATTAACCCTTTTGTTGAGATTTTTTTGGCTATTTTATTAATGACAGGGGTCTTAGCCCTGATTAATGGGAGGGACTTGAACTGGGTCTGAATGGCATGTCTAATCTGGAGGTATTTAAAAAAGGTGTTATTTGGGATGTTAAATTCTAGTCTTAAATCTGAGAACGTCTTTATTGTATCCCCCTTATACAAATGGAGCAATCTTGTGATTCCCTGTCTTTCCCAGATACCACATTTCTCTACCCCCTCGATTTCTGGTAAATTTTTATTGGGGCAAATTCAGATATACCACAGTATCCCAACAACATCTTTGTTGTCTTCCACACCTTGTTAAGTAAATCAGTAGTCGGGCATTTATATGCAAATGAATTTGCCTCCAGGGCTTCTATTAACCTTCTGTGTGGAGCCCCTGTCAACATTATTTTGAAGTGGTCTTCTCCGCTATCCAAGCTCTCACAGCCTGCAATGTGTTGTAATTGAGATGCAAGAAAATAGATTCTTGGGTGCGGAACCGCTATCCCTCCCCACCCGGCCGGCAGCTGCATAGTCTTAAGTCCGATACTTGCCTGCCCACCTTTCCACATCAGTTCACGAAATAGTGTCTCCAATCGCTTAAACCACCCTTGATTGATCCACATTGGGGAGTTGTGGAGAATATAAAGTATCTGTGGGAGCCAAACCATTTTAATCAAGCTGCATCTCCCGACCGTGGAGAGAGGGAGGCGCCCCCAAATCTCCTTTTTCTGCTTGAGCTTAGACAGCAGAGGGGCCAGGTTCATTACAATGTATTCACTTACGTCTCGTGTAATCCAGATCCCCAAATACTTGAACGTCGTCAGGGTTTTCAATTGGGGCATGTCGGCAGCCACTCTATATTGTTCTGTATCGATTAGTAAGAAAGCCGACTTGTCCCAATTGATGTTTAACCCAGAAAACCCACCGAACTTTTCCATCATCTGCACCACTGGGGTCAATGAATTATTGACGTCTCCAATAAAAAAAAGAATGTCATCTGCGAACAACGATATTCTGTCCTCTTCTGGGCCTCTTTTAAAACCCAAAATATCTTCCTTACCTCTAGTTTTTATAGCTAAGGGTTCCATAGCCAACGCAAACAAAAGAGGGGACAGGGGACATCCCTGTCTCGTTCCTCTCTCTAGTTCAAACAGGTCTGACGTTACTCCATTGATCTTAACTTTTGCACAAGGTTTATTATACAGGAGCTTGACCCACCTAATAAAGGACGGGCCAAATCCAAAACCCTCTAGTGTTCGCCATAAATATGACCACTCTAAGCTGTCAAATGCTTTGGCAGCGTCTAGAGCCAATAATGCCCGAGGTGTCTCGTTGTCGGTAGGGATCTGAATATTTAAAAAAACCCTCCTTATATTAAGGCTTGTTAACCTATTAGGGATAAATCCCGACTGGTCAGGATGTATAAGACGCTCAATGCATCCCTTTAGCCTTGTTGCAAGTACCTTTGCAAGGATTTTTACATCCGTACAGAGTAGGGAAATTGGGCGGTATGATGCCGGGTCAAGTTGATCTTTTCCCTCTTTGGGAATTATGATAATTGTTGCCTCCGTCATAGAGGGAGGGAGATGTCCTTTAGAGAAAGCCTGGTTCAGCGTATTCAGAAGCTCGGGCAGTAGTATGTCACCATATTGTTTAAATATTTCTGTTGGAAGCCCGTCGGGACCGGGTGACTTATGATTGGCCATCTCTGCCACGCATATCGGAGTTCTTCCATCGTGAGTGGGGATTCTATTTTTTTTTTCTCATTATCTAGCAGGGTTGGGAAGGACATTCCCTGAAAGAAAGCCTCCATATTATCATTCCCGCCCCTTGATTTATATAGGGTTTTGTAAAATTCATGGAAGGTATTTCTTATCTCACTGCTTTCCGTTACAATATCGCCAGTCGAATTTCTAATGGCCCCAATACTGGACGATGGAGAATTGGTCTGTATCAGGAGCGACAGCGCCCGTCCCGCCCTTTCCCGTTCGCCAAATTGAATTTGTTTTTAAAAGATTTGGCGGTTTGCGGTTTTTCTCCTAATTACCATTTTATAGGCCTGTTGTTTTTCAAGCCATTCCCCTTGTCTACTTAAAGAGGGATCTAATATGTACCGTTTCTCGGCTAACATCACGGCATTTCTCGCCTCCTCTTCCCATTGCCTAGATTTACGCTGTAGTCTTGCAACTTTTTGTATTAACAAGCCTCTTAGATATGCCTTCAGGGAGTCCCAGACCATATCAGCTTCTGCTGTGCCAGCATTAATCTGGGTGTATTGCTTCAGACCCTCCGACAGATCTTGTGATTTCCCAATCAGTTCGAGCCAATAAGGGCTGATTTTCCACTCCTTCGAGGTTGGTCTCTCCCTTTTTCTAATTATTAGGTCTAATGGTGCATGGTCTGAGACCCCTCTCGGGCCATATTCTATTTCCTTTACCTTATTTATTGAAATTGAGTTACCCAATGCCAAGTCAATCCTAGATAGTGTATTATATGAGCTAGAAAAGCACGAGTACTGACTAGTCGTTGGATGATGGACACGCTAGATATCCTTTAACCCTGCCTCCTCCATAAGCTGGACCAGACGACCTCCCCGTTCTCTCCTCAAGTCCCGCCTCGGGGGGAATCTATCAAGCGCATTATCAGGGGCTTCGTTATAATCTCCCACTGCTATCAGGGGGATATCCGGCCTGTCCATCATAAATTCGACTAGTTTCTGTAAAACTAAAAGGTTAAAGGGAGGGGGGACATATATATTGGCTAATATATAGTGTTCATTATCTATCTTGTGCAGTCCAAAAAGATATAGCGTCCCTGTTCGTCTATCCAACTCTGTTCGCAGGAGAAGAGTAGTCCCTTACTTACTAGAATACTAACTCCCCGTGAATACGAAGAATGTACCGCATGATACCAATGCGGAAATCTACATATTCCCACTTGGGTCATACTATCTTTCGTCAAATGGGTCTCTTGTAGACATAATATACCTGGTCCCCTCCCCTCCATTGAGGCCATATATATATATATTGAGGACAAATATAAATCGATTTCTAAAAAAAGAATACAATAAAATAGAATATAAAATAATAAAACAATAGAATGAAAATCAAAGAATAGTAAAGAACAGAATGGAATTTAATAGAATGTAATCAAATACAATAGAATATGACCTGGCTTCTTCTATCTATCATCCATTTTCTGAAATTCGAAATTCATATAGAATGAACTCAAATTCGAATAGAAAAATATTAGAAGAGTAGAATAATATATATATATATATATATATATATATATATATATATATATATATATATATATATATATATATATATATTTTATTCTACTCTATTCTAATATTTTTCTATTCAAATTTGAGTTCATTCTATATGAATTTCGAATTTCAGAAGATGGTTATATATATAAATGTATATTTTATATATATATATATATATATATATATATATATATATATATATATATATATTTATTTATGTATATAACCATCATCTTATATATATATAACCATCAACTCAAATTCGAATAGAAAAATATTAGAATAGAGTAGAATAAAATATATTTAAGATAGATAGAAGATAGATAGAAGAAGCCAGGTCATATTCTATTGTATTTGATTACATTCTATTAAATTCCATTCTGTTCTTTACTATTCTTTGATTTTCATTCTATTGTTTTATTATTTTATATTCTATTTTATTGTATTCTTTTTTAGAAATCGGTTTACATTTTTTATATTTTGATTAAAATTTGCTTTCAATTTTCATTCGAATTTGTTTTCGAAACAAATTGTTTTCGAATTTGATTCAAATAGAATTTGTTTTCGAATTTGAGTCGAATAGAATTTGTTTTCGAATTCGAGTCGAATTTCGTCCGCGGGTATTCAACTCGAAAACGTTCGTTCGGATTCGGTTAAATTTGTTAATATTACAATTCGGGAATTCGTATGCATCCGAATGTCCGAATAATGAAAAATTCGTCCGAATTTCGATTCGGAACGAAACGAAATGCACATGCCTAACCTTGGAGCCCCTCAACCTGCCTATTTGAGAATCCTGGGCGACCATTACCAGGGCAGGGAACTGTACTATCACGATATATATATATCTATATATATATATATATATATATATATATACACACACACAAAAACACAGGCAGCGCTATAAACTCCAATAACAGTACAAATGTAAACATATAAAAATGTACAAATATTAAAAGGTGTTATCATGCAGTGCAATCATATATATATATATATATAAGAAGGTCTATAATATATTGCAGCTAGATTCTATATTAAAGGGGTTGTAAACCCTCATGGTTTTTCATCTTAATACTGTAGCGCTACCCCAGAAGGCGCCGCTGATTTGTTATTGGGATTGGCATATTGAGTTACCTTAATGTGGCGTATGGGTGTAGTTGGAGAACAAAGCAGTGAGCGAAGGTCCAGACAGTGAATAAAGGGTTTTCCAATGCTTTATTTTCTGGCCAACTCGGCCAACATCAACTTCAAATGGGAAGAAAAGGTTGATGAGGAGAAAAGGGAGAACCTTGCGATATCAGGTCTGGATATGAACCGAGCAGTCCTGCTCTCAGTAGTATCAAATTGTGATTCGTCGCCACTCTTTCTGAGTGGGTGAAGTGCCCCCGGACAGACTACTCTCACAAGCCTGGCAGCCGAGGTGTCACTTTGAATTTGCTGGGAGAAACAGATCTCTCTGGCCCCGTACACACGTCCGAGGAACTCGACGTGCCAAACACATCGAGTTCCTCGTCGAGTTCAGTGTTAAAGCCGCCGAGGATCTCGGCGGGCCGACTTTCTTCATTGAACAACGAGGAAATAGAGAACATGTTCTCTATTTGGCCCGACGAGTTCCTCGCCGGCTTCCTCGCTGAAAAGTGTACACACGACCGAGTTTCTTGGCAGAATCCAGCTCCGGTCGAGTTTCTGGCTGAATTCTGCCGAGAAACTCGGTCGTGTGTACGGGGCCTCTCACAGACCTGGCTCTAGGGCCTCTGCCACAGGCCACTTACTTTAGGTGAGCTAAATGGATGAATGGAGCGAATCCTCCCAGTAGGTTTTAGCATAGGTCACTAGATAACAGCAAAGTGTACCTGTCAGCATTCCGGTCACCAGATCCCCGATTGGTTCGTTCAAGCCCTGTTGGACAACCTGCCTCTGGGTTCCCCTCAAGCCGACCCCCCAATCGAACGGCACCCAGCCTGGGATCCTTTTAATAGAATCGGGGACCCAGTAAGTCACTGGAGTCCCCTTTTACCTCCGGATGAGGTTTTGTGTAGCCTGCAATTCTGGCCTGGTGGGCCGCGCTGGCGGGGTCCATGGATGCGCACACCCTGAAGGTGGATGCCGCACCTGGAACCGGGACCCTGCGAAAACTTGCCTAGCACATGACACCTGTCACAGATATACCCTCCCCCAGCATGCCCCGCGAGGGAAAAACTCCTCTAATTGGCTGCTGGGGAAAACTTACTCTGCCAGAACCCCTCTGGTGCCAACTGCTGGCCAGGGATGGTACTGCATCCCTGGAGCACAGACTGACCCAGTGGATTTTTCTGGAATGACAGAAGTCCCAATTTAGAAAATTGTGAATGGGAGCAAAATAACTCTCCCATTCCCCACTAACTTTAGCGTAGTGCCCATACTGAAAGTAAGGGGGCGCTACAATACATTCTATGCATTAAGGTGAAAAACCTTCTATAGTGCTGCAGCCACCCAGTTTTGCTTACCTGACACGGATATTTCTCTGGCAGGCAACGAGCACACCATCTGTAGTTGGTGTCTTGTGTCCTGATTGAATAGATTGATAGCCGCGCAGACATTGGCTCCCGCTGCTGTCAATCAAATCCTATGACGGGGACAGGGCCGAGTCTTACATTCTGTGTGAATGGCGCGCCCGAACAGGTGTCCACCAGGGAGAGCGCTTCTCCAACGTTGACACTCGTTGAGTGGAGGAGCCACAAGCACTGCTGAGGGACCCCAGAAGAGGACAATCAGGGCCACTGTGTGGAAGACGAACAGCACAGTGGAGGTAAGTATGACATGTTCGTTATTTATTTTTAAACAAGGGTTTACAACCCCTTTAATTCAGTGAAACTGCCCGGAAAGAAGTTAAATTTAATTTCCATAAAACACCCCCTCTTAGGACTTACAAAACAATGTTGCAAACAGAAATAACAATAAAGGTAGCATCAGCAGACCATACGGGGATAGCGTGGTGTCTCCTACCACATTCAGCTGTCCTTTCCAGCGGTAGTGATCGCCATGTCCCTGAGCGGCGTGCTGACATCACTGATGGTTGTCGTAAAGCCATACACTGATGCGTTTCATCATCGACATCTTTGGGCAGCAGGCCGCGTTGTAAAATAGAAAACACATATACCGCGCTGTCCTTGGAAAAATGTATATAGCAGCCAGCACAGCAGACGATTAATTTGCAAGGTGTCAATAAAGGAGTGATTTTGCGCAGTATTAAATTATTGTATTAAATAATAATTGTGACAGAAGTGAATAAAGATATAGTTCCAAAGAATTCTATTCCATGTGGTTCTTGAAAATAATTTCAAATAAATGCTCTTTTGGCTAGGTATATGGTCACAGAACTCTCAACATGTAAGTTTCCATTATCAAGTAATATACGTTCCTCCTGGAGCATTTGAAAGACTCATCTGGTTCACGTGGGGGTTTCATAATCAGTAAGGAGCCTCTGTCAACTCGTGCGACATTCTGTAGTTCTAAATCCACTGTAATTGGATCATATCCCTTCTCAATGAATCTCTGTTTTAATGTCCGAGCTTGGACCAGAAACAACATTGGTACAATTCCTAAGCAGCCTCAAGAATTGGCTGTGAGGAACTTGAATGTAGCCAAGAACTATGATGGCAACTATCGATATTCCCAAATCCCTATCCCTAACCCCATTTCTACTAGTCCCAAATCCCTAACCCTAACCCTAATCCTGCTCCTACTATTCTCAAATCCCTAACCTTAATCCCACTCCTACTAGTCTCAAATCTCTATCCCTAACCCTAATCCTGCTCCTACTAGCCCCAAATCCCTAACCCCACTTCTACTAGTCCAAAAACCCTAACCTTAACCGTAACCCCCACTCCTATTAGTCCCAAATCTCTATCCCTAAACCTAACCCCACTCCTACTAGTCCCAAATCCCTATCCCCTAACCCCACATCTACCAGTCCCAAATCTCTATCCCTAACCCTAATCCTGCTCCTACTAGTCCCAAATCCCTAACCCTAACCCCACTACTAGTCCCAAATCGCTAACCCTAACATTGATCCAGCTTCAACTAGGCCAAACCCCCTATCCCTTAACCTAACCCCACTCCTACTAGTAAAAAAAAACCCTAATCCTGCTCCTACTAGTCCCAAATTCCTAACCCTAACCTTAATCATGCTCCTACTAGTCCCAAATCCCTGACCATGATCCAGCTTCTAGTAGTCCCAAATCCCTAACCCCATTCCTACTAGTCCCAAATTCCTAACACCTAACCCTAATCCCACTCCTACTAGTCCCAAATCCCGAACCCTAATCCTACTAGTCCCAATTCCCTAACCCTATCCCTGATCTAGCTTCTACTCATCCCAAATCCATATCCCTAACCCTAATCCCACTTCTATTAGTCCCAAATCCCTATCCCTAACCCCACTCCTACTAGTAAAAAAAACATAACCCAAACCCCACTACTACTAGTCCCAAATCCCTAACCCTAACCCTGCTCCTACTAGTCGCAAATTCCTAACCCTAACCTTAATCATGCTCCTACTAGTCCCAAATCCCTGACCATGATCCAGCTTTTAGTAGTCCCAAATCCCTAACCCCATTCCTACTAGTCCCAAATTCCTAACACCTAACCCAGATCCCACTCCTACTAGTCCCAAATCCCTAACCTTAATCCTGCTCCTACTGGTCCCAATTCCCTAACCCTATCCCTGATCTAGCTTCTACTCATCCCAAATCCATATCCCTAACCATAATCCCACTTCTATTAGTCCCAAATCCCTATCCCTACCCCCACTCCTACTAGTTCCAAATCCCTAACCCTAATCCCACTCCTACTAGTCCCAAATCCCTAACGCTAAGCATAGTCCTGCTCCTACTAGTCCCAAATCCCTAACCCTGATCCAGCTTCTACTAGTCCCAAATCCCTAACTCTAATCCTGCTCCTACTAGTCCCAAATCTCATTTGTTTGCACCCCCCCCCAAATATTTTGAGCACCAGCCGCCACTGGGCTTTAATATCCTTATGTTGAACTGAGAACAATGTGAGCATGGAGCATTTGAAAGACTCATCTTGTTCACATGGGGGTTTCAGAATCAGTAAGGAGCTTTTGTCAACTTGTGCAACATTCTGTAGTTCTAAATCCACTGCAACTGGATCAATGAATCTCTGTTTTAATGCCAGAGCTTGGACCAGAAACAAAATTGGTACAATTCCTAAGCAGCCTCAAGAATTGGCTGTGAGGAACTGAATGTAGCCAAGAACTATAATGGCAACTATCGATATTCCCCAAAAAATCCCTAACCCAAACCCCAACCCCATTCCTACTAGTCCCAAATCCCTAACCCAAATCCTTCTCCTGCTAGTCCCAAATCCCTAACTCTAACCCTAATACTGCTCCTACTATTCCCAAATCCCTAACCCTGATCCAGCTTCTACAAGTCACAAATCCCTAGCCCTAACTCTAATCCCACAAGTCCCAAAACCCCAACCCTAACACTAATGCTGCTCCTACTAGTCCCAAATCCCTAATCCTAACCCAGATCCAGCTTCTACTAGTCCCAAATTCATAACCATAACCCCACTTCTACTAGTCTCAAATCCTATACCTAACCCTAGCCCCACTCCTACTCATCCCAAATCCCTAACCCTAATCCTGCTCCTACTAGTCCCAAATCCCTAACCCTGATCCAGTTTCTAGTAGTCCAGACTAGCGCCCAGAGGCGATTCAGTTCGCATGTGTAGCGCTATACAAGTCATTCATTCAGTAGTCCCAAATCCCTAACCCCATTCCTACTAGTCCCAAATTCCTAAAAACTAACCCTAATCCCACTCCTACTAGTCCCAAATTCCTAACCCTAATCCTGTTCCTACTAGTCCCAATTCCCTAACCCTATCTCTGATCTAGCTTCTACTCATCCCAAATCCATATCCCTAACCCCACTTCTATTAGTCCCAAATCCCTATTGCTACCCCCACTCCAACTAGTCCCAAATCCCTAATCCTAATCCCACTCCTACTTGTGCCAAATCCCTAACCCCAAGCATAGTCCTGCTCCTACTAGTCCCAAATCCCTTACCCTGATCCAGCTTCTACTAGTCCCAAATCCCTAACCCTAACTCTAATTCTGCTCCTACTAGTCCCAAATCCCTAACCCTAATCATGCTCCTACTAGTCCCAAATCCCTAACCCTGATCCAGCATCTACTAGTCCCAAATCCCTAACCCCAACCCCACTTTTACTAGTCCCAAATCTCTATCCCTAATCCTTGCCCCACTCATACTAGTCCCAAATCCCTAACCCTAATCCTGCTCCTACTAGTCCCAAATCCCTAACCCAAGCCCTAATCCTGCTCCTACTAGTCCCAAATCTCTATCCCCGATCCAGCTTTTACTTGTCCCAAATCCCTAACCCCACTCCTAATAGTCCCAAATCCATAACCCTAACACTGGTCCAGCTTCTACTAATCCAAAATCCCTAACCCAACTCCTACTAGTCCAAAAACCCTAACCTTAACCTTAATCCCACTCCTACTAGTCCCAAATCTCTATCCACCCATTTGCGCAGCCCTGTCATTCTGCTGCCGACGTATATCCTTTTGCGGCAGTCAGAAAGTGGTTAGTTTTTTACATTCTTAAGGAGCCTCCATCTTCCATATATTCTGACATTGGTCCCAACATAAACCAAGAAAGCTCGGTCATGCACAGCCCCTCCCAGTAACTTCTCAACCTGGCCCACCACATGTCACCTAGGACTGGCTTTCCTTTTCTATGATCTCCTACCACTCCCTCTAACTGTTTTAATCCATCTTCTACCTAATAATCTTGACTTACCCCTCCACCCTCCACAATAACCCACTCAACCACCTGCTCCATAAGCAGAGGAATCCTTTTGTTGTTTGTTCCACTCAGTGTTGCAATTTACTCCTCCAGATCTCTAATGTGAGCTTCCAGAAGGGCACCCTGCTCACATTTTTCACAGTGATATTCATCAAATAATCCATTATTATATCCTTGAGGCTTACTGTGCAGTTTTGCTACCACTGGTTAAATTTTCTGTGGATGCTGGAACACAGCAAGAACCAGCGTTCTTTTCAGATCACTAAGCAGACAAGGTAAATGCTTGGTTAAACCAGCTTGGAAGGTTCAACAGAAATATGAGTCTGACAAAAAAAGAACTGCAGGTTAATGTTATTCACCTATGGACTAAAACAGTTGATTGCATGTCATCCCTTTTCGCTACCTCCGAATACACAGATCAACAGCTGCTGACCGACAAACTTTTTACAGCTATTCCCTTTGACAGAGGTCAATCCAATGAGCAAGCATGGCCACTCACTCATTGAAACACACTGAACCTGTTGAATTGAGGTTAGTGTTTAGCCAGCTTTAGTTTACTATATATTCATGTGATGTTTTCAAGCTGGTGATGTGCTGTCTGACTCAAGGTTTCACATTCTTAAAGCAAATGTTATTGTTACAGTGGAAATAGATTGTTGCAAGCTTGGAATGTTCTTCTGTTTGTTGTATTACATTATGATAAGAGGAAATGGGGGATGGGTTGTAAGAAAAGATTAGGTTCAGACAGAAGAAAATATCATGTACACATATGATCACATTTTGAAATCTTTGGTTGTGACTTTCATTCTGATGTAAGAACAGCAGATTTCATTCCTCTCTGTAAATTGGTGGGGAATGGACTTGGAAAGGGAAATAGCCTAAGAAAAGGCTATTTAAAAAGAGGTTACCCGTAGCAACAAATAATGATCTTCACCAAAGTATGATACAACTTAAATTTATTCTAGTATCAAAAATATTGGAAAGTGCAGTTATTTAGAACTTGATGACACAAAAAATAGAATCATTTAAAAACATGAATTATCATGGACATAAATAACAAACAGGACTAACTTGTTACAAAATGTAAACACAGCACCAGTCCGTAAATGGTTCAGTCACAGGTTATAGGCACACCATCCAATATGGTTCATGAATTATTTGGCAAAATTGTTGAAAGAAGGAAAGAAGGAAAGTATATGAATCAAATAACTTAGTTTGATAACACCTTCTTTAGCTGAGCCAATGGGTGCTTTTACTAGTGGCTGAACCCAGTGCGTGAGAGAGAGAGGAGAGAAAGAAAGGATTAGGATATCCTGGTTGGTTAATATCAAAGTAGGGACCATAGGCATGCGTTGGTTAGATATTGTTATTGTTTAGTATTCCTGAAAGCTCTATAATGAGCTGGAATTAGTCCTGACATGAACCATATTGGATGGTGTGCCTATAACCTGTGGCTGAACCATTTACGTCCAGACTGGTGCTGTGTTTATGTTTTGTAACAAGTTAGTCCTTTCCCTACCAATTTACAGACATGCATGACGGTTACAGCAACAAAACCCAACAGGGTACATGATCAACTATAGGTACCTTCAGTGATAACCTATAAAATTAGCGAATACTTGCCCTTCCCTCCAACATTCCCCTTAGTCCATATAGATTCCATTCCTCTCCCACACTACATGCAGTTTAGAAAGGGGGGAACTCAGTCTTGTAATTCACTTACCTCTTCTATTCTGTATAAACAGGAGGATTATTTCTGCTTTGAAGTTTTCAGTATCACCTCTCTGCTTTCAACAGTCCCACTGGATAATAAATCAACACCATTATCTCTGTCCAAGGTGTAGATATCACATGTATTTCAACTGAATATTTTGCTTTTTAATGAATTTTTGCGAAACTTTTTTTTTAGGTTATGACAGGTTGTCACCAGGGCACAACATTGTGTTGGTGTTGTTCTTTAAAGAGCAGCTGTAAAAATCATTAAAAATATATATATTCAGCAGCAGGCAGCTCCGAGCTGCTTGGCAAAATTGAAAAACTATTGCAAACTTTAAAAAAAGATGTTGTCATTGCATCTATTGTCCTTTCATACTATGTAGCCTTGTTGACAGCCTGAGGCCGATTCCATAAGTATAAAAGTTTAATATAAATATAAGTTTTAATAATTTTATAACCACTCAGGGATCAGTATAAAAAGCAAAAATAACAAATAATGAAAGCCTAAAGCCTCCTACACACGATCAGTCCATCTGATGAGAACGGTCTGAAGGTCATAGGTTAACCGATGAAGCCGACTGAAGGTCCGTCGCGCCTACACACCATAGGTTAAATAACTGATAGTGTCAGAACGCGGTGACGTAAAACACAACGACGTGCTGAAAAAAATGAAGTTTAATGCTTCCAAGCATGTGTCGACTTGATTCTGAGCATGCGTGGATTTTTAACCGATGGTCGTGCCTACTAACGATTGGTTTTGACCTATTGGTTAGGAATCCATAGGTTAATTTTAAAGCAAGTTGGCTGTTTTTTAACCTATGGTTAAATAACCTATAGGGCCCACACACGATCGGTTTTGACCGATGAAAACGGTTCTTCAGACCGTTGTCCTCTGGTTAACCTATCGTGTGTACGAGGCCTTACATACATACGTATTTTAAAACATAGGGAGCCCTTCTTTACTCTACTGTACAGTGAACAGTGTCAAGGTGTTTAATACCAACAAAACAAAACAAAACATGTCTGTAATATTCAAGAACCTGACAGCGTTCAAATTCAGATATTTGAAAACAGCATGAACATGGGCAAGATTTTTTTTTATCAGCCATTTTTTTGATTTTGGATTTTCCCAAATATTTTTGTCATACAGACAAAACATAGAAGCCATACTTCATACCAGAGCATCTAGGTAGAGACATAAAAAATTAACAAGAACAGAGATACATCTCTATATTTGACAGAATATATGACAATGATTTGTCACAGATTTTACAGATTTTTAGATCAAAACACAGTGTAACGGAACCCCAAATGGGACAGGGGTTAAATCCGTTCACGATATTCCATTCCACCCAAGACAGCTTATCGACACTCCACAATCAGGCAAACGAACACGACCCATAAGAATTCCCCCCAGAAACGAGACACACAGCTCTGTTTGAGGTTCAAAACAGGGAATGAATCTTTATTATCAGCACATGGTAACACATTTCTCTTCAAAATACATCCCTCCCACCCTTGGAAAACAGGGTGGGTTAAATTGTCCAATGACAATTGTGATACAGGTCAGGTGTGTTCAAACTTCTCCTTCAGTAAACAGTCTTAGCGGGGGGGGGGGGTTGCTGGAGTGACCCCCCCCTTTCCTCACAGCAAGACACTTAAACATCCCATAATAGGTATCCAGACTGTCTACCAAGCTCCAATCCACATCATTCACCACAGTAGCAGACTGAATTACCACAATAGACAATAGGATGCAATCACACCCCACCCCTTTCATCACAGCAAGCTTAATAGTACATATCAGCCAACACAATATATATATATATATATATACAATATCTGACCGCATTAAATGTGACTAGCACAGACCATAGTGGGGTTCTCATTCACCCTGTGCCCCTAAAGTGACTCCCGTTACACACAGTATTTGAAACATGGAAATTAGCAGTGCCAAAAGACCAGAATAATCATTTATTGTCGATTTTGCGCATGGCATTGAATAGATAAAAAACTTGCTTCCAAGACAACACATCTTTTCAGTTCATGTATCCACTGAAGGAGGTGTTGAGGAAACCCATTTTAAGGTTATCATTTTGCAGAACACAAATGGGGATGATAGTACAGCAAATGATGTGCAGTCATGGTGGGAAAAAAACTATACATGTATGGGGTCAGCCACATAGTTTACACTGAAGATTCAATTAATAGTCTAAATCATGCCCTCACAATACCTTCAAAGCTTGGAACAATGCCACAGGAAATTAATTAGGGTGCCACGTGGTTGACTTCATCTGTTACAGCAGGGATAGCTACATAGGCCAATTGTGTACAGGGGTGTGGTAGACTATGTAGGGTAAATAGTTACCGTAAGTAGGCCTATGTGTGGGGCAGAGTGATGTCAACTGAACGGATTGTAAAATTGTTTCCCAGATGTCATCATGAATAGGTTCCATGTCGGTTTCCCAATTTTGGAGAAATTTATGCAGATGTGGAGTCAGCAAGTATGTATAGGTCTCTGAGATTAGGTACTTGGGGTAAGGGAATCAAACAGATGTATGATCAATATACTGTGAGTACAAGCCATGCGTGTCACCGAAATTAATGATCCCTTGAGGGAAAATTGTGGTGGAGGTAGGGGTCATGTGGGGGGAATCTCCACTAGTTTTGCGACAATGTCGCTTCGTCTGGGAAAGTTCTAGAATTAATTGGTATACAATCATTAACTATAAAAGGGTTAAACAAATATGAAAAATTCACACTTGTCAACATTACAATAGAAACAATCAAATAAACATATGAACATTGGGGAACGGGACTTCCCTCCCCCTTCCCGTCACCACCGTTCCTCACTTTCATTCCTCACCTGTTACCCTTATGACATTCTATTGGCACAATCACTTGCACGGTTCCAATCACACCCCTATATTATCTCCGTAGCGTTTACTCATAGTTGCCTATAATATCTAGTTAATAGGTCCATTTCCGCATCCATCCCCCTTGGTCGCCGCGGGAGACCCCCCAACGGTGGCCTTGGCGTCTTAGTTGATAGGACCCTTGTTTTTAGGTAAGCGGCGCAGTCCCCGTTCCCCAATGTTTATATGATTGTTTCTATTGTAATGTTGACCTGTGTGAATTTTTCATATTTTTTCAACCCTTTTATAGTTATTGATTGTATATCAATTAATTCTAGAACTTATCCTAATGAAGCAACATTGTCGCGAAACTAGTTGAGATTCCCCCAACGTGACCCCTACCTCCACCGCAATTTTCCCTTAAGGGATCATCAATTTTGGTGACACGTACGGCTTGTCACATTGTTTATACTGTATTTTATTGTCTATGTTGTTGATGTTTTTTATTTTGTTATTATGTTAATACATTTATACTTTTATATTATATCTGCTCTTTTTGAGTTTACCTACTCACCTTGTACCGTAACAGTTCTACTGCTCTCCTTTCTCCCCCTTCTTCTGGTCTTTTGGGTTTTGGGGTTCCTTAAGCCCTATCTCTATTCAAAATTGATTTTTAGGATGGTGGTACCATTAGTAACAAATGTATGTGTATTTTATTAAGAGGCTAACAATTAATTCACTGTTGGTAGAGAGATAGTACCATGCTGTGCTAAGAAAAAAAATCTGTTTAAATGAAGACCAAATTTGGATTGCTGCTGGAAGGTTTTCAAATAGTCACCAAATATGCAGCCCCCTAATTTGTTGAGTTCATGTAAGGTACCTGTTGTAAGGTAGAGTCCGAAGTGGAGCTTAGGTAGAGGATTGAGGCATAAACATAGTCAGGCAGGCTGGGTCAGCAACAAATCTGGCAGTAAAACACAAAATCAGGATCTGGAAGAATAGTCAAAAGCAGGCAGAAGTCATGCACAGAGGAATGCAGAATCATCAGGCGGTAGGGTAGTCAAGAAATCAGACAAAAGTCCAAAACCAGTAGTACAGCAATTCACACAGGAAGGCAGATACCCAGGGAACAAATCCACACAAACAGGCACAGAGCAAAGGTGCGCAAGTGCTGCTATTTAAAGGCGAAGCTGATTGCAGATTGACTGTGCCTCTAAGACAGGTAGAGCTAAAGAGTAAATGGGACAGAAGCACTAAGTAGAGTATATGCTAATCTGGCACGGATCAGTGGCTACATAGGAGGAGCAGACATGTGAGGTGAGAGCTTCCTCACACACCTGGCCACACATGGCGAGACGGAGAAATTGCGTGACAGCTGTGCCTGATAGCAGGGAGTCGATAGCAGACGGCAGATGCAGGGGCTGCTAGGAAAGGAGGCGGGACAAAGCTCAAAAGTGGAGATGGCCACTCACAGGCGGGCAGCGCTCCAACCGACTGGAGGAGGGACCAAGAGTATGGCTGGTGGACTGAAAACCTACATGACTCCGCAGAGGGGAGCCCAAAACCACGAAGGAAGGTACAGAAGCCCAGAGGTCAGAGGAATCCAAGGGAAAGTCAGACACTGCTCACTGATCCTCACCCACAGTGCCTACATACAGAGCTCGCTGAACCGGAGCCCATTAATGGGCAGACAAGGTAACCAGACGCCAGGTGGAGGTGAGTGAAGCGGAGGTAGAGACAGTGGGTGTTCGGAGCCAGAGCGGAGGGACAGCCGCATGTTCACAGAGGTATGAATGAGAGCTGGAGGGGAATCAGACCTAAGAGAGGCAAGAAGGGACTTCCGAGGCTGGGAGATACACCAACAGAGCAAGGGAAAGTCTCACCAACACATCCAAAGAACAGAGCAGGCCAGTTGGCATGTAATGGTGGAATAAACTCAGGACTGGTGATCCAAAGGACTTAAATGAAAATGCTACCTCCTTAACAGATTCAAGGAGAGCTAAGCAAGGCCATGGGAGACCAGGGAAGGGCCCCCTAGAGACAGATGGCATCCGAAAGGCAGTGACATCACCTGTGCCCCTGATTGAGCTGCACCTGGACTTAGAAGAACAGCAATATACATCTTGCATAGAAGGTAAGAATCTTGCGCCAAATGTGAATAAATTATAGTGAATAAATTAAATTATTATATAAGATCTGCTCCCGCTAAACTAACTACAAATACATGTAACATATGATATTAAATAATAGTAGATGTGTGCCAACAGTGCAGTGGCTGTCCACCACCCGATTGAGTAAATAGTTGCCGATTTTGCATCAAAAACATTCACATGCATAAATCAAAAGCAAATAAGTCTGTTGCAATATAACAGTAAATAAATAAAGTGTCCATAAATAGTGCATACAAAATGTTGATAGTGCTCAAAAATTCCTTCAATTGGCGTTGTGCAAAGAAAGAGGTTTCCACCTTCACCAATTAGAGTACACCACAATTGTGCATATAAGGATGGCACCTTACCAGATGTCGTTGACCTTTTTCATTAGAAAAGAGGTCAAATGGAGCATTGTGTCACAATGGACAGACTGTGGCAAATATGTTCCCTTAGTTCCTTGAGTACAGCTTGACTTGGGAGTCATTAAGCGTGGCAAAAAGAAGAAGAGACCGCCATAGCATGATACCATTTATTAAAATATTTAACATAACACAGTGCCGAGTGGCTTCTTACTTGGAAAAGTGCCCAAGTCCTGGCACTGAGGCTGTACGGCTTAGGTCGGAAATTAGATGGATCCTCGCTGGGGAAGCTGGCGTGCGTTCCACCTCTGGTGTCAGAGAACCAGCGGGACCGGAAGTTGATGCTGTGCGCGCCCAGGTACCGCCTCGACGTACGTTTCATCTATAACATCATCAGGAAGCGTACCTGGTGCACGCATAGGCCCCATAATATAGGTCCTCTATCAGCAAATAGGAGGGATTTAGCCTATGACCGCCTCTGTCCCGGTTACCGCAGCAACTATACACAAACCTCTAGAGCAATGGTAAACAGAGCTACATAGCAATAACGAGGATTGATTGAATACGATTAAGATTAAATAGAAAATTAGCATAACAAACAAATGCCCAATAACATTAGCAATATATCCTTACATTGATAATTAAAAATAAAATTAAACACTAAAAACTAAATGCCCCACACCCGATCCGTGGCTAAGGATCAGTAGAGAGAGATGTACAGAACTGTTCGCCGGCGAATAATTTGCGGCGATTTTTGCGAGTTCGCCGATGCGCGCGAACATATGCGATGTTCGATCCGCCTCCTATTAATTATCATTGAGCAAACTTTGACCCTCTACCTCACAGTCAGCAGACACATTCCAGCCAATCAGCAGCATACCCTCCCTCCCTGACCCTCCCACCTCTCGGGCAGCATCCATTTTAGATTCATTCTGAACCTGCATTCTTAGTGAGACGAGGGATAGTTATGCTGGTGCTGAATTGATAGGGAAAGCTATAGCTAGGCTAGTGTTTTCAGTGTCCACTCCAGTCCTGAAAGACTCATCTGATCTCTGCTGTAAGGACAGCACCAAAAAAAGCCCTAGGGCTAGTATATCAGTCAGCTTTTTTTCTTCTCTGTAATCTAATTGCAGTTGCCTGCTAGGCAGCGTGTGTCAGGATCACAGCGTATACTGTGCCCAGTGCCACCCACCACTCATCTATCTTGGTGGCACAGTAGATAACATTTAAAAAAAAAATGATTACTGCAATATAATAGTAGTCAGTTGCCTGGCTGGCAGCGTGTGTCAGGGTACAGCGTACACTGTGCCCAGTGCCACCCACCACTCATCTATCTTGGTGGCACAGTAGATAACATTTAAAAAAAAAATTGTATTACTGCAATATAATAGTAGTCAGTTGCCTGGCTGGCAGCGTGTTTCAGGGTACAGCGTACACTGTGCCCAGTGCCACCCACCACTCATCTATCTTGGTGGCACAGTAGATAACATTTAAAAAAAAAAAATTATTACTGCAATATAAGGCCTTGTACACACGACCGGATCTGTCCGCTGGGATTTATCCGCGGATCAGTTCCAGCAGATAGATCCGGTCGTGTGTAGGGCCTAGCGGACATTTTCAAGCGGACATTTGTCCAGCCGACGGTTTTCCAGCGGATAAAAATTTCGTAGCATGCTAAGAAATCTATCCGCTGGAAACCTGTCCTTCGGACTTATCCGGTCGTCTGTACAGACTCACCGGATAAGTCCGTCCGATCCCCATCCCTCGCATGCGTCGTACTGATTCGACGCATGCGTGGAAGTATTTACCTTCCAGGGTCGTGCACGTCGCCGCGTCATCGTCGCTGCGACGGCGCGGACACGTCACTGCGGATGTTTTCCGCGGGGATTTTGATCTGATGGTGTGTACAGCCATCAGATCAAAATCCGCCAGCGGACATATCTGATGGAAACGGTCCAGCGGACCGTTTTCATCAAATATCCGCCCGTGTGTACGAGGCCTAATAGTAGTCAGTTGCCTGGCTGACAGCGTGTGTCAGGGTACAGCGTACACTGTGCCCAGTGCCACCCACCACTCATCTATCTTGGGGGCACAGTACATAACATTTAAAAAAAAATTATTACTGCAATATAATTGTAGTCAGTTGCCTGGCTGGCAGCGTGTGTCAGGGTACAGCGTACACTGTGCCCAGTGCCACCCACCACTCATCTATCTTGGTGGCACAGTAGATAACATTTAAAAAAAAAATTATTACTGCAATATAATAGTAGTCAGTTTCCTGGCTGGCAGCGTGTGTCAGGGTACAGCATACACTGTGCCCAGTGCCACCCACCACTCATCTATCTTGGTGGCACAGTACATAACATTTAAAAAAAAATATTACTGCAATATAATTGTAGTCAGTTGCCTGGCTGCCAGCGTGTGTCAGGGGTACAGCGTACACTGTGCCCAGTGCCACCCACCACTCATCTATCTTGGTGGCACAGTACATAACATTTAAAAAAAAAATTATTACTGCAATATAATTGTAGTCAGTTGCCTGGCTGCCAGCATGTGTCAGGGGTACAGCGTACACTGTGCCCAGTGCCACCCACCACTCATCTATCTTGGTGGCACAGTATATAACATTTAAAAAAAACCAAAAATTTACTGCAATAGAATAGTAGTCAGTTGCCAGCGTGTGTCAGGCTCATAGTGTAAACTGTGCCCACTTGCCCAGTGCCACCACTCATATATCTGGTGGCATAGTATATTAAATTTAAAAAGAAAAAACACAATTTTGACTGCAATAGAATAGCAGTTAGTTGTCTGCAGGCGTGTGTCAGGCCTACAGCGTCTACTCTGCCAACTTCTGCCAGTGCACAGTGCCACTCATATCTGGTGTCACAGTAGCTTGCACGCATAGTGCAACAAATAAAAAAAATGACTGGCAGAGGCAGGCCACCCGCAGGGGCTGTCGTGGTCGTGGTGCTGTGATTCCCTTTGGCCCTACAATAATGCCCAGTGTTCAGAGGCCACATACCCTGAACTCAAAAAGTTCTGAGGACATAGTTGACTGGCTAACACAGGACACCCAATCTTCTACAGCTTCCGCTCATAACCTTGACTCACCATCCTCCTCCAGCTCAGCTTCGGGCACCTCTCAAGTTACCACTCGCCCGCATGCCACCACCACCAACACTAGCATCACAGCTGCTTCACTTGATCTGTCAGAGGAGTTATTTACACATCAGTTGGAAGAAATGAGTGATGCGCAACCATTATTGCCAGAGGTTGTAGATAAAAGGGATATGACTCAGTCAGGCAGCATTACACACATGGACGTATGGTGTGATGATGATGTACTCGCTGCTGCTTCCTTTGCTGAGTTGTCAGATACAAGTGAAGTGGTTGATGATGACGATGTGTCTGGGAATGTCACGTGGGTGCCCGCTCGAAGCGAAGAAGAACAGGGGTAAAGTTCAGATGGGGAGACAGAGAGGAGGAGGAGACGAGTTGGAAGCAGGGGGAGGTCGTCGCAAGGAGCTAGTGGCACAGTCAGACAGCATGTATCGGCACCTGGGGTCAGCCAGACAGCACGCCAATCAACGCATGCTGTTGCCACCACCAGAATGCCGGCATTGCAAAGCTCAGTAGTGTGGCATTTTTTTTGTGTGTCTGCCTCTGATAACAGTGATGCCATTTGCAACCTGTGCCAAAAGAAACTGAGTCGAGGGAAATCCAACACCCACCTAGGTACAACTGCTTTGCAAAGGCACATGATCGCACATCACAAAAGCCTATGGGATCAACACATGATGAAGAGTACAAGCAGCACACAAGCTCAAAGCCACCATCCTCCTCCTGGTGCAGCATCTTCAGTCACGTCAACCACTGTTGTCCTCCTTGCCCCCTCTCAACCATCCGCCACTCCGTCTCTCACCTTGAGCAGTTCCTGCTCATCTGCCCACAGTCAGGTGTCTGTCAAGGTAATGTTTGAGCATAAGAAGCCAATGTCACAGAGTCACCCCCTTGCCCGGCGTCTGACAGCTGGCTTGTCGGAACTCTTAGCCTGCCAGCTTTTACCATACAAGCTGGTGGAGTCTGAGGAAAGTACCGCAGTGGAAGGTACCCGGCCAAAATTTCTTTTCACAAAAGGCAATCCCCAACCTGTACACTATTGTTCAAAAGGAAGTCATGGCATGTCTGTCACACAGTGTTGGGGCAAGGGTCCATCTGACCACTGATACCTGGTCTGCAAAGCACGGTCAGGGCAGGTATATCACCTACACTGCGCATTGGGTAAACCTGCTGACGGCTGCCAAGCATGTAATGTGTGGCTCTGCAGAGGAGTTGGTGACACCGCCACGACTTGCAGGCAGGCCTGCTGCCACCTCCTCTACTCCTCCTACTCCATCCTCTTCGATAACCTCCTCGGCTGAGTCCTCTTCTGCTGCTGCGTCTTGCTCCACATCAACTGCACCCCCCAGCTCCCCAGGGGCTATTCCACATCACGGTTACGACAGTGTCACGCCGTCTTGGGGTTGACTTCCCTGAAAGCAGAGAGTCACACCGGACCAGCACTCCTGTCCGCCCTGAACGCACAGGTGGATCAGTGGCTGACTCCGCACCAACTGGAGATCGGCAAAGTGGTGTGTGACAACGGAAGCAATTTGTTGGCGGCATTGAATTTGGCAAGTTGACACATGTCCCGTGCATAGCACATGTGATGAATCTGATTGTACAACGCTTTGTGCATAAGTACCCAGACTTACAGGACGTCCTCAAGCAGGCCAGGAAGGTGTGTGGCCATTTCAGGCGTTCCTACACGGCCATGGCGCACTTTTCAGATATCCAGCGGCGAAACAACATGCCAGTGAGGCGACTGATTTGCGACAGCCCGACACGTTGGAATTCAACACTCCTAATGTTCGACCGCCTACTCCAACAAGAAAAAGCCGTCAACGAGTATTTGTATGACCGGGGTGCTAGGACAGCCTCTGCACAGCTGGGATTTTTTTTGCCACGTTACTGGACGCTCATGCGCAATGCCTGTAGGCTCATGTGTCCTTTTGAGGAGGTGACAAACCTAGTCAGTCGCACTGAAGGCAGCATCAGCGACATCATCCCATTTGTTTTCTTCCTGGAACGTGCCCTGCGAAGAGTGCTTGATCAGGCCGTAGATGAGCGAGAGGAAGAGGAAGAGTTGTGGTCACCATCACCACCAGAAACAGCCTTATCAGCATCGCTTGCTGGACCTGCAGAAACGCTGGAAGAGGAGTGTGAGGAAGAGGAGTCAGAGGAGGAATGTGGCTTTGAGGAAGAGGAAGACCAACCACAGCAGGCATCCCAGGGTGCTCGTTGTCACCTATCTGGTACCCGTGGTGTTGTACGTGGCTGGGAGGAAGAACAGACCTTCAGTGAGATCAGTGAGGACGAGGAACGGGACATGAGTAGCTCGGCATCCAACCTTGTGCAAATGGGGTCTTTCATGCTGTCGTGCCTGTTGAGGGACCCTCGTATGAAAAGGCTGAAGGAGAACGACCTGTACTGGGTGGACACGCTACTAGACCCCCGGTATAAGCAGAAAGTGCCTGAAATGTTACCAAATTACCGGAAGTCGGAAAGGATGCAGCAGTTCCAAAATAAATTAAAAAGTATGCTTTACACAGCATACAAGGGTGATGTCACAGCACAACGGGAATCTAACAGTGGAAGAGGTGAAAGTAATCCTCCTCCTACCATGACCACGCCGGCAAGGACAGGACGCTTTACAGATGTGTTGTTGATGGAGGACATGCGGAGCTTTTTCAGCCCTACGCGTCGCCACAGCCCTTTGGGGTCCACCCTCAGAGAACGACTTGAACGACAGGTAGCAGACTACCTCGCAGATATTGACACTCTGAGGAGCGATGAACCCCTTGACTACTGGGTGTGCAGGCTTGACCTGTGGCCTGAGCTATCCCAATTTGCGATAGAACTTCTGGCCTGCCCCGCTTCAAGTGTCCTTTCAGAAAGGACCTTCAGTGCAGCAGGAGGTATTGTCACTGAAAAGAGAAGTCGCCTAGGTCAAAAAAGTCTAGATTACCTCACCTTTATTAAGATGAATGAGGCATGGATCCCGAAGGGACTGACAGTGGGCGATACATTTGACTAAAGGACTGATGAGATGAGCTTCCTTGGGCTACAAATGTTCCACATGCTGCTGTATTTTATCTCTGCATGCCGGATGACTTGCGTGACTTATCCGCCACCAACTAGGGTTCAAGCCTCAATGTTTTAGTGCACTTTCTGCCTGGAAAACATCAATTTTTCTGTCCGCTGCTACAGCAGCAGCTGCAACAATACCTACTTTTTCAGGCATGTATACATGCCTAATTTTTCTGGCCTCTGGTGCTGCACTGTAGCTGCAAAAAAAAAAAAAAAAAAAGGCACATTCATGTGTCAATTCCCCTTCGTGATCGTTACCTTGTTGTGGTGAAGGGGCTTGCGTATCACAATGAAGCGACCATCTCTATGAGTGTGTTGGCAATGGCAATGTTGGCACACCCCAGATGATAAGGTCGTTGCTTCATTGTGATCAGACCAAAAGCGATCGGCTGGATAATTTTGCATAGAAAAAACATGATTTTTTTTTGTGATCATCTAAGGAGATCATTAAAGCCTACTAGGCCAACAATGGGCCCACACTGCAGAAGCATTGTTTTCTGGGTCACTTAACTGTCACTGAACTACCTCAGCACGACCATAGGCTTTGAAAAAAAACCATCGCCTGCAATCTCCAAAACGTTCATTGACGTCAGTGAGGACAAGGAACGGGATATGGCTAGCTTGGTATCCAACCTTGTGTAAATGGGGAGTTTGCGGTTGTGCAAATGGACTGTTTGCAGGTGTTTGTGGTGCGTTAAACAGGGAGTTTGGTCTGTCACTGTGAACCTTAATCCTATTACAGACAGGGTTAGGGTTACAGATAGGGTTATGGTTACAGATAGGGTTAGGGTTACAGACTGTAACCCTAACCCTATCTGTAACCCTAACCCTAACCTAACCCTATCTGTTACCCTAACCCTATCTGTAACCCTAACCCTATCTGTTACCCTAACCCTGTCTGTAACCCTAACCCTATCTGTAACCCTAACCCTAAGCCTTACACTACCTCATCGATATAACATCATACTTGATGTTTTAAAGCACGTTATTCCAAACAATTTATGAATGTTAGGCGATTTATGCCCTTTATGGATTAAAAACGAAATCTGCGACAACTACGTAATTTTCCATGGGAGTTTTGCCATGGATCCCCCTCCGGCATGCCACAGTCCAGGTGTTAGTCCCCTTGAAACAACTTTTCCATCATTATTGTGGCCGGAAAGAGTCCCTGTGGGTTTTAAAATTCGCCTGCCCATTGAAGTCTATGGCGGTTCGCCCGGTTCGCGCATTCGCGAACATATGCGCAAGTTCGCAATCGCCATTCGCGAACGCGAAATTTTAGGTTCGCGACATCACTAAGGATCAAATGACAGCCATAGCAGGGGATTTTACATAGTAGGTCGTATGTTAATAAAACCACTAAATGGTAAAAATGTATTTAAACATTAGTACTGTACATTATGAACATTATTAAAATAATTATAAACCCTAATTATTACCAGAATAATTAATTTTCATGAATCTCGCCATACATCCCTTATTCATTGGTCAAGAAACAATTTAGATGTTGAGGCCCAGTGGTCGTATAGTTCATTTTGTGATATCGCCCTTGTGAGGTTGGTCCCTCTCCAATGGCTGGTAATTCTGTCAATTCCATAAAACGTAAGCTTACGTGGGTCCCTATCATGGAATAGATCAAAATGCTTGGAGACACTATGATTTGGATAGCCTTTGATGATGTTGGCTACATGCTCATTTATCCTCACCTTCAACTCTCTGGTAGTCCTACCCACATACTGGAATGTACATGGGCACTCCAGGACATAAGTGACATACCTGGAGTGGCATGTAATAAGCGGTTTAATGGCGAAGATTGCATAGATTACAGAGACATCAAAGACCAGTGACGGGCAGTGTCACAAACTATGGTGAACGAGAGTGAACCACAACTACGGTTAGGGAAAGATTTCAATGCACCTCTCTATGCTATGTGAAATTTCAGTACTGGACCCCAGGCGTCACTCCAGTCAGAGAAAAGGAGTTTGGGGGTTCACTACATCATCTCTCTCACATATAGGAATGCGTTGAGCTATTGAGGGTGGAGGTATTACAACATGCCTCTAACCCCTTGAAAGATTACAATAAACATAAATGAGCACAACTACATTAAGGATTTCAATGCACTACTCTATGTATAGTGATTATCAGTACGGGACCCCAGGCGTCACTCTAATCAGAGAAATAAGAGTTTGGGGGTTCTCTATATCATATCACTCTCATAGAGGAATGCATTGAGCATTCGGCGCGGGCCGTTGACATCAATGCGTGGAACGCAATACGGCGACAAGCACCATTTACAGGCAGGGTGCCTTTGGCCAATCATGGCTCAGGGGGACTAAGTACATGCCCCACACTATATAAGGCCGCCTGCGTGTCGGCCTTGTGTAGTGTGTTGCGGCGGCAGAGAAATAGAGAGAGAGAGGGGCCGATTTACTAAAAGCAATGCGCTGCGCCGGTTCATGGCTTAATTGGCACGCCGGATGAATCCTTAATTAGGCACATGAACCGGCGTAGTAGTGGGCGCAATGCAATTAATATGTAAAGCCGCCTCCGAACTCCCTTTAGAAGTCTATGGGAGAAAACAAAAGTGTTCATTTTAAAAGTTAATATGCAAATTGTTATCCTAAAAAGTGTTTGGGGACCTGCCCCAGGGGACATGTATCAATGCTTTTTTTATTTTTTAAAACGGCCGTTTTTTCGGGAGCAGTGAATTTAATAATGCTTAAAGTGCAACAATAAAAGTGAAATATTCCTTTAAATTTCGTACCTAGGGGGGGTGTAAAGTAAGCATGTGAAATAGTGCATGTTTCCCGTACTTAGAACTGTCCCTGCTCAAAATGACATTCTGAATGAAAAAAAGTCATTTAAAAAATCACTCGCAGCTATAATGAATTATCGGCTCCTGGCAATTCAGAGCAAATTTATTCATTAAAAAAAAAAAAAAAGCGTGGGGTCCCCCAAATTCCATTACCAGGCCCTTCAGGTCTGGTATGGATATTAAGGGGAACCCCGCCGTAAAAAAAAATTACATGGGGGTTCCCCCCAAATATCCATACCAGGCCCTTCAGGTCTGGTATGGATTTTAAGGAGAACTCCACCCCAAATTAAAAAAATTGGCGTGGAGTTCCCCCAAAAATCCACACCAGACCCCTTATCCTGGCCGGCCACAGAAAAGAGGGGGGGGTCGAGAGAGCGGCCCCCCCTCTCCTGAACCGTACCAGGCCACATGCCCTCAACATGGGGAGGATGCTTTGGGGTCCCCCCCAAAGCACCTTGTCCCCATGTTGATGGGGACAAGGGCCTCATCCCCACAACCCTGGCCGGTGGTTGTGGGGGTCTGCGGGCGGGGGGCTTATCGGAATCTGGAAGACCCCTTTAACAAAGGGGACCCCCAGATCCCGGCCCCCCGTGTGAAATGGTAATGGGGTACATTGTACCTCTACCATTTCACCAAAAGAAAGTGTAAAAAATGGCACGGACCGATGATGCCCAGAGCACCCCGGCGGGGAGAGTGCGTCCAGGCCCCTGGCCCTGGAGGTCGCGGGCCGTCCGGACGCCTCAACCCCCTCCCGTCCGCCCGGGGAACAGTGCCCCCGTCGGTCCCGCCGTTTAGGCGGCGGATCGCCCCGTTCAACACGGCCGAGGTGTCCCCCACCCTGGGCGGACCTCCCTCGACCCGCAGTGAGCTTGCCAGTACCCGAACGACCCCCAGGATGGCTGAAAAGACACCGCCGGAGGCGGACGCCGAGCGGGGCGAGGCCCTGGGAGTGAGCCGGAAGGTTTTATCCGGCCGGCTTCCTGCCCCAGCGGCCGAGCGCAGTTGTCTCCGACAGCCCCGATACGCACTCAGGCAACCTCCCGCGGACCCGCCACGGGAGATTGCATCGTCGAGCGCGGCGGGTGAGGTCAGGCTTTGGCCGAGCTCGCGCCACCCCGGTAAGCGTTGCCCTGAGCCCGCCCGCCCTCCCGTGCCGCCCCAGGGAGGCGGACGGTGCCCAACCCCGACAACGGCACGCAGCCCTCTCCCCCCCAGTGGGACGAGGCCGGTCCCGACGATGGGCTACCTGGTTGATCCTGCCAGTAGCATATGCTTGTCTCAAAGATTAAGCCATGCACATGTAAGTACACACGGCCGGTACAGTGAAACTGCGAATGGCTCATTAAATCAGTTATGGTTCCTTTGATCACTCCATCGGTTACTTGGATAACTGTGGTAATTCTAGAGTTAATTAAATGCCAACGAGCGCTTACCCCCAGGGATGCGTGCATTTATCAGATTAAAACCAATCCGGAGGCCCGGGGGCTCCGACCCCTTCCCCGGCTGCTTTGGTGACTCTAGATAACCTCGGGCCGATCGCACGTCCCCGTGACGGCGACGATACATTCGGATGTCTGCCCTATCAACTTTCAATGGTACTTTCTGCGCCTACCATGGTGACCACGGGTAATGGGGAATTGGGGTTCGATTCCGGAGAGGGAGCCTGAGAAACGGCTACCACATCCAAGGAAGGCAGCAAGCGCGCAAATTACCCACTCCCGACTCGGGGAGGTAGTGACAAAAAAGAACAATACAGGACTCTTTCAAGGCCCTGTAATTGGAATGAGAAATACAATTTATAAAAAAAAAAAAAATGTAAAAAAAGACAATAGACGGTTTTTGACAATTCCTTTATTAGGCTTCATTTCCATGGACGTTTTTACAGCCACTTTCTTTAGCCTTTTTTTACAGCTTAAAAACGACTGTCCATGTTTTTATATTTTTTTTTATTTTTTAGCTGGAGCTCAAAAACGCTGTGGTAGCGTTTTTGAGCGTTTAACGTCTGGTGTTTTTACAGCTCTACTCTGGAGCTTCAGAACGCACTGGTCCTGGGTTTTTTTTGCAGCTTAAAAACGGCTCAGCCATCTACAGCTCAAAAACCTCATGGTGGGTATGAGGCCATAGACTAACATGGAGAGCTGTTTTTAAGCTGCAAAAAAACGCTCAGAAAAGTGGCTGTAAAAACGTCCAAAAACCTCCATGGAAATGAAGCCTTAATGTCTTCTTTACGCGCTTCTTCTTCCATCTTCTTCTTTTCTGCTTTCATTCGGGTTTCTTCCTCCATCTTCTTCTTCCTCTGCTTCTTTCTTGGGTCTTCTCCTCCGCATCTTGCACCGGCTTCTTCCTCCATCTTCTTCTCCTTCCTTCGGTCTTCTCGTCCGCATCTTGCAGGCTTCTTCTTCCCCGGACGATCCGCTTCCAATTGAAGTTCCCTCTGTGTGATGCTCCTGTGACACCGCCCCCTCTGACGCACATGTATCACACAGGACTTTCTTATTTCTTATGGCTGATCGATGTGTATGCAGACACTAAACTGCACAAGCTATATTTTGACTTTCTTTTTCATTAAAGGGGTTGTAAAGGTTCGTCTTTTATTTTCTAAATTGGTTACTTTAAGCTAGTGCATTGTTGGTTCACTTACCTTTTCCTTCGATTTCCCTTCTAAATGTTATTTTTCTTTGTTTGAATTACTCACTTCCTGTTTCTCCTCAGTAAGCTTTCCACCATCATCCGAGTGGTGGAAAGTCATTTAGAACAGCTTACTGAACACCTTACTGAGGAGGAAATTGAAGAAAAAGGTAAGTGAACCAACAGTGCACTAGCTTAAAGTAACCTATTTAGAAAATAAAAAACAAACCTTTACAACCCCTTTAAAGAAGTCAAATTTATCTGGTAAGCGCAACCAATTACTTTGAGCACTTTTGGGTGATATTTACATCGTATTTGGTGAAGGAACAACTTACTATAAGCAAGATTCACGTCACTATATTTCAAGTGGTTTGTCACGGCAGAAGATTGGAATCTGTCTAATTTTGGGACTTTTTTGTATACATTCAGTATACTGTGGCACTATCTGGATAGTGGACTTAATATCAACTATTCTCATATTTATTTTTCATTTACATGTATTATGTAATTTTATATTGATTTATCCACTTTTAGCATGCACTAGCACCCTCTTTTTTTCTATAATCTAAGGAATGTGTCTTTGCAAATTTAATTTAAATCCTTTCTTATTTTTGCTTGGGGCTAGAGTGCAGAGGGATTAAAAGTCTGCTCATTTTTTGGGGATGTCTGCACCCCTGATAGGGTGAAGACACCTCCCAAATTGTGTCACTTTCTTCTTCAAATTCATTCACTTTTTGTCACATAGCCAAACAGGAAGTGAGGGTAAAACCCTACTAATGTCTTTTCTTGGGGACACACCGATCAATCTAAATAGTTTCCCCATTATGTAAAGTGCACTCTAGCATTTTGCTGTGTACAAATTATTAGGGATCTTGGACTTTGGGGTCCATTTACTAAAGGCAATTCCACTTTGCACTACAAGTGCAACTGCTGGAGATGGAGGTGGACAAGCAAGGAAGAAAAGAACAAAAACAAAATTCTTTGCTTCTACATGATTGGATGTTAAAATCATCATTGCTTCCCCTCTGATTTTCAGCGACTACACTTGTACTGCAGAGTGGCTTTGCCTTTACTAAACCAAAAACTACCTAATCATTTGGGGTGTACACAACAAAGTGCTGGAGTGCAATTTGCTTAATGGGGACACTAGTTAGATTGACCTGTGTGTCCCCAAGAAAAGACATTGGTAGGGTTTTACCCTCACTTCCTGTTCAGCTGTGTGACAGGAAGTGAAGCCAATTTTAAGAAAAGGGACACAAAGCCCAACCAAAAAAACACAAGCAGGGTTTTCCTCACTCACTTGGTTTCCCTCAAACACCCACAAAGGACATCCCCCCCTCCCACCGCCATCTGGTGCTTCTCCGGGCTCTCCCGTGCCATCGGAGGCCCGGAGAACGAATCGTCCGCCGCTGAATGAGGAGCATAGAGATTTAAAAACATAAACAAAGCTGCAATCGCGGCTGAAAGCATGAGATCAGTGAATTTTTTTCCCCGATCTCATGCTTTCCAGCCTGGAGGACAGATGTGGGGTCTTATTGACCCAACCTCTCTCCATAAAGAGGACCTGTCACACACTATTCCTATTACAAGGGATGTTTACGTTCCTTGTAATAGGAATAAAAGTGATCAAAAAAAAAAAAAAGAAAAAAAAGAAAAAAACTAAAAATAATTACGTAAAAAAAAAGAAAAAAAAAACAATAAAAATGCCCCTGTCCCTAGTAGCTCGCATTTGGAAGTGAACGCGCATGTAAGTCCCGCCCACATATGTAAACGCCATTCAAACCACACATGTGAGGTATTGATGCGTGCGTTAGAGCGAGAGCAATAATTATAGCACTAGACCTCCTCTGTAACTCTAAACTGGTAACCTGTAAAAAAAATTCAAGTGTCGCCTATGGAAATTTTTAAGTCCCGAAGTTTGGCACCATGTGTGTGCAATATTAAAGCAGGACAATTTAGGTATCTATTTACTCGGTGTAACATCATCTTTCACATTATCCCCAAAAATTGGGCTAATAATTTTGTTATTTTTAAATACATGAAACCATTTTTTTTTTTTGCCCAAATAAAAAGGTGTTTGAATTTTTTTTGCGCAAATACCATTGGAGATAAAACATTGCAATGACCGCCACTTTATTCCCTAGGGTCTCCTAAAAAAAATATATAATGTTTGGGGTTCTGAGTAATTTTCTAGTAAAAAAATTATTATTTATACATGAAGGAGAGAAGTTCCAGAATAGGCGTGGTTATGGAAGTGGTTAAATAAAACACTGGCATGGGTTTTTGTTACGCTGATCATGAAGGGAAACTCCTCGCCAAATTTTAAATAAAAAAATGGCGTGGGTTCCCCTTCAGGAGCATACCAAGTCCTTAAGTCTGGTATGAATTGTAAGGGGGAACACCTACGCCGGAAAAATGGCGTGGGGGTTCCCCCAAATTCCATACCAGACCCTTATCCGAGCACGTCTGGACGGTCAGAAATGGGGGTGGGGACGGACGAGCGAGCCCCCCCCCTTCTGAGCCGTACCAGACCGCATGCCCTCAATGTTGATGGGGACAAGGGCCTCTTCCCGACAACCCTGGCCGTTTGTTGTCGGGGTCTGCGGGCGGGGGGCTTATCGGAATCTGGGAGCCCCCTTTAATAAGGTGGCCCCCAAATACTGGCCTCCCACCCTATGTGAATGAGTATGGGGTACATCGTACCCCTACCCATTCACCTGGGGGAAAAATGTAAAGTTATAAAAACACTACACAGATTTTTGAAGTAATTTATTAGTCAGCTGGGTGGGTCTTCTGCCGGGCCCCCCCTTTCTTCTTTAACCATTTAAGGACCTTGGCTGCTTTTCAGATTTGGCGTTTACAAGACTAAAACAGTTTTTTTTTTTATAAAATTACTTAAAACCCCCCAAACATTATATATATATATATATATATATATATATATATATATATATATATATTTCTTTTTCTAACACCCTAGAGAATAAAATGGCGGTCATTGCAATACTTTTTGTCACATCGTATTTGCGCAGCGGTCTTACAATCGCACTTTTTTTATTAAAAAATAAGACAACAGTAAAATTCGCCCAATTTTTTTATATATTGTGAAAGATAATGTTACGCCGAGTAAAATGATACCCAACATGTCACACTTAAAAATTGCGCCCGCTCGTGGAATGGCATCAAACTTTTACCCTTAAAAATCTCCATAGGCGATGTTTAAAAAATTCTATATGTTGCATCTTTTAAGCTATAGAGGAGGTCTAGGGCTAGAATTATTGCACTCGCTCTAACGATCGTGGTGATACCTCACTTGTGTGGTTTGAACACCGTTTTCATATGCGGGCGTTACTCACGTATGCGTTCGCTTCTGCGTGCGAGCTCGTCAGGACGGGGCGCTTTAAAAAAAAATGTTTTTGTTTTCCTTTTTATTTTTATTTATTTTATTATTTTTTACACTGAAAAAAAAAATGGATCACTTTTATTCCTATTACAAGGAATGTAAACATCCCTTGTAATAGAAAAAAGCATGACAAGTCCTCTTAAATATGAGATCTGGGGTCAAAAAGACCTCAGATCTCACATTTAGACTTAAATGCAAAAAAAAAAAAAAATTTGGTCATTTGAAAAAATTACATTTAGAAAATATTGCTTTAAGAAGCATGGGCGGAAGTGACGTTTTGACGTCACTTCCACCCTGCTATGCTATGGGGACGGGTGGGGGCCATCTTGCCCTCACTCGTATCCCAGCTGAGGAGAGGAAAGGACCCGATCGCCTCCGCCGCTACCGACGGCTCCGGTAAACGGCGGAGGGCGCGAGAGGGGGCCCCTCTCCCGCCGCCGATAACGGTGATCTTGCGGCGGCGAATCCACCGCGGATACCACCGTTATCGTTTACAGGACCGCTCACAGTAAAGATGGATATCTCAGTTGTCTTCTGCCGGGGGGGGGGGGGGTCCCGGACTTCTTTGCTGTCTTCTGCTGGGGCAAAGCACCCACCCCCCATGTTGAGGGCATGCGTTCTGGTATGGCTCAGGGGGGGGGGACGCTCGCTCATCCCCACCCCCATTCCTGACCTGCCATGCGGCGGGCCTCGGATAAGGGTCTGGTATGGATTTTGGGGGAACCCCCACAACGTTTTTTCAGCGTAGGTGTTCCCCCTTACAATCCATACCATACCTAAGGGCCTGGTATGCTCCTGAAGGGGAACCCACGTTTTTTTAATTTGGCGCACAGTTTCCCCACTGTAAACTAAAAAAGATTCGGCCATTCAGGTGCGCCTCTTCAAGCCACGCAAAGGCAGCTACGCCACTTGGCATTTACCAATATTTTGCCGGCGTAGTGAAGAGGCGCACCTGAATGGTCGAAAATGCCACTCACGCATGCGCAGAACACAAATAAACCTCCCGCAGGTTTAAATGTACTAGCAGTCACAGCGGCTGGTTTTTGCAAAAGTCACTTTTACTTTCTATTCAGGCCGTATAAGTTACACAAACACATGTCACTACACTTCCCCACATCATCCCACATCCCCCCATAATAAACTCACTTTATTTACATTTCTAGATGTCGTGCGCCAGGTCCATAGTGGCGCACCGTGCGCCCCCTCCTGGGTGCATTCAGCATTATAGTAAATTTGAAATTGCGCTGCATTGCCGCCGCATTCCATTAGTAAATACAATAACGGCCGTTGCTCACGCCGATGCGCCATGTTTCATGGCGCAAAGGCTTAGTAAATCAGCCCCAGTGTGTCAACATGTGCTATCTGCCATCACAGAATATCCCTCCTCTCCGGGGTGAGGGTCCTCTGGGGGAACAAGTGCATTAGTGACCAGTGGCAGTTAATTAACCCCTTTGTGCTGCATTCGTGGCAGTGGTGTCAGTGTTAATTAACCCCATCATGCTGCAGCACAAAGGGGTTAATTAACTGCCACTAGTCACTAATGCATCAGTAACCAATGGCAATACATTAATAACCCCCCTCCATGCTGCATATTCCAAATAGCATTGTAGATTCAAGTGGTTGTAAATGTTCTTTTTTTTAACATGTTATACTTACCTGCTCTGTGTAATGGTTTTGCACAGAGCAGCGCAAATCCTACTCTTCTGGGGTCCCCCACCGACGCTCCAGGCCCCTTCTCTTCATCCTGTCACCTTGAAATGATCACATTTCTGTCTCCTATGTGATTAAAAAAAATAAGTAAAACAAAAAAAATTTGTGGGGAAAAATAAAAAAGTTACACCCAAGCACATAAACCCCCTCCAACCCCCACCCACGCCTACGCGTGAAAACGTCAATTGCGGACTGAGAGCAAGACAAGACCTCCTCCGTAACATTAATCCGATACCTATAAGGGGCCTTTGATGCATTGCCTATAGAAAATATAGGGTATCGAAGTTTGCCGCCATTTCACACAAAATTAAGGTTTGAAATGTTGGATGTATTTACTTGGTGCAACTTCGTCTTTTATATATTGCCAAAAATGTGGGTAGTTTTATTGTGTTTGTTTGCCCTAAAATTCACTCTAATCCTCTGGTTATACTTGTCCCTGGGCCAAAAATTGACAGTCAGCCTATGCCAGGGGCTCTGGAGGGCCATATTGTTCCCCCCCCATTTGTGATCATGGAAAACCTTAGACTGTTTTCCTCGATCCATCACTGTGCCACCACTGGCTCTATGGGCCACTTGACTAAACTTGCCCCCCAGGCCTAAGGCTGCCAGCTCTCCCCTGTCTGTCACATCAGCTGACAGTGGACTTTAGCCTGCTGATGGCTGAAAATGGGTCACAGGAGTGCAGAACCGATTGCACTCCTGTGATCCATAGGAGAGGTAGGGTAGCTTTGTAACGTTCCCCGTAGTGGCTGCAAATGACAGGGTTCCCCACTGCTGCATAGCCAGGCGCATAGCATCTTTAACTTGCATCCAGACACAGAAAACAGTCCTTGAGCTTTGTTTTTGTTTTATTGAGGGGATAATAATTTGGATGGGGATAGGAATTATGGGCCAAATTCTCAAAAAACCTGCCTAACTTAACTTTCAGCAGTTAAGTTACACAGGCGTTAAATTTCTACCTAAGTGCCCGATCCACAAAGCACTTACCTAGAAATTACACGCCGTGTAACCTAAGTGCCTCCGTCGCAAGGCGGTCGTCTGATCGAGGGGGCGATTCTTATTCAAATGAGGCGCTCTCCCGCGCCGGACGTTCGGCGCATGCGTGTGACGTCATTTTTCCCGACGTGCATCGCGCGAACGTACTTTACGCCAGGCTTTGTGGATCGCGACGGGACAATAAAGTTGCGTCGGGTAAAAAAAAAAATATGCGCCGGGAAAAAAAAATTGAAATTTAAAAAAAACCTTGGCGATCAAAAAAAAGGTTTGTTTTTACAAGGTCTAAACAGTTTAGGCCTTGTAAAAGCATCCCTAGTTTTACGCATGCAAAACGTAACTTACGCAGAAAACACAAAGCTAAAAAGCTTTGTGGATCTGCCTAAGTACTCATTTGCATACGCAAAGCGGCATTTCGACTCGAAATGCCCCCAGCGGCGGATGCTGTACTGCATCCTAAGATCCGACAGTGTAAGTCTATTACAGATGTCGGATCTTCTGCCTATCTTTGGAAAAATCCTTCTGAGGATCGTTTCCAAAGATAGCCACAGGGATACGCAGGCTGAACAGCAGTTCCGCCTGCGTATCTCCTTTGAAGATTTGGCCCTATGGTCCCAGCTGTACCTCTGCAGGGAATGTTAGCCCACCAGCCTCTTCACCAGCCTACCTGGCTGCTTCTTCTTCCCAGTCCACCCGACTGACACTCTGGAACTCTCCCAGGGCAAGGCTGAAGATTTAAGCATACCGCTGTCTTCAAGAGAGACCTGCTACATGTGGCAGTCTCTCCCCTTGTCTGTGTCTGCACTGTGCTGATGTACTCAGACTGTCTTTCCTTGCTCCTGCTGCCTCCTCCAACTTCTTCTGTGGTAGGATCCTTCTAGGCCAGCCACCTAAGCCCCGGGCCAGAGACAGTCTCTGTGTGTCTGAGTTCAGCCCAGCCCCTCCCCTCCCTCCTCCACACAAAGCTCTATCAGGGGGTGGGTGGATCTGCTTGCTCTTTCCCCGCCCACACTGGCAGCCCGTGTTGTCTGAAGAGGATATGTGGGCGGGAAAGTTAAAACAGAGCAGTCTGCTGCTCTGCTCGACATCCACAGGCTTAAAAAAAAAAGAAGTGAGCCTCCTGGGACTGTCCATTGCCACCAAGTAAGTGACAAGTGACTGAGCCTCTCCTCCCTCCCTTCCTGCTCTCTCCCCCCCTCTGCATATTACCAGCAGCCTGTCATTACTAGTACTGCAGCCTGTGACAGTTTCTTGCCCTCCTATGTTTTTTGATTTGGGTTCACACACACGTACACTGCAGTTTGGTCGCAATGCTGGTGTACTGGCACTGTCTTGCTGCATGTTACCCCCGGTCCCGGTAGACTTCTATTAGGTTGTACATTTTTGCTGCATGTTCTGAAAGTGCACATAAAGTCCTGCATGCTGCATCTTTGGTGCAATTCCAGAAAATGCCGCAAAAACGCACAACCTAAAAGAAGTCTGAGGGACTGCGGCTATGGAAAACTGCCAGCACATCAGTGCAGTGGTGGCCAGTCTATTAAGGGTGCACAGGCGCTGCCCCCTCATGCCACCCCCTATATGTAAAATTGATAGATTCCTGCCTTGCATGAATCTATCCATGGCCGCCGTGCCCAGCCCCTATTTAGGTGTCCGTAGGGGGTGTCATTTGATGGGGCACAGTGGCTGCGTTTGATGGGTACAGTGGCTGCATATGATGGGGCACAGTGGCTGCATTTGATGGGGCACAGGGAACAGTGGCTGAATTTGATGGGGCACAGTGGCTGCGTTTGATGGGGCACAGTGGCTGCGTTTGATGGGGCACAGTGGCTGCGTTTGATGGGGCACAGTGGCTGCATTTGATGGGGCACAGTGGCTGCTTTTGATGGGGCACAGTGGCTGCATTTGATGGGGCACAGTGGCTGCATTTGATGGGGCACAGTGGCTGCATTTGATGGGGCACAGTGTCTGCATTTGATGGGGCACAGTGTCTGCATTTGATGGGGCATGGTGGCTGCTTTAGATGGGGCACAGTGGCTGCATTTGATGGGGCACAGTGGCTGCATTTGATGGGGCACAGGGTACAGTGGCTGCGTTTTATGGGAACAGTGGCTGCATTTGATGGGGCACAGTGGCTGCATTTGATGGGGCACAGGGAATAGTGGCTGCATTTGATGGGGCACAGGGAACATTGGCTGCATTTGATGGGGCACATTGGCTGCATTTGATGGGGCACAGTGGCTGCATTTGATGGGGCACAGTGGCTGCATTTGATGGGGAACAGTGGCTGCATTTGATGGGGAACAGTGGCTGCATTTGATGGGGAACAGTGGCTGCATTTGATGGGGAACAGTGGCTGCAGTTGATGGGGAACAGTGGCTGCATTTGATGGGGCACAGTGGCTGCATTTGATGGGGCACAGTGGCTGCTTTTGATGGGGCACAGTGGCTGCATTTGATGGGGCACAGTGGCTGCATTTGATGGGGCACAGGGTACAGTGGCTGCGTTTTATGGGTACAGTGGCTGCATTTGATGGGGCACAGTGGCTGCGTTTGATGGGCAACAGTGGCTGCATTTAATGGGGTACCGTGGCTGCATTTGATGGGGCACAGTAGCTGCATTTGATGTTTTTTTCTGAATTTTTTCAGTTTGCTTGCTGACTGCAGTACAGCCAGCCTGTCCTTTTTTCTTTTTGTCGATCACTGCTGGCTGCTATAGCTGCCGGCAGTGATCACTGTATTCTGATGGCTGGGAAACGTTCACCTCAGAGCACAGCACACACTGACACATTTCTCTTACGGAAACTTGGTAAATCAAATGCCAGGCCTAGCATTACACCTGTGTGGCTGCAACCAAGTCTGGGCACAAGCCAGCACAGGCTTCTGGAAACGCAGGAGAGTGGCCAGTAAGAGGAAAGCTGGGATAGAACATTACTTGCATCATATCCATGCCGCTCCTAAATCTGCTCCACTGCCGCACCAGGCCCACAATGCCTTTAATCTGGTCCTGGGGGCCAGTGCATAGGCCTGTGCCTGCACATGCACAGACCTGCCCACACAGAGAGAGTGACCACTTCACATTGACCGCACAGAGAGAGACTGCGCAACATTGCTTCCAGAGAGAAACGGCCATGTGGATCGATTTATCTCTATGTCAGTAATGTGGATAGATTTTTCTCTCTGTTCCGGCAATGTGAAACGGTTTCTCTCTGTTTAGGCAACGTGGAGCAGTCTTTTTCTGTGCCGAAAATGTGGGCAATGTGGAGAAGTCTCTCTCTTAGGGTGACCACATGTCCCGGATTGCCCGGGACAGTCCCGCATTTTGCAGGTCTGTCCCGGGCAACTTCATTCCAGGACAATACAGTGTCCCGGAATGAAACTGACACAGCTACCCCTCTGGGCCAATCTGATTCCCCCAAAAAAGGGCGCCACATCACTGCTTTACTCACTGACAGTACTTGCCCTGACCGGGAATGCCTGGAGGAGCACAATTCCCGCCCCCTGCTTGTGATTGGAGAAATCATAAATCCCGCCTCTTGTGTCCAATCACTGTGCTGTGATTCATTACAGCACATTATTTTTAAATTCGTGCTCACATTGTGTATAGTGATGAGGCGCACACACAGTATGTTGATTCAGGTGTCTAAAGATATAACACCTTTATTTACCCAAACCTTGTCCTGCGTCTGCAGTTAACAGGGGGCAGGATAAAACATCAGGGATCAGGTTATCACACTGAGATGGGGAGTACTTCTCTGGTTAAACAGAGTTTTCGTTCATTTGCCCCATCGCTGCATAGACACCACCTCGAACAGGGTGACACAGATGCCGTGTCATCCGATCGGAGGGAGGTGTCACTAAGCTTTAACATCCGGCATATTATGGAAGCGCGGGCATTACAATGCACTCCGCGCCCATAGTTTTGCATAGGGTGATACCATCAGCCCAAAACAGACCTGAGAGGGAACTCCAGGTCTGAGTGGGCGGGTACCATCCACACACATAGCTGATGTACCATAGGCTGGAGCGCGGATGGACACTCCCGCTCTGCCTATTTAAATTCAGAGCCAGCGTTGTGTAGCTACGCCCTCTGTAGACGGGAACCAATCCGAAACGCGTCAGGGCGTGGCTACACAACGAGTCTACACCCATACAGACAGCAGTTGTATAGAACGAGCAACTTGTCAGCTGGAGCTGAGCTGACAAGCAACATAGCTACGTGAGCTAATAGTCCTAACATCTGATGTGCCTGTATTTTTCTATTACATTGTAAGCATAACATTTTGTGAGGGGCTTGGTTTGAATAAAAAGCAATATCACACTATGTTCCTTTCCTATGCTTATTTTCCATGATCATACTCTGCCCTTGATTACCCATCCACTCCACCGAGAGACGCTGGTAATAGGAGGAAAGATATTTAGAGTCTTCCAGGATACATCCTAGGTATACCATTTGAAGGAGCCCAGCAGGATCACAGGAGTTCTCAAGGCTGATTACACCATAGGCATCTGGTGAGTAGAACTCCTAAGGGAGACCTGTATGTGAAGATCTTTGTGCGGACACTTCAGGAGTATAACAACGCACAGGAATTACAATGATTTTAGAGACTTTTTTATGCTAATGATTTTTTTTTGGTAAATGGACTTTGTATCATCGTTTCTTTTGCAATTTCAACCATTATCATTTCAGTGAGGTTTTGTGCTCTTCTTTTTCACTCATGGGATATGATTGATTTGGAGTGACAATTGCTCTCACCAAGGGTGATTATCTATCACCATAAGCAGAGGGGTAATTTTAGATTTTTTTCTTTTACCTGAGCGCTGTTAGTGTTTCCATATAGAGACACCTTTCCTCATTACAGCACAAGCTGATTTTTGGGAAGGGTGGTGTCCCTGAATAGTAGTTTGGAAATGTGGTCACCCTACTCTCTCTCTCTGCGGGCAATGTGGAGCAGATGGATGGTGAGCTGGTTCAGTGGGCCACTTGACTAGACTTGCCCCCCAGGCCTAAGGCTGCCAGTCCTCCCCTGGACCCAAGGACCAGCGAAGAAGAATTTGTTTGGGTAAGTACTATGCTGGACCCCTGGACAGGTAAATGTCCTTTTATTAAAAGTCAACAGCTACAGTATTTGTAGCTGCTGACTTTTCATTCTTTTAAAAATAGGGCGAAGAACTGCTTAAGGGAAGAAGGAATCTGTACTGGAGGGAGAAGCGCTGTACTTGAGAGGGGTTCTCTGTACTAAGAGGGGAGGATCTGTACTACAAAGGAAGGCTCTGTACTAAAAAAAATGTTTTTTGCTGAAGTGGGGAGTTTGTATTTGGGATGGATGCTGTACTGGTGGGGAGGGAGGAGGTATGTACTGGAGGGGGAAGGTATGTACAGGATGAGGGAAGCTCTGCACTGGAGGGAGATTCTGTACTGGCAGGGAGAGAGAGGGCCTGAATGGAGAGGAGGAGGAAGAAATATGTACTGGTGCAGTTGAAGTGGCTTTGAACTGGAGGGTGATTCTGCAATGGTGAGAGGGAGGGGAACTGTACAGGTGGAGGGTCTGTATTGGTGATGAGAGAGGGGTTTTGTATGGGAGATGGAGTCTGTACTAGTGGTAAGGATGAACATCTGTACTCAGGGCTGGTGCTACCACTAGGCAAACTGGCCACTGGTGTTCCTACTCTCTTCTCTCTGCAGCAAGCAACTAGGTCTCAGCAGGCAGCCGCTGCTCCATTCACACCTCGTGTCAGAGGAGCAGCAGCGGCCCATCACTGTGTCTGTGTCCCGACTCCTGAATGAATGGAAGCAAGCAAACATTCATTGATGGGCATTGGTATGCTGCATTGATGGGTGCTTGTAGGCTGCATTTGATGGGCACTGGTGAGACTACATTTGATGGGCACTGGTGAGGCTGCATTGATGGGTGCTGGTGGGGCTGCATTTGATGGTCGCTGGTGAGGCTGCATTTGATGGATGCTGGTGAGGCTGCATTTGATGGGCGCTGGTGAGGCTGCATTTGATGGATGTTGGTGAGGCTGCATTTGATGGGCGCTGGTGGGCTTCATTTGATGGGCACTGGTGAGGCTGCATTTGATGGGTGCTGGTGAGGCTGCATTTGATGGGTGCTTGTGAGGCTGCATTTGATGGGTGCTTGTGAGGCTGCATTTGATGGGTGCTTGTGAGGCTGCATTTGATGGGCGCTGGTGAGGCTGCATTTGATGGGTGCTGGTGAGGCTGCATTTGATGGGCACATCATAAAAAAATTGGGATTTACATGGGCAGGGAAAAGGGGATGGAGCCAAGGGCAGTCCTAAGACCCAATATCCTGATTTGGTGGGAGTAGAAATGACCGTTGGGATTTAGGAGGAGATGCAGGGGGAAGCTACTGAAGCCATGACCTGGATGGGGTAAGTGGAGGGCTGTCAGGGGACCTGGCAGGTGACAAGTAAGTGATGCGGTGATGGAGTGGAAAGTAGCGATCAAGCGAGCGAGTGCCGGAGGGTGTGTGACTGACTATGGGGAGGTGGCTGGCTAGGGGTGCCTCCCCCCAAAACAAATTGAGCACCAGCTGTCACTGATAAGCATACTGGCTTGTGTGTTACATACTCTAACCCCTGCCTTACACGCTCCTGAGCCTTTGCCCTGTAGACACTATGTTGTACATTTGTTGGTGTTTATCACTCTGCAAAAGTTGTTAGGTTTACATTTTTGGATGTTTTTATTTCCTTATAATGACAAATCTGCCAGTAACATGTGGGATTCTTATTAAAGTTGCTGTAGGAATATCATTAAAACACACCCATATGACCACACCAAGTTTCACTGGTAACACCCATTTTTCACTACATGTGCTACATTTTGCCTCTTTAGGGCCTCGTTCACATGGGCAGACTGATTTATACTTCCATGCAAAGAGCCGTCTTCAAATACCCAGGATGCACAAGGGTACCATGTGGGGGCATGCAGGTTGCCTGGGCGCAGACAGTCTTTGATTTCAACAGTCTGCCTGCACACCTGTGCATTCTGGATGCAGCCCTTCTCATGGGCATATGGGTTCAGTATGCCCAAGTGAATGAAGCATAAAATACTGTATGTTCCTTTTTGACAAGTTCAAAAATTGGGAGGTATGCTTTTTGGGTTTATTAAACCTTATAAACAGTCTTCCTTGGGTAGGGGGCCCTGAAGTGAAAACAGTCCAGGATCCTAGCTGATTGTTGGTGTCACAAATCACTACAACAGTAAAATATCTGTGAACTGGTTTGGCTCTGTATTCCTTTTTTTCCCTGTAACAGGACACGTGAGTCTGGATATAGTTTTGTTATCAGAAGAACTCTAAGGCCCCATACACACGATAGAATCCATCCGCTGAAATTTATCCGCGGATCGGTTTCAGCGGATCGGCGGATTTATCTGTTGGTCCGCTGGAACGTACACACTAGCGCATAAAAATCCCTGCGAACCAGAACGTATGCAACGTAAACCACGTAAGACGTCACTATAAAGGGGAAGACCAAAGTCAACGGCGCCGCCCTCTGTTCCGCTTTTGCTAGTTCCGTGTTACCGCGTGCTAGTGAAAGTTTGGTTAGAGCCGATTCGTGCTTTTCAGTCTCCGCGTTTTGACAGTAGGTATTCTCGGGTTCAGTGCGTTTGCTTGCGGGTTCGCAGTTGGCATTCGGGCACAGGCTTTCAGCACGTTTCTGCGTACTGTGCGCTCGTATCTGTTTGTCGTGCGTTCTTAGCAGGTTGTGCTGGATTTGGGGGTGCTTTCTGTTGGAGTGTGTTCTTGACTGACCAGCCGGCCGGTTTGAAGCCATGATGGAGCAGCAGCGTCGATTCTCGCGAATTGGTGCTGGTTATGGGATTGCTTATGGCCATGTCCAGCGAACCAGTTGTTTGGCCAGGAACAGTGGGAGGAGGCGTTTCTGGGCCAAGAATTGGTTGCGCCAGCGTGACCAGTTTTCTCATATGCCTCTGCTTAGGGAACTCCAGGAGAATAATCCTGATGACTTTAGGAATTTTCTCCGCATGACGGACCCCGTATTCAACCGTCTGCTGGAACTTCTGTCCCCCTATATCACGAGGCAGGACACTGTGATGCGCCAAGCCATCACGGCCGAGCAGAGGCTTATTGCCACGTTGCGGTACCTGGCGACTGGGAGGACCCTGCAGGACCTCAAGTTCTCGACAGGCATCTCTCCCCAGTCGCTTGGGGTCATCATACCGGAGACGTGTACTGCCATCATACGTGTTCTGAAGGAGGAGTATATTAAGGTAAGTTTCCTCATGTTAACATCACAATGTTTTTTTTTAAAAATGTGTGAAAAAAGTCTAATTTTTTTTTTATTCCCTAATAACCATGAGATTGTAATCTGCTGTGTGTTGGGTGTTCCCTTTTCTCCCCATGCATGTTGTTATCCTTTATACATGTTTGTTTTGGGCCTACCTGCATATTTTGTCCTTACACACCATAAACCTGTCCAGCATGCTTTCCTAGGCCCAAACCCACCTAGCCCATTTTTGGGTGATTTTTTGGCTAATCCATTGTAGCTCTGCCCCCCTCCTCCCCCCCGAAAATTGTTTATTGCTCTATCATCAGAGGGATGTGGAGTCTGATAATTAAGTGGGCCTATATTTTTGAAAATAAATACTCACTTCACAATGCTTGTAGGAAATGTGAATCCTGTTGTTGATGTTGCACAATGATGGTTTTTGTATTCTGTTTGCAATGTTTATGTGCCAAAGTACTAAATCTCTTTATTTGTTTGTCCCCACAGCTACCCTCCACACCACAGGAATGGCAGTCTGTGGCTTCCCAATTTGCCCATCGGTGGGATTTCCCGAACTGCGGTGGAGCAATAGATGGGAAACACGTCCGCATTGTGCCCCCACCCCACTCGGGGTCCTACTATTATAACTACAAGGGTTATCATAGTATTGTGTTGATGGCGGTGGTGTCGGCACAGTATGAGTTTCTATATGTGGACGTGGGGAAGAATGGCCGGCTGTCAGATGGGGGAGTGTTCTCACGGACTGAATTCTACGATCGTCTACAAACTGGTGGTCTGGCATTGCCACCAGATGAAGATAATGTGGAAGGACTTCCGTTTGTGTTCCTAGCGGACGAAGCTTTCGGGCTTGGACCTCACCTAATGCGGCCGTTTCCCCAGAGGACCCTCACCTCAGAGAGGAGGGTGTTTAATTATCGGTTGGCCAGGGCTCGGAGGGTAGTCGAGAATGCCTTTGGGATCCTCTCCAACCGGTTCCGCCTTTTCCTGACAGCGATACACTTGGCGGAATATAAATTGAACACCATTGTATTTGCCTGCTGCATTTTGCACAACTTTTTACGCAGGCACTCCCAGACGTACCTACCCGACAGCGTTTCTGAGGCAAGACTACTCTCAGATCCTCTCCCTGGGCTGGACACTGGTCGCGCTGGCTTTGCCACCCAATCAGCTCGTGAGGTACGCGACAAATATGTTGAGTACTTCATGGGTCGGGGGGCCATTGCTATGCCAGATCATATTTCTTTCTAATTCGGCCCCCAAAAGAAATAAATATTCACAGAACTAATAAATAATTAGACCATTGGACTTTATACAGTTGTTTGTCATTACTGCTTTTTCTCTTTTTATCTGTCTTCCTGGTTCTCACCAAAAATAGTGCACTTCTAGTGCCAAATGTAGGGTTCAGGTTTTAGTAAATAAACACAATTACACATTATTCACTCATCTCCAAACTGGGTATTCAGCATATAAAAGAATAAAGCCACTCATTTTTAGGATTTTGAAAAAGCTTTTTCTATTTTCAGCTTTTTCATTTTCCTTGATTTTTCAAAAGATTTTTAGTAACAAACATGCCAACATTTTTAGTTTGCAAGGCTTTTAATTTTTGGTTTTGTGTGTTTTTTCCCCCAAAAAATTTTTTTGTCCAAACAATGTTTTTTTAATTTTTTGGTGTTCACAAACAATGTAGTACAATTGTACCATTTTTCACACAAATATTCTATTTCCCAACTGTAAACTTAACCAAATGTTTATTTTGTCTTATTTTTTTATATTTTTTTTTCCCAAAATATGTTTGAGATTTTTTATCTCTTTATTTTTTACTAAACATTTTTTGGGAATTATTATCAAAAATATTGCTAACATTTTTTGAATATATTTGTTAACCAAATTTTTTAATTTTTTATTTTTTATTATATTTTTTTCGTAAATTTTTTTTTAATTTTGAATAATTATTTTATAATTTATTTATTTTTGTTTTTTATTTTAAAAAAAAAGATTGGTAAAATTTTTTGGATAGATTTGTTACCCAAGTTTTTTTTTTTTTTAAAAAAAAAATTTTCAAAATTTTTTATTTTAATTTTTTGGGATTTTTCAGGCTTGTTGATTGTAAGCCATGTTTTTGCTTGAAAAAATATAACATGTAAAAAAAATTTAAAAGACAAATGTGTCACTTTTACATTTACAATAACAGTCATGGTGTGATTTCACACCGGAACACGCCAAAATTTGAAGATGCACACATTCAGTGCAATTCGCCAAATGTCAGTTCTACAACATAGAAACACAGACAAAGGGCGACATGTGCTATCTGCCATCATGGGTGATCAATGTCTGTGTTTTGTGGGAGCAAACCCTTCCTCGAAAACTAATTGAGAATCGAGGAGGGGGTTGTACCCACAAAGCACAGATATTCGATATTCTGTGATGGCAGATAGCACATGTTGACACACTGTGTGTGCATCTTCAAATTTTGGCGTGTTGCTGAGTCAAAAATTAAAACAGGTTGGGGGATGGGCGGGGGGGGGGGGTGTTCAGTCTTTGATACGGCCCATCATGTCAATGATGTTTTTATAGTTTTTTTCTATAATCAGCATTCTTTGCCGCATAGTGTCCAGCTCGGTGCAGCACTCCACAATTACATTTCTCACATTCTGTTCCATGAGAACCATTCGTTGCCGCATATTCTCCATTTCACTGCTGCACTCCATCACTTGCTGGATAATTATTCCCGCACTTGCGCGAGAAAAATGCGGAACAGCATCTTCATCCCCTACAAAATGAATCCAAAATATAAAATTAACAATTTTACCGGCCTATCTACATCTAGGGTTGCCACCTCATCCCTTTAAACCTGAACACATATTAATTACACAGGTTCTGTGGCTGATTAAAATGTGGTAATTTAACTCACCTGGTGCCATATCTGCATTACATTAGCCACAGAACATGTGTAATCCATATGTATTCGGGATTAAAGGGATGAGGTGGCAACCCTATCTACATCTGTTTTGCCCTATAAAGCTGGGGTGACACTGACCTGATGGTGTGTGAATTTCCTCCTCCTCCACCACTTCTCCATCTTCAATAACTCCTCCTTCTTGAACCACTTCCCCCTCATCCTCCACGACTCCTACTTCTTCTTCTTCCATCAATCGACCATCTTCAAATTCACCAAAATCATCTTCTTCAAATTCATCTTCATCCTCTACAACTACCAAATTTAAAATGACTCCATCCTCCTCTCTTCCTTCCTCCTCGCTTCCTTCCACCTCCTCCTCCACATCCTCCTCTCTTCCTTCCTCCTCCTCCTCCTCCACATCCTCCTCTCTTCCTTCCTCCTCCTCCACATCCTCCTCTCTTCCTTCCTCCTCCTCCACATCCTCCTCTCTTCCTTCCTCCTCCTCCACATGGCCAGATGGCAGATTCTCTGCCTCCTCGAAATGCTGGCGTCTTCTTTCCCCTATAAATAACACAAAAACAATATGTTTACTCATCAGCACACAGATATTGTAGAGCAGAAATCGCACACATTGCATTGAAGTTTAGAGGCTTTAATTGATTATTTTTTTGTGTCTTATCACCCCAAACCTACATTTTTGGATGACTTCTAGGCCAAGCTCTGATTCAGTCCCTTTTTAGCAAAGTGACACACATGGATGTCCCCCCCTTAAAATTTGGAGCTGAGACCATACAAATGTTAGTGTAATATTTTGGGGGAGACACAGGTGCTCTGGATTACAGATATGAAAACACCTGCTTAGTAGCACTGTTTGCATTTCCCATTCTAGGATTCAAATTTTAGAAAACTATATTTTTACACAATGTTTACAAACAATGTTTTTGGCCAAAGAGGCATGTCCAGGTGTGTTGTTCCTGGGCCAACATCGTATTTGTGAGAAGCAATCTGATGTGAACAAGGTTTCCTATTAACACTCGTTGGCCAAGCAAATGATATTATTAAAAAAAATTCAACATGTGTTCAGAAGTACAACCAGGCCAAGGATACAGATGTAGAAATGTACCTGACCAAACATTAAACTAATAAAAAAAAAATTACTTTTTTTGAGGATTTTTTTTATTTTCTTCAATTGATGTGGCTCACGGAGTTTCAAGTCGGACCACCGCTTCCGTAGCTGCTCCTTGGACCTGGTGATCCCGAACATCCTCTGCATTCTCCTTGCCACCTTCTCCATAATTTTCCCCTTCCTGCGGTTTGGGGTCTTGTATGGCCCATATTGCCCATCATAGTCCTTCCTCCGCATTATTTCGACCAGCTCCACCATTTCGGCAAAAGACATATTAGTGGCCTTATAACGTTTTGGCCGGGATCGCGACGTTCCTGCCTCTGTCACTTCACTTGCGGCCTGAGAGCTCCGTGCACGCTTGTGTGACATCGCCATCTTTCCTTCCCACAGAGATTAGGGGCGTGGAAAAGAGGAAATGTCCCGTCATGGGCGGGGACGAGGGCGGCGGTTCATGCATACGCGGAGTGTAGAGAATGAATAAGACGTGATTACGTAGGTTACGCGGATATTATTCGCTCGTTTAACAGAAGTAACACAGTTCACGCCATATTTTTTGAGTTAACATTGATTAGGGGGCATGGCAAAGGTGACGAAGGCGGTGTGTCACGCACACGCGGAGTCTATTAAAGGGAACCTACGTGATTACGTAGGTTACGCGGAGATTATTAGAACATTTGACAGAAGTTACACAGTTCACGCCATATTTTTTGAGTTAACATTGATTAGGGGGCATGGCAAAGGTGACGAAGGCGGTGTGTCACGCACACGCGGAGTGTATAAAAGGGAACCTACGTGATTACGTAGGTTACGCGGAGATTATTTCATCGTGCTTCACGAGGAGCTAGAGATAATAAGGTAAGAAATTACAACATGGGATCAGCAGAGGCCTAGAAACTTGAGAGCCATGGGATTGGGGTTTTGTCTGTTGTTTGCACCCTTTTAACGCTACTTATGTTTCTTGTGTCCCCAAAACGGTATTTACTTCTCACAATGCTTTCACACATCACTTAAATCTAGATGTGAAGAATGCTCTACCTATTTGTACTTTTTGCCAGGTGTATTGTGATCATGCAAGTATTGTTCTGTGTTGGTTGGCCAGAGGTTATTAGGAAGTGTATTTATATGTCAGGAATGATGAGGGGCATGCTAGGTACACATGAAATAGTGCCTTGAGGAATGGTCAAAATAGTAAAAATTGTGGATGGTTCTAGATTACACGTATTTAGCAAACTTATTTCAAAAAGGGTCTGCATGTGAACTCATTTTTGGTCACAACAATGGGGCAGAGCTGGCCAGCATTTTAGCTGCAGGAGACACTGGGGCAGATTCATGTAGATCTGCGGATCTTTAGATCCGCTAGATCTACCTGGTTTGCGATCCGCCGGTGCAATTTAGCGAGGCAAGTGCATGATTCATCAAGCACTTACCTCGCAAACTGCACCGTCGGATCCTAACTCCCCCCGGCGGAATGCAAATTCCGCGGCTAGGGGCAGTGTACAATTTAAATCAGGCGCGTTCCCGCGCCGATGCGAAAAAGCCCAGTGCGCATGCTCCAAATGACGTCACTACAATGTCATTGTTTGCGGCGGGTACGTCGTTTGCGGCCATCGGTATTCCCGATCGCGGTACGCAAACAAAATAGAAAATTTAAAAATCGGCGCTGGAACGTCGGCCATACTTAACATTAGCTACCCCTCATAGAAGCAGGGGTAGCTATCCACCAGAAAAACCCGAACGCAAACGACGTAGAAAACGAGCGACGGGCGGGCGTACGGACGTGAATCGGCGTTTTTCCTCATTTGCATATGCGACGGGTAAAAAATCGCGACGACACCTAGCGGCCGGCGGGAGATTACAGCCTAAGATTCGACTGGTGTAAGTCACTTACACCAGTCGGATCCAAGGGAGATCTATGCGGAACTGATTCTTATGAATCAATCGCATAGCTCCGACGGTGGGATCTCACAGATCCGACCGTCGGGTCTCACAGATACGACGGCGGATCAGGAGATCCGCCGTCGTATCTATTGATGAATCTGCCCCACTGTGTTTGCATAGTACTTGATAAATCTGGGGCCACATATTATTACAATGTGAATGCTGTGCATTTTTTAATGCTTATTTATTTTTGTTTTAACAGTGTTAAGCTTGAAAATTGCCAAAGCAAATTAGAATAAACCATGGACCAGATCGTGGGTAAAGAAATTATTGCTCGCCTAATAGAAAAGTTTAGGGAAATGCCCCTACTTTGGGATACAAAACATCCCCACTATTCGAAGCGGGACCGACGAACGGCAGCACTTGATGAGATTGCTACATATATGCAGACATGGGTTCCCGGCTGCACAGGCGAGATGGTCAAGAAGAAAATGAACAACCTGAGGGCCGCATACCGAACCAAAAGAAGAGAACTACGTGAACAAAGATCAGGAGCAGCAGCAAGCGAGTCCACGGAGCCCAGTCTGTGGTACTACCAAGAGCTGGAGTTTTTGGGGGATCAAATGGAGGGCCGGCAATCAATGTCAAGCCTTCCTTCCAGCCGGCATCGCAGCAGACTTTCCACGGATCACCACAGCCAGGAGGGAGTACAGTGAGGGGCTGGCTGGCATGCATCAAAATCTGCGACTCTCCACTTCTGATGAGGTAGAGTATTTTTCAAAATTTTTTTGGGCTGCTAATTCTTGTTTGTTTATTGAGTTGATATTGTAATCCCAAAAGAAAAAATGGCCTAGAAAAGTCATGGGCATAAAAATAGGGGTCATGGATGCCAAGTGCAGGGATCAGAAGGAGAGTCTATTCAAGTTTAAAGTAAGATAAAACAAACCAGTCTAGAGCATGAAAATGTGTGTGATTTGCTTGTGCCAAATTGTAAAACATGTCCCTTTTTTTGCCATAGGAAGAAGTGAGCAGCCATGATTTTTCGGCTACTGATGCGGAGATGCATGCCAGCCAGGAGGAAGGGGTCAGTGGCAGCCAGGAGGAGGAGGCTGGGCCCAGCACCAGTCAGCAGGGCCCCAGGGTCAGCACCACCAGGCAAGTCCCTCCCCCCCGGGTCTGGCAAGCAGGCCTAATGAGGCGCAGGAGGCAAGTGGAGGATGAGAGCCTCGAGATGATAATGAGGGCCCCCCTCAACCCCACTGAGGCCTACAGTGCCTACGTGGCACACGAAATGTCACAAGCGGGGGAGGCCGATCAGAGGCGTGCCAAGGACCTGTTTAACCAGGTCCTTTTATGGATGCACCAGGGCTGGCTGACCAATGACACTGAGCTGAGTGACCCGGTCCATCCTGCCCAACACCTGCTAACTCCTCCTGCTGCCACATCATCCCCACCTGCAAGGGGCCGTGGATGGGTCCGTGGAAGATCTGCTGCAATGCAGGCTGCAAGGAGGGTTACAAGGAACAGGAGAAGATGATTCCCGGCCTTCCATTTGATCCCCCAAAAACTTTGGTCTTTTTGGACTACCACAGCCTGGGCTCCATTGGCTCACTTGCTGCTGCTCCTGGTTTTTGTTTTTGTGGTTGTTCTTTTTAGTTCTCGGTATGTGGTCCTCAAGGTTTGCCATTTTCTCCTTGACTATGTTGCCTGTGCAGTCTGGAACACAAGTCTGCATGTATGTTGCTATCTCATCAAGTGCTGCCGTTCTAGGTAATTTATTTTTGTTTATGGCCAAAATAAATGGTTATTTGATTTACTGAAATACCTTGTCTATTGTGTTTTAATACTTTGGTGATTAGGCATTAAACATTTTAGCAAATAATATGTGTCATTTAGAAAGGACACCAACTCCTTGGGGGGGGGGGGGTACATTTGGCGTACCAACTTGGTAAAACAAAAAAGGAAAAACACACGCCAAAATAAAATGGTGACATAACTTGACAAAAAAAAAAAATGTGCAAGAAAAAACAATGGTGACATAAATTGCACAAAAAACAAAAAACAAAAAAAAATGCAAGAAAAAACAATGGTGACATAACTTGACAAAAAAAAAAAAAAAATGTGCAAGAAAAAACAATGGTGACATAAATTGCACAAAAAAACAAAAACAAAAAAAAATGCAAGAAAAAACAATGGTGACATAACTTGACAAAAAAAAAAAAAAATGTGCAAGAAAAAACAATGGTGACATAAATTGCACAAAAAAGAAAAAAAAAAGAAACAACATTAAATAAAAAAAAAAACAGAAACATAGACATGTGGAGGACAAAAAGAAAGTTCCAACATCTGGATAGATAGCATCAGCAAGAGAACGGGTTTATTCTAGCAAGAGAACGCCGAAAAAACAAGAGGCAATAAACGACACACTAGATATTTAAAAGGACGAATGTGCCATATCACAAACAAACGAGAGTTTTACCTGAACGAGTGCTCCCATCCCCTTATTTTGTCTGAGCATGCGCAGGGTTTTTATCCGCGGATATTGTGTACTAACCAACGGATCTGTCCGTCGGATAGATTCACAGCGGATAGATTTGTTTAGCATGTCAGCAAATATTCGATCTGCTGAAAAGCGAGTCGACGGATAAATATCCGCGGAAAAGTATCCGCTGGAACGTACACACCATAGGATCTATCCGCTGAAACCCATTCGCTGGGATTTTTCAGCGGATGGATTCTATCGTGTGTATGGGGCCTAAGAAATGTATAAACCATTATATGCTGATTGCCGACATAATGATCTGTTTTAATATTCATAGGAAAGCTGCTAACATAAGTACTTTTGATTATTTGGAATAAGGGAGTTCCCCTCATAACTTTTTCACCCTGTCATAGTGACTACGTATGCTTGGCAGTTCAAAGAGGTGAAATCACTTTTGGCGCAGCTGCTTGGCTGAAGTATGAGATCTCCTGAAATTATGAACTGCTCCTGAGAGGCTTGTGAGAGTACATATCCATCGACATGATATCTCATTAAATGTATTTAACACCAAACAAGAAAACACACAAATGCAATAGAATTTTTATAAAATAAAGTTAAACAAAAAAGGAAAAACTGATTTGACGTCAAAGCTGAACTCTGGGACTATGAAAAAAACAACCACTGCAGTGAGCGTGTTTGGTCTAGGGCAGCCTTTTTTGGGACCTTTGAAATAATTTTTAGGTCTCAGGGAACCTCTGCTCAAGATTAGTCCATCAGGGGGCATTGGGATAATGCCCTTTACATTAGTGGTCAGTGGGGTGAATGCCTCCCCCAATACAGTTGCTGCCAAAATGTCTTAATTAGGCTCAGTTCACACATAAAGTTGTATTCAAAATTATTCAACCCCCACTGAAATTGATTGTTTTGGCCAGTTTGACATTGATTTGGATCATTCAGTCACCCTGCTTACAATTAAATCAAAGAGGCACGTTTAGGTCAGACAAATATAACATAACATTTATAATGAAATAACCACAAATGTATTTTCTGTGCTCACATCATTATCAGTTTTATTCAACCCCCAAGTGACATTCAATCTTAGTACTTAGTACTTAGTACAACATCCTTTTACAGTTATAACAGCTTTTAAACGTGAAGGTATAGCTTGACACAAGTGTCTTGCAGCGATCTACAGGTATCTTCGTCCATTCGTCATGGGCAAAAGCCTTCAGTTCAGTCACATTCTTAGGCTTGCGCACTGCAACTGCTTTCTTTAAGTCCCACCAGAGGTTCTCAATCGGATTTAAGTCTGGTGACTGCGATGGCCACTCCAAAATGTTCCAGCCTTTAATCTGCAACCATACTCTAGTGGACTTGGAGGTATGCTTGGGATCATTGTCCTGTTGAAAGGTCCAACGTCTCCCAAGCCTCAGGTTTGTGACGGACTGCATCACATTGTTATCCACTATCTCCTGGTACTGAAGAGAATTCATGGTACCTTGCACAGGCTGAAGCTTCCCTGTACCTGCAGAAGCAAAACAGCCCCAAAGCATGATTGACCCCCCCGCCATGCTTCACAGTAGGCAAGGTGTTCTTTTCATCATAGGCCTTGTTCTTCCTCCTCCAAACATAGCGTTGATCCATGGGCCCAAACACTTCTAATTTTGTTTCATCAGTCCACAGAACACAATCCCAAAACTTCTTGTGGTTTGTCCACATACTGCAGTCGACTCCTCTTATTCTTTGGAGACAGCAAGGGGGTGCACCTGGGAGTTCTGGCATGGAGGCCTTCATTACGCAGTGTGCGCCGTATTGTCTGAGCTGAAACTTCAGTACCCACATCTGAAAAATCTTTTCTCAGTTCCTCAGCAGTCACACGGGGACTTTTCTCCACTCTACGCTTCAGGTAGCACACAGCAGTCGAAGTCAGCATCTTCTTTCTGCCACGACCAGGTAGCGTTTCAACAGTGCCCTTTGCCTTGAATTTGCGAATGATGCTTCCTATGGTGTCTCTTGGTATGTTTAACATCTTTGCAATCTTCTTATAGCCATTGTCCTTCCTGTGAAGAGTAATCACCTCTTCTCTTGTCTTCCTGGACCATTCTTTTGACTTCACCATGTTTGTAACCACACCAGTAAATGTCTAGAAGGAGCTGAGTATCACAGTCCTTTTAAAGCTGCCTAATTGGTGCTTATTAGGCTTTATTGCTGCTCCCTGACATCCACAGGTGTTTTCAATACCTGATTGAAAACACTTCAATGAACCTCTGTTCTTCAGAGTGGTAGTCTTTAAGGGGTTGAATAATTGTGTAAATGAAGAATTCACAAAATAAACATTTACTACTGTATTACAAAACCAATTGATGTCATTTTAGTTGCATATGGTTCTTTAAGAAGTCCTTGTAGGATTTCATTCTGAATACAATTACAAATGTACACTAAATTCCCTAAAACCCTTTACAGCAGTGGTCCCCAACCTTTTTGGCACCGGGGACCGGCTGCGTGGAAGAAAATGTTGCCAAGGCCCGGTTGGGGGGAGGTTAGGGATGGCATGCGGGGGGGTAAGCGATTTTTCACGGGCAATTTGTCAGCGCATTATTTCTATTACATTGTAGTAATAAATTAAATAGTTAAACCCACCATAATGCAGAATCAGTGGCAGCCTACCCCCCACATTACATTCCCAACCTCCACTTTAATATCCTCAGCCCCCCTCACATGACAGTTCTTGGTCACCCCAATTTAACTTCTTCAGGCCCCCCCACATTACAGTCCTCAGTCCCCCCCCCCCACACTCCAGGCCTGCCACCGACAGCCATATCACTTGTCACCTGCAACCTGCCACCATGTCACTTGCCACCTGCAGCCATGTCACTTGCCACCCACAGCCTGCCCCTGCCACCATGTCACTTGCCACCTACAGTCATGTCACTTGCCACCCACAGCCTGCCACCTGCAGAAATGTCACTTGCCACCATGTCACTTGACACCTGCAGCCATGTGACTTGCCACCTGCCGCTATGTCACTTACCACCTGCAGCCATGTCACTTGCCACCTGCAGCCATGTCACTTGCCACCTGCAGCCATGTTACTTGCCACCACAGCCTGTCACCCACAGCATGCCACCTGCAGCCATGTCACTTGCCACCATGTGACTTGCCACCTGCAGCCATGTGACTTGCCACCTGCCGCCATGTCACTTGCCACCTGCCGCCATGTCACTTGCCACCTGCCGCCATGTCACTTGCCACCTGCAGCCATGTCACTTGCCACCTGCCACCATGTCACTTGCCACCACAGCCTGTCACCCACAGCCTGCCACCTGCAGCCATGTCACTTGCCACCATGTCACTTGCCACCTGCCGCCATGTCACTTGCCACCTGCCGCCATGTCACTTGCCACCATGTCACTTGCCACCACAGCCTGTCACCCACAGTCTGCCACCTGCAGCTATGTCACTTGCCACCCATGTTCCCCTGTATAACCTTCCCCTCAGGAGGCGGTGCCAATGTGGGCAGTGGAGAGGACTGTGCACAGCATGTCTGGATAGGGACAGGAGACTGACGAGAGGCGTTGCAGGGAGGGAGGCGGGACAGTTCTGGATGGAGGGCCGAGGTAACAAACAGGTGATTGGCTGCTAGGATGAAGGACAGTCCTAGCAGCCAATCGCCTGTTTGATAACCTCGGGCAGCTCCGCCCTCCACCTAGAATTGTTCCGCCTCCCGCTGTCGGCTCTGTGAGGATTACAGAGCGACGGCAGGAGGAAAAGAAGTCTCATGCCGCCTGCTCGCACTCGCGGCCCGGCTGCAGAAGGGCTGCGGCCCAGTAGTGGGCCACGGACCGGGGGTTGGGGAACACTGCTTTACAGCATTGGGGGGTTGAATAATTTTGAACAAAACTGTAAACCGGCCGTGGATCGCACAGCAACGCTGTATGTCCCTGTTCTCTGTTTCAGGGATGAATCAGGGCAGAATCTTTGCCTGAATTCGGCCCTGAAACGGAGGCAAAGACATACAGTGCACTCCCCAGCCGCCCCAGAGACATGTGAACTGGCTCCATAGAGAGCCGGTCACATTCTCCTGCTGTATGAAATGGATGCGGAGAAACTCACTTCCAATTCGAATAGGTGTGAACCCAGCCTTACAGTCAGCTAAAAAAAGGATGGATGCCAAGTGACATTGGATCTGGAACCATGCTTCAGCTCAAGAAACCTCTGACAACCACTGGACTGGAGGAACCCTGGCTGAGAATGGCTGGTCTAATGGAGATTGAACAGGCAATATTACTTACTTTAACCGTCAATAATAGCTAGAGCCGCTGGAAGAGAGTGACGGGTGATGTGCAAGCAGTGGCGGCTGGTGTTTAATTTTTTTTGGGGGGTGCAAACAAACGAAAAAAAAACAAACACAATTGCAGCCACACTGTGCCCATTAAATGCAGCCACTGTGCCATGCCATCAATTGTCGCCACTGTGCCATGCCATCAATTGTCGCCACTGTGCCATGCCATCAAATGCAGCCACTGTGCCATGCAACGCAGCCACTGTGCCATCATTTATCACCACTGTGCCCATCAATTGTCCCCACTGTGCCATGCCATCAAACGCAGCCACTGTGCCATCAATTGTTGCCACTGTGCCATCAATTGTTGCCAGAGTGCCATCAATTGTCGCCACTGTACCATGCCAAACGCAAATTTTTACCACTGTGCCCACATCAATTGTTACCACTGTGCCAACATAAATTTTTACCACTGTGCCCTTTAATTGTTGCCACTGTGCCCTTTAATCCCTCAATGTCTTCTCGCGCCCTCGATGACGCTTCAGCCAATCAGGTTACCGGTAACCAGAACCGGTGAACCTTATTGGCTAAGACGCCTCTCAGTCTTATCCAAGGAACACACCCCCTGTGCGTCCCCTGGATAACTATTTGGAAGCCGATTACAGCCTGAGGGCTGTAATCGGAAAGCCTAACAGAGCCGCTGGCTCTGATAGGCACTTCCAAAGCCAACCAGCTGCCTTTATTCAGATGGCCGGCGCTCGCCAGGGGGCGTTACCTCACGCAGAGCACACTACAGGTCTCTACGCATCACCTCATCTCTAGTGTTCACATATTGTTGTTCAAGTGTAACAGCCCTCTGCTCTGATAGTACTGTGTCCCCATTTTAGTTCTCCAAGTATAGGGGCTGTGATTCCCTGCCTGTAATGGGCCTTTGCTACAAAATCACAACAGGGTGACATAGCTGAGTTCTGCAAACAAGAGTGTGCTGGAGGAAGAAACAGAGCTGTATATAGGACTATATAGTGGGCATCCCTTAATTCCCAATCACCATCTAAGTTCTAATCTCTCAATAAAATAGCAAAAACCAAGTACTGGACTGTTTTATGACTCTGAAAATTTGGCGTGCATGGCTGTGCACGATAGGGGATCCAAATCTACTTGCTGCTCCTTAGGGGGTGTGCTACATTTGAGGAGTGGAACTATTACTGGCTTACCACTCGCTTAGGCAGTTTTAGGAATTAAACATTTAGGAGCCAAAAGATTGCAAAAATGTAGTCCACATTGAACACATGCATAAGTTCAGTGCACATGCAAGAGATTAAGAATGCATTTCACACTAAAATTACTTAGTCACACATAGCACACACCTAAAGTTCTTAAACATATATGTGAGAACACACAACACACACAATAAAGTTCTTAAACATGAAGAAACGCCCCTTTCAATCTAAAAAGTATGAATAAACCTAGTGAGTAACTGATAAAAGGCATGATAGTGTACTATTTATATCTGTCAGTTAGAAATACTAATCTATTCGTGAACAGTGTTTTTCCACTTGTTATAAACAGTTTATTATTATAAAATGTCTATATCAGCTCCACAAATCAAGGAAAATTGTGGCAAAATTCAAAATACTGTATATTTTCGCTGCTGTTTCTAAAGTTAGCAAAATACTTATATCTACGTATTAGAAGAGGTATGGACTGCAGAGAGAGAAACATAATTGTTTTCCCTGTACCAATAATTATTAAGACCTCATCTAGAATTTGCAGTTCAGTTTTGGGCACCATTTCACAAAAAGGATATCAGGGAACTGGAGAAAATGCAGAGAAGGGCAACCAAACTTTTAAGAAGTATGGAGGAGCTCAGCTATGGGGTAAGATTATTAGCTGAACTACTGAATCTATTCTCTCTTGAGAAGAGGAGATTAACCTGCTGAGCAGTATTCCAGAGTCAGGCTCGGGGTGAATTTTCACTACCAAAAGTGGTAACCCCGAGCCAGACTCGGGATCGCATCGCAGTATCCAGGCATAGTTACTTACATTGTCCCCTGGATCCTGCGATGTCTCCCAGTTGTGTCTGCGAGCTGCCGAGCTCCGTTCCTGAGCATTGCGACGCACGGGGACGGAGTTCGGCGCCAAATTCAAAAAGTGAAAAACACAGTATAGCTACAGTATACTGTAATCTTACAGATTACAGTACTGTATCAAATAAATACACATCCCCTTTGTCTGTAGTGGTTTGTCCAGTGCCCCCCATGCACTTTTATATTATAAAAACTTTTTTTTCTGCCTGGAAACTGGAGATTATCCATAGCAACCAAAAAGTGTCAGTTTACGTCAAAAGTGGTTTAAGAACAGCTAGAAAACAGCGATAATAAATCACTTGCAGAATTGAGCGATAGCGATTTGTGAGGAAATTCATCATCAAACACTGAAAGTAATGACAACGACAATTCTGCAACTGAGCAAATTTCAGTGTGTTTTATTTGATTAAATTATTGAATATTTTTTATTATAATTACATTATTCAAAAATGTAAAAAGTAAATGAGGAGCGGTGGCGCTGCCTAGAAGTTACAAAATTTAAACGGCTAGGTGTGACGATAATATATCCTGTATAAATCTCCTATAATGGAGGGTGTTGCGTACACCCCCCTATATGGGTGAAATGACGAGTCTCCTACAATACCGAAGTGCAGGTATGATGCTAGTGAGGTGATTCAATATGATGAAAAGCAAACTATCATAAACTCCAGCCTCCGATAGGCGATTCACCACTTGATCGCTTCTCATTGAGCGTGGATAATATCACTTATTAATTACATTATTATTTGTTATAGAAAATGTATAGTTATTTATTATATTATAATTTATGATTTTGTGTTTAAAAATGTATCATACCCGGGATCAGTGGCGTACTAAGTGGGGGGACGGGTCGCCCCGGGTACCACAGACTGGGGGGGTGGCAGGTCGGCACCCCCCTCTGCGATTATATAAATGACAGCGCCGCGGGATTTGGCAGCGGTGCAGGGTGAGGAGAGGCAAGCCATAGTGGCGATGCGGGGGGGCTGTGCAGGGTGACACACCGCTGCACGAACCATCCCCTCCTCTTGCAGACGCTGCTGTGTGTCTGAGTGATCCCACCTGATATCAGGCAGGCAGACTGCAGGGGCGAGGCGAGCAGACTAGTGGCGTCGGGGGAATCGATAGAAGAGGAGTGGGTGTGCAGGGTGACACACCGCTGCACCAACCATCCCCCCTCTTGCGGCCGTGGGCTGTGTGCATGAGCGGTCCCGGATATCACATAGACCGGCACAGCCGTGTAGAGTGCACTGAACAGGGGCTAAACTGAAGGTGGGGGTCTGCACTGAAGGGGGGCTAAACTGAAGTTGGGGGTCTGCACTGAATGGGGGGCTAAACTAAAGGTGGGGGTCTGCACTGAACGGGGGGCTAAACTAAAGATGGGGGTCTGCACTGAAGGGGGGCTACACTGAAGGGTGGTCTGCACTGAAGGGGTGGTCTGCACTGAGCGGGGGTCTGCACTGAGCGGGGGTCTGCACTGAAGGGGTGGTCTGCACTGAAGGGGGGTCTGCACTGAAGGGGGGCTACACCAAAGGGGGAGTCTGTGTAACATGCAGGGGGTCCAGAGCTGTGGAGGGCTGTTTAATGTAAAGGGGTCCAGAGATGCAGGGTGCTGTGTAATGTAAAGGGGTCCAGAGATGCAGGGTGATGTGTAATGTAAAGGGGTGCAGGGTGCTTTGCAATGTAAAGGGGACCAGAGGTGCAAGGTGCTGTGTAATGTAAAGGGGAACAGAGCTGCAGGGTGCTGTGTAATGTAAAGGGGACCAGAGGTGCAGGGCGCTGTGTAATGTAAAGGGGACCAGAGGTGCAGGGTGCTGTGTAATGTAAAGGGGACCAGAGGTGCAGGGCGCTGTGTAATGTAAAGGGGACCAGAGGTGCAGGGTGCTGTGTAATGTAAAGGGGTCCAGAGGTGCAGGGTGCTGTGTAAAGTAAAGGGAACCAGAGGTGTAAGGTTCTGTGTAATGTAAAGGGGACCAGAGGTGCAGGGTGCTGTGTATTGTAAAGGGAACCAGAGGTGCAGGGTGATGTGTAATGTAAAGAGGTCCAGAGGTGCAGGGTGCTGTGTAATGTAAAGAGGTCCAGAGGTGCAGGGTGATGTTACATAGTTAGTCAGGTTGAAAAAAGACACAAGTCCATCCAGTTCAACCACAAAAAAAAATAAAAAAATAAAAAATAAACAAACAAAATAAAAAACACAATGCAATCCCATACACCCAACTCCATACCCACAGTTGATCCAGAGGAAGGCAAAAAACCCCAGCAGAGCATGATCCAATTTGCTGCAGCAGGGGAAAAAATGCCTTCCTGATCCCCCGAGAGGCAATCGGATTTTCCCTGGATCAACTATACCTATAAATGTTAGTACTCAGTTATGTTCTGTACATTTAGGAAAGAATCCAGGCCTTTCTTAAAGCAATCTACTGAGCTGGCCAGAACCACCTCTGGAGGGAGTCTGTTCCACATTTTCACAGCTCTTACTGTGAAAAAGCCTTTCCGTATTTGGAGGTGAAATCTTTTTTCCTCTAGACGTAAAGAGTGCCCCCTTGTCCTCAGGGTTCACCGTAAAGAGAATAACTCAACAATGTGTAATGTAAAGGGGTCCAGAGGTGTGGAGAGGGGGTACACAGAAGTGTCAAAGAGATATTGAAGGATGCAGAGGTATGCATGGGGCACAGTGGGTTGTTTTTACATTTTAATGTGGGGGGGGGGGGTGCCAGATATAGGATCCGCCCCGGGTGCCAAATGCTCTAGGTACGCCCCTGCCTGGGATGTCTACTAGACTCTGGTTTGGACAGATTTAAGTGAGTTATTCCTAAGAATTACAGGCCTACAATATAAAACGCCAAATTTCCATGCAAAATAATTGTACCGCTTTCAGCATCAAAAATCTGACATAATCATACCACCAGGGAGGTTAAAGGGGATATGATCAACATGTACAAATACACAAGTAGTCCATATAGTGAACTTGGTGTTGAGTTATTCAGTTTAATGTCATTACAGAGGACAAGTGGACACTCTTTACGTCTGGAGGAAAAGAAATGTAACCTCCACATACAGAAAGGTTTCTTCCCAGTAAGAGCCGTGATGATGTAGCATAGACTCCCTCAAGAACTAGCTTTGGCCAGGTTACTAGATTGTTAATAAATAATTTCAAATTAATTATTTAAAGTTAATAAAAGAGCTGAATGCATTCCAAACTGCACAAAAATACTAACATCTATAGCTACTAACCCCAGACAATGTTGATCCAGGGAATATCTGATCGCTTTTTGGGGATCAGGAAGGATTTTTCCCCTGCTAGAGCAAATTGCACCATGCTTTATATTTTTTTTTTTTTTGCCTACTTCTGGATCAACCGTGGGTATAGAGTTCTGTATATGGATGTTTTCTATTCATTTTATTTATTTATTTATATTGGTTGAACTAGATGGACTCCTGTCTTTTTTTAAACTGACTATGTAATTAAATATAAAATACTAGCTAAGAACCTGAGTAGCTTATAGCAAATATGTAGATATACAGTACCTTGAAAAAGTATTCATACCCCTTGAATTTTTTTTACATTTTGTCATGGTACAACCAAAAACGTAAATGTATTTTATTGGGATTTTATGTGATAGACCAACACAAAGTGGCACATAATTGTGAAGTGGAAGGAAAATGATAAAAAAAAGTTTTCATTCATTTTTGTAAATAAATATGTGAAAAGTGTGGCGTACATTTGTATTCAGCCCCCTTTACTCTGATACCCCTAGCTAAAATCTAGTAGAACCAATTGCCTTCAGAAGTCACCTAATTTGCAAATAGAGTCCACCTGTGTGTAATTTATTGGCGTAAAATGAAGGATGGATGGCCGCACTCCAAACCAAACAGGTTGTCTTTATTTAAACGAACAGCAAAAACATACCAGATCACAGCAAAAGAAACAGGAGGATAACCGACGTTTCGCACTGGCTTAGTGCTTATTCAGCCATGAATAAGCACTAAGCCAGTGCGAAACGTCGGTTATCCTCCTGTTTCTGTTGCTGTGATCTGGTATGTTTTTGCTGTTCGTTTAAATAAAGACAACCTGTTTGGTTTGGAGTGCGGCCATCCATCCTTCATTTTACGCCAATGCTTGCCTAGTGCACTGCCAGCACCCATGGAATCCTACACCTGTGTATGACCCTATAGCAGACCCACCTTGAGCGGTGATTTTCCTTCTTCTTGTGTGTAATTTATAATCTCAGTATAAATACAGCTGTTCTGTGAAGCCCTCAGAGGTTTGTTAGAGAACCTTAGTGAACAAACAGCATCATGAAGGCCAAGGAACACACCAGACAGTTCAGGGCTAAAGTTGTGGAGATGTTTAAAGCAAGGTTAGGTTATACAAAAATATCCCAAGCTTTGGACATCTCACAGAACACTGTTCAGCGGTGCTTGGTATCCTCCAGACATGACGCTTGCCATTCAGGCCAATGAGTTAAATCTTTGTTCCATCAGACCAGAGAATTAATTTTCTCATGGTCAGAGTCCTTCAGGTGCCTTATACTGAGGTGTGTCTCATGCCTTTTACTGAGGAGTGGCCACTCTACAATACTTGCCTGATTGGTGGAGTGCTGCAGAGAGTGACTATCGGGTTCTTGATCACCTCCCTGACTAAGGCCCTTCTCCACCGATCGCTCAGTTTGGCCGAGTGGTTCCAAACTTCTTTCATTTGCGGATTATTGAGGCCACTGTACTCATTGGGACCTTCAATGCTGCAGAAAATTTTCTGTACCCTTCCTCAGATCTGTGCCCAATACAATCTACAAAACAATGGGGGTGGTGCTGTTATCGGGTATGCAAGACAATATGTCCATTGAATTATAGCCCTTTTATGTATTATACAGCGTCTGTCACACAATGGGAGAAATTTGAATGGGGAATGGAAAAAAGTCTTATAGATTAAAATAATACAGAGTCCATGTTCAAGGGCAAGCCTCCAGGGGGAAGATGAGAGCAGGCTCCAAATATGCAAAACAAAAGAAAGAAGGCGCACCAAGAGTGAGGCTTGAGACACAGACACAAACAGCGTGGGAGCGCGATGATGTCACGGGCAGCGGCAGAGCGACGACGTTACGGAGCATGCACCGTAGGTTGCTAGGTGCGCTCCTTTTTCAAGCATGCAGATGCTTGAAAAAAGAGTGCACCTAGCAACCTACGGTGCATGCTCCGAAACGTCGTCGCTCTGTCGCTGCCCGTGACATCATCGCGCTCCTACTCTGTTTGTGTCTGTGTCTCAAGCCTCACTCTTGGTGCACACATCGCCCGGACTTCCTGGTTTCCCAGCTGACGAAGATCCAAGGGGATAGTTTAACATCACAGCCTACATCTGCAGCGGATGATCGCCACCTATGGGCCAGCAAGGACTTGTATGCCGAATTCTCTCATTTTAAATGTAAGTGGATAATGCACCTATTGTAAAATTAAAATCACAATGTTCCTGACCTGGTGGCGCCTTCTTTCTTTTCTTTTATTTTGCAATACAATACAATGTACAGACAATTCTGTGGACTTCATGGCCTGGTTTGTGCTCTGACATGCACTATTAACTATGGGAACTTATATAGACAGGTATGTAGCTTTCCAAATCATGTCCAATCAACTGAATTTACCACAAGTGGACTCCAATCAAGTTGTAGAAACATCTCAAGGATGATCAGTGGAAACAGGATGCATCTGAGCTCAATTTTGAGAGTAATGGCAAAGGCTGTGAACACGTATGGTATGTACATGTGATTTTTTATCTTAATAAATTTGCAAAGATTTTACGCAAACTTCTTTCACATTGTATGGGGTATTGTTTGTAGAATTTTGAGGAAAATAATGAATTTAATCTATTTTGGAATAAGCCTGTAACATAACAAAATGTGGAACAAGTTAAGCGCTGTGAATACTTTCTGGATGCACTGTATATCAGGTAAGCAATGTTGGTTGTCTTTGTGACAGGGACTCCACAGCTTTTAAAGTGTATCTAAACCTAAAAGCAACATTTGAATATATTTGAATATATTGCAGCTTACCAATCCTTAAGACCCCTTTCACACTGAGCCGCCCATAGGGTCGGCGGTAAAAATGGAGCAGCTGTTTGATGGCGGATTGCAGGTGCTATTTTTAATGCTATAACGCCTGCAATACGCCCTCAGTGTAAAAGGGGTCTAAAAGCGAAGTATGGCCAAAGTTCTTTTTTTTTAGCAACATTTTTTTCCCTTTATAAAAAAAGGTTTTATATAAAATGAAAGTGGCTGTAAAGTCAAAAGTTTTTTATCCTAATGCATTAAGATAAAAATCCCTTTGTGTGTAATAGCCCCCTAATACTTACCTGAGCCCCATCTCTGTCCAGCGATGTTGTAGGATTGTCCCAGTTGCCCAGGACTCCCCTCCTCATTGGCTGAGACAGCAGTGTAGCATCATTGACTCCTGCTGCTGTCAATCAAGTCAGTCAGCCAATGAGGAGAGTAAGGGGGAGGACTGGGCTACAGCTCTGTGTCTGAATTGATACACGGAGCTGCAGCTTGGCTGCCCCCATAGCAAGCTGCTTGCTGCGGGGGCACTCGATGGTAGGGTGGGTCCAGGAGAGCTGAAGAAGGACCTGAGAAGAGGAGGATCAGGGTTGCTCTAGGCAAAAACCATTACATAGATCAGGTAAGTATAACGTGTTTGTTAAAAAAGAAAAAAAAATAACAGATAAAAATTCACTTAAAGGAGTTGTAAATAAAAAAAAATTTTTTTGCTGAAATGACAGTTTACAGGGTATAGAGACATGATAGTTAACTGATTCCTTTTAAAAACGATTAGAAATAGATAAAAATGAATCATATAATGTACCTGTAGTTTCTAGTTTCGTTTTTGCATGTTGTTTCCTGCCTCTGTGCTGTACAGAGCCACAGAGCCAATACAGGGCAGTGATGGTTTGGAAAACGAAACTGATTGGTGCTGAGGGGTTTTAGACACACAGTAATCACACCTCCTTGAAGTTAGTGACCACAGAGAGAAAGCTCTGAGTACTGTGGTCATCAGGAAACAGACAATCAGGAAGTGTGGAGATCAGAGAAGAATTACAGCAACTTGAGAGAAAAAACGAACAATGAGGACATGAAAACAGCACTGCATTAAGGTAAGAGAAGCTATTAAGATAAAAAAAAAACCTTTACAAACCCTTACATTTACAGATTCATAAAGTGCAATATATTATGTTTGATTTTGGGTCTAAATATACTTTAACAAAATGTAAAAAAAAAAATAAGCCAAATCAATGTGTAAAACTTGCAGCTGTCAGAACCAGCAGAGTAGAAAGCAGGGATGCATCAGGTTGACAATGGTATAGTGACTCACCAGCCCTCAAGCACCACCGATCACAGAGATGATGATTAGAGCAGGGAACATCACAGCTTTCATTTCAATAGCTGTGTGTTCCCCCGCTGTGCGCCATCACATACAGCCCCTCCTCTTTTTCTGGGACTTTGATAGACAGATCACCCATCCAATCCTAGGATGGGTGACGTGTATCAAAGTTCCCTGGACAAGGGGAGGGTCTTATGTGACGGCGCAAGGCAGGGGAACACACAGCTATTGAAATCAGGGCCATCTTAATAGCATCATGGTCCCCTGGGCAAAGTAATGCTCTGGGGCCCCTACAATGGAGACAGTGCAGGTAAACAAAAATCAAGTAGGTAGGAGGTAGGGAATATCTAGGGTGTAGAGGGGTCAGAGTGCTGGGGGGATATCTGGGATGTAGAGGGGCAGCCCGGGCTCAAGGACCAGCTGCTTTGGGGAAAGGACAGGGGCCCCCCATGCAGCTGGGGCCCCTAGGCAGTGCCCAGGTGTGCCCTCCCATTAAGACATCCCTGATTGAAAGGAAAGCTATGATGTTCCCTGCTCTGATCATCCGGCCGATGGCTCCCCTCTCTTCCCCTCCACAGGTAGGCTGCATGGGACACAGGCTGCATGGTGGGCACAGGCTGCATGGGACACAGGCTGCATGGTGGGCACAGGCTGAATTGCACACAGGCTGCATGGTGGGCACAGGCTGCATTGAACACAGGCTGCATGGTGGGCACAGGCTGCATTGCACACAAGCTGATATCGGAGGCAACTGATGATCCTGTGGCTAAGTGCGTACAAGACCCCAGTGCTGCAGAGTGTGACTCTGGTGCTTTGAGACTTTGAGAGGATAGGTCACAATCAGCCTAGAGATCCAGTGGGACATTTCTTTTGCAGTTGCAGCACAGGAGTTGTGCAATACAGTCAGGAGTTGTGCAGTGCAGCCAAAGGTTGTGAAATACAACCCAAATGTTGTGCATAGCAGCCAGAAGTCAAGCAGTTGTCAAGTTGTACAAGTTTGCAGTTCCAGGGTATCCCAGCTCCCCTTTCCAAGTTCATGTTGCAATAATAAACCCTAAAAGAAACCCCTAGACTGATCTTTTACGCCAAAGAATGCCAGAAATGCTGTGGGCCTAGCTGTGTGTGCTCTAAAGCAAGGAAATAGGACCAAACTACCAGCGGCTCTTGCTGGGGTGCACTACATATGCATTCATTTTACAATCATGTATTTATTTATTCTATCAAGTTTATTTTCCCTTCTACGTCCCCTGCTTGTTTGGAGCTTTAAGGTTGAGCGGAAAGTTTTTATTTATTTTTGCAATTGTTCCTGGAACAACTGAGAAACTAAATACTTTCCATAAATTTCATTGATTTCCTGAAGACTGTAACACGTTGCTTAAATAGAAATTGTAACAGTGACACCCTGTGGCTGAATATTAAAACAGCAGAGAATGTAAAATGATGTAAAGGGGACATCTGCTTCAAAATCAGCCACTAATAGCTCATAGGTGAAAAATGGTGGTGCTTCCAAAAGCTTACCAATTGTTTAAGAGCATTATTAAACCCAAAAGCAAACTTAGATGTAAGGGTTTCATTGATTCATCGAGTATAAGCCAACCCGAATATAAGCCGAGGCACCTAATTTTACCACAAAAAATGGGAAAACTTATTGACTTGAGTATAATGCCGCGTACACACGACCGTTTTTCGCGATGTGATTTTTTTATGTCATTAAAAACAATCGTGTGTGGGCTCCAGAGCATTTTTCACGACGTTAAAAACGGGCATTAATAATTTAGAACATGCTCAAAATCTTTGCATCGTTTTTAACGTTGTCGTTTTTAACGTTGTCGTTTTTAACGTTGTCGTTTTTAACGTCGTCGTTTTTAACGTCGTAACAAATTGGTAGTGTGTGGGCTTTAACAATGTGAAAATAACGCGCATGCTCAGAAGCAAGTTATGAGACGGGAGCGCTCGTTCTTGTAAAACTAGCGTTCGTAAAATTGTGAATCGCTCTCACGAAACTTTTACTAACACGAAATCAGCAAAAGCAGCCCCAAGGGTGGCGCGATCCGAATGGAACTTCCCCTTTATAGTGCCGTCGTACGTGTTGTACGTCACGGCGATTTGCTAGAGCATTTTTTTTTTCACGATCATGTGTAGGCAAGGCAGACTTAACAATAATCGGGTTGAAAAAAACGTTGTTTTTCCTAGACCATTAAAAATGTATGTGGGTACGCGGCATAAGCCTAGGGTGTCCATCTGCATGCCTCACTGTGCCTCACTTTGCTTCACTGTGTCTATGTGCATGCCTCACTGTGCCCATCCTTCACTGTGCCCATCCCTCACTGTGCCCATGCCTCACTGTGCCCATGTCTAGACTGACGTTTAACATGGGAGTCTATGGGAGGGGTGCCCGGGTTTGAAAAATCGGTGCTCCCCAGCCGTAGGTCCCCCAGACAACAAACTTTAAACACTCGTAGACGAAGAGTGGGGTTACATGTGTGCCAGGTTTGGGGTCCAGGGGACCTACGACCAGCAAAAAAAATGTGCTGAAAAACTCGGCTTATACTCGAGTATATACGGTATTTTTGCACTCCTTTGACCTGTTTTCAGTAGAGTGGTCTAAAGTCTGCTCTCCGCTGACATCACTGGAATCAGTCGAAGCAGTGCGTCATCCCAACTTAGGAAGTCTGGATTCGCCAGCTGCCTAGACTGATGGCAGTCTCAGCTGCTCAGTTAGCCGCTGAGAGGCTGAGGTGGTCGCTCCCCGTCCCTCCACAGCTCAGCTCTCCAATGAGCGTGGAGGAGCAGAGAGGAGAGATGCTGACTGACAGGCAGCAGCTCTTCGCTTGGGGGGGAGAGAGAACTGAGCCATCTGTGGTGTTCCATCGCTCGATTCTCAGTGCAGAGGCGGCGGGGGACAGATGCAGCATCGGACCGATAAGTATGAATCTCCAAAAAACAAACATACAGGCATACCCCGCTTTAAGTACACTCACTTTACATACACTCGCGAGTAAGGACATACCCGCGAGTGTATGTTAAGTGCCTTACAAGTACTGTACAGACATTTTGAAGCCGCAGTAGAAGAAGCTGAAACTCTGAGATCATACCCCACCCTGTTCCAGTGTGCCCCTGACACCCCCACTACAGCCCCTGGGACCTCAACTACAACTCTTGACACCCCCACTACAGCCCCTGACCCCCTAGAAGTGAAAAAAGGTATTGTTTCACTTTAAGTACATTTTCGTTTTACATACATGCTCTGGTCCCATTGTGTACTTAAAAGTGGGGTATGCCTGTACTTCTCTTTTAACACTGGCAGGGGTGCGTTCAATGATCAGCTTTTATTTATCAAACTTTTGTCAAATCTATATCCTAAAGGGAAAAAAAAAACTGTATGCTGTAACTGAATATAAAGTGTGAGCTGTAGTTTGGCTTCAATGTGTTAGTGTATTTAAATCTTTTAGTACATTTAACACCCCCCCCCCCCCCAAGAATGTCAATTCTGCTGTCTGCCGTGCCCCTTGTACTCATTCATCCAGAATGAGGGAACTCCAATACAGGAGGTGTGTTACTGGCCAGATCACCAGGTGAAAACAGAGGTGAAAAAAGACTTATAAAAAAGAAGGCAGCCACACATCTAATGATTGGTAAGCTGCAAAATATTAACTTTTTGGGTTTTATAACGCTTTAAAGCTGAATTCCAGCAAACATAATGTTCCCGTTAGGTAGCCCAATTTCTCTCATTAAAGTCTATGGCTGGGGTCTCCAAGCTACAGCTCGCAGGCCACATCCAACCCACTACAAGCTTTTATCTTGCTTCAGCTAGGGTCAGTGATGTACCCTCACTGTGCACTGATTAAGAATTGGGGTCAGCAGAGGCTGACTATGGTCTCTGCTTCTGATATAATGGGAGACATTGATTGGAACCCTGATGTAAGGAGGACTCTAATGGAGACCTGGATGTAAGGGGGGAATTTGATAGGAACCTGGATGTAAGGTGGAATCTGATGGGGACCTGGATGTAGCGTGGGAATCTGATCTGGTATTTACATTTATTGGTAAATTGTACAATATTTGTAAATAATTCAGTATTACCCCCCTACTAAAAACGTTGGAGACCCCTGGTCTAGGGGATCCACAAAGAGGAATACTTGCCATATTCTTTATTCCCCTGGCAGCCAACGCTCTCTTTTGATTCCACTCCAGCTGTACATCTTTACCATGAATTTCCTTGACAGTCTAATAGTAATGCTGGACCTCATCCATTTAAAGTACAAAGAAGAACAGCAGTACCGGATAAGATTGAGAAAGCTGAGGATGATTTTTCTAGGTGCACCCTCTTAATAAACAGTAGTTCTACTGTAGCACTCCTCTAACACCTCAAAGGCAGAATAGCACCTCTGGTTCCAGACATCATGAGATCTGGCCTGCTGTGGAAGAGCACATACTGCAGAAGCAGCATGTCCTTTAAGAGCGAATGGGCGTCAGCCAGCCCCTTTATATGCATGAATCTATCAATGCCCGGTGCCGCCAACCCCTATTCAGGGGTCCGGCCCCTTTTCAGGCCCTGAATTACAGTGGCGGAGGTGTATTTTTGAAGTACCAGATTAGAGCCATAGGCTTCAAAATAGGTGGACCCAGGTGTGTTAGAAAGTGAATGAATATTTGCTTTTCTATTACTGGACCACCTCTCTGCCAATCTTGAAGCGTGGGTCTGTTACCTGTCACCTGATTTGCTGAAAGGACAGGCGCCTGCCATTGGACGTCATCAGGAGGAGGAGACACATGGAGGACACAGCTCGCCACTGCAAGGTATCACAGCTTTCCTCCGTTACACCCGCTGGCTGACCCGCCACCAGGATAGGGTAAGTGCCGGTCAGACGGTGAGGGGGGCACAGTGGCGCCATTTGATGGGTACAGTGGCAGCATTTGATGGGGCACAGTGGAACTGAACTCACAGGGCAGAAGAAAAGAGGTGAAACAGGAAGTTTTCAGAACAGCAGTCAAGCCAACTGCAGCAAACTGGAAATACAGACCCCCACCAAGCCGTGAGTCAGCTTGCTACCGCTGTGGGAATACAAACCATGACCACAAAGTCTGCTGGTTTAAAGGGGTGGTTCCCCCTAAAACAAATTTCTAACAATACATTCGTAAGACCCGTTACACTGCGGGTAGGCTGGCTTTTGTTTTGTTTTTTTAGTACATACCGCGATACCGCCGTTTCGTCCCTTGGCGGTGGGCGTTCCTAGTTGATTGACGTTCCTCCGACGGGCACATACGTGACGTCACGACTTTCCGAAAGAAGCCGAACGTCGCTGCGCAGGCGCCGTATAGAGCCGACTCTATACGGCGCCTGCGCAATGACGTTCGGCTTCTGTCGGAAAGTCGTGACGCGCAGTATGCGCCCGTCGGAGGAACGTCAATCAACTAGGAACGCCCACCGCCAAGGGACGAAACGGCGGTATCGAGGTATGTACTAAAAAAACAAAACAAAAGCCAGCCTACCCGCAGTGTAACGGGTCTTACGAATGTATTGTTAGAAATTTGTTTTAGGGGGAACCACCCCTTTAAGGATCAGACCTGTCATAATTGCGGAAAGACAGGCCCACTTAAACAGGTGTGCCGTAGCAAGAAGGTGTGAGATAAACAACCTCTGAACCCCAAGACAAATACATATGAGGTCGGAAGATATACATCGTTCTCTGAGTCAGAGGATAAAGAAGCGCTCCACAGATTAGACATACATTATATGCATTCAGCACTCTCCGCAATGACTGTAGAGGCAGGGCCGTCTTAATGAGCGGGCACACCTAGGCACGGACCAGGGGCCCCAGCTGCCCAGGGGCCCCTGCACTTTTCCTGAACCCTTGTAGACATGTACTGCATCTTTTTGCTTAGGGGGTGAATTAATATATTTTTCTGGGCCCCATCAGTTCAATAGAGGGGCCCAGAAGGTGGGAGCTGAGGGACTATTTTTTCATTGTCGGGTGGAGGTACACCATCTTGTGCCCAGCTGCATGCTCTAGAGCAGTGGTCTCCAAACTGTGGCCCAAGGGCCAGATGTGGTCCTTTGCTGGCCTTTACCTGGCCCTTGGGGCACAATTCCTCCCATTGATATGAGGCATTATTCCTCCCACTGACTCCAACAATGGGGCACTATTCCAATGATGGGATACTATTCCTCCTACTAATAGGGGGAATACTCCTCCTTCCATTTACCACCAACCCTGAGGCCATATTTATTCTCAGTGATGCTGGGCCTGTGACAATTTCTGCCCCTGCTGGCCACAATCCGGCCCCCTCTAAAGTCTGAAGGACAATAAAGTGGCCCTTTGTTTGAAAAGTTTTGAGATCCCTGCTCTAGAGTTCCTGGCTGTAGCTCCAAGCCCCCTCCCTCAATATAGATCCATGGC